>NC_090265.1:1002596076-1002940451 GCF_040414725.1 Anabrus simplex | reverse complement strand
TTCATATTCACAGGCCTGGCATGTTACATACCTTTCACCTACAATGAACCTGTTAAATACCAATATTATTTATTTAATATACTTTCAATTACATAATATACTTTTAGAGATGTTTGACTCGCAGGAGTTCGTTAACAGGAGCTCCCCAGCCGAAGCGATATAGACAAGTTCAATTAATCGGGAAGAATGTGAGCTCGATTCACTAAAGGGAAGTCGAAAATTTTACAAATGAGATTTTCAATTCTAGGAAGGCACATGACCGTGAGTTTCACTCAGCTTTGGGCAATCATGTACCAGGTTAACTCTGGGTAAAAAGATAAATATAATATTAATGTTCTTGGTTTATACGTCCCAATAACTATGTTTACGATTTTCAGAGACGCTAAGGGACCGGAATTAAGTCCCGTGGGAGTTCTTTTTTGTGCCAGTAAATATATCCATACGAAGCAGATGTAATTCAGCAACTTCGAATATCATCGGACTGAGCCAGGATCGAACCTGCCAAGTTCGTTTCAGAAGGCCAGCGCCTCAACCCTCTGAGCCATTCAGGCCGGCTGGGTAAAATGATGGCCGCCAACGGTTTGAAAGATTAATTTAAAGTATCTGTTTAGCTTGAGATTAGTATGCAAGCTTTTCAGCCTCAAAGAAAAATAGATACGACTATACTTACACAAAGAGCAATACTTAAGTAACTACTGAATGTTGAGGACGACAGTAAGTTGAGCAAAAATTCCAGACACAAATCTCATGCGTATCCTTTCCGCTATAGTCGTAAACGTACCTGGAAGTTGTAGTAGGTCATATTAAACTGCTCTGTACTCTTCCAGTAACTGGAGAAAAGAAATAAACCACAGATCAAATACATTATTTCACCTTGGCACTGGCAGAGCTAGGCGGTTGTTAAGGTAATAAACCAATGTTTCCGGATTAATTTGCACACTTATATATACATTGGTAAGGTGCGAGAGCGCTCCAACGTGTGTGGCCTGGAGCAATTATCCCACTTGCTTCGCATGCAGACCCGCGAAAGTCGTTGAGATGATCATGCAAATAGCCGCGAGTGCAGCTGTTTCAGGGGAAATGTATAGGACTACCTTACCAAATATTTTTGAATACTTACTTCACTTTCACCAGGAGCCACGGATGTTCTTGTAGATTTTTTGTTTATACCTGGAGTGTCTGAGATATTGACTCTACTGACAAAAATATTATACCTGTAGCTTGGTCACAACTTCTTAAATGCGTGTTGATACCGTTTACCTACTGTTAAGTTCAATAGATTATTGGATAGAAACAGTAGAAATCGACCCTTTCCCTGTCAATTGCATTTCCAGTATTATTTCCTTGTATTGAAGGAGTATAAAAATAGCAGATATACACCGTCCACTTTGTGAGGTTTATGGACTAAATCACCGAACCCACTTACTCAAGAGAGGATAAAGCCGATCAACCCGAAATGGTACCGACCTAATGACAAGTGAATTTCAAGTGTTCCTTTATCTAAACGTTTACTAGTTTTTGATATTTTTTACGAAAAGTAAGGAGTAAAATAGAAGTCTACTTCCTTGGTCGATCGCTCAGCAGAGGAGTTTTTCGTCCGGCTGGCCAAACTTCTGTTTCCGGTTCCGCCATGTATTTAAGTGAATTTTCATAGACTCTAACCATTCAATTCCAAATGAATTCTAGGATGGTATCTAATACAGCATTCGGACCCGATGGTTGGTTCATTTCCAATTTTGTAAACTCAGTAATAACGAATATAGTCACTAACATCGACACATCCGCTTCCATAGTATAACTGTTATCAATCAATCAATCAATCAATCAATCAATCAATCAATCAATCAATCAATCAATCAATCAATCAATCAATCAATCAATCAATCAATCAATCAATCAATCAATCAATCAATCAATCAATCAATCAATCAATCAATCAATCAATCAATCAATCAATCAATCAATCAATCAATCAATCAATCAATCAATCAATCAATCAATCAATCAATCAATCAATCAATCAATCAATCAATCAATCAATCAATCAATCAATCAATCAATCAATCAATCAATCAATCAATCAATCAATCAATCAATCAATCAATCAATCAATCAATCAATCAATCAATCAATCAATCAATCAATCAATCAATCAATCAATCAATCAATCAATCAATCAATCAATCAATCAATCAATCAATCAATCAATCAATCAATCAATCAATCAATCAATCAATCAATCAATCAATCAATCAATCAACCAATCAATCAATCAATCAATCAATCAATCAATCAATCAATCAATCAATCAAATATGCATTTAGAGCTGTCGCCCAAGTGGCAGATACCCTATCAATTCTTCACCTAGCTTTTCCTTAAATATTTTCAGAGAAGATTCTACAAATGAATATTTTCCCCAATCTGTGCTCTTGAATTCCAACTTTATTTTCATATTATGATCATTCCTACTTCCAAAAGCTCCACTCAAGCTTATTATTCTACTTGTGTCATACTACGTCAACTCTCCAGTGACAGCTTGAAACATACCCCATTGTCAAGCATCTCGTCTCCTTAGTTCTAAGTCTTACCAACCCAAAGTTTGCAATATTTTAGTAACACTACTCCTCTGTCGGAAATCTCCCAGAACAATTCGTGCTGCTTTTCTTTGAGAACATTTCCAGTTCTCGTATCAAATAGTCCTGGTGTGGGTCCCAGCATTGGAACAATACCGTAACTGCGGTCTTACCAGAGACTTATATGCTCTCTCTTTTACATCCTTACTACAGCCCCTAAAATACTTGCATAACAATGTGACGAGATCTTTAACCTTTCATAACATCCTCATTAATATGATTACCCCAATGAAGATCAACCCCTGTATTGCATTTACATTGTTCCCCATGAGGTATTATCACCCCATCAACACAATAATTGAAACTGATAGGACCTTTCCTCAGGGTGACTTGTCATCCCACTTACCATCATACCATTGTGTGATGTCCATCTTACAACATTGTCGAAGTCCCTCTGCAGTCGCTCAGAATCCTGCAACTGCCGGGCTGGGTGGCTCAGACGGTTGAGGCGCTCGCCTTCTGACCCCAACTTGGCAGATTCGATCCTGGCACAGACCGGTGGTACTTGAAGGTGTTCAAATACGTCAGCCTTGTGTCGGTAGATTTACTAGCACGTAAAAGATCTCCTGCGAGACAAAATTCCGGCACCTCGGCGTCTCCGAAAACCGTAAAAGTAGTTAGTGGGACTTAAAGCAAATAACATTATTATTATTATTATTATTATTATTATTATTATTATTATTATTATTATTATTATTATTATTATTATTATTATTATTATTACTGCAACTCATTTACTACTCTATACAGCATAACATTCTAACGGATTAATCACCAGAACAAACTAAATTCTGACAAGATAAATTGTCGTTATGACCTTGCTCCTCAATGGCGATCGAAATTTAGATGCCCACGAGTCATGATATAGATAATAACACCAATTGCAAGCTGGGCACCAGGTTCGAAATTATATGTAATCTGAAACCGAATTTTGACCTAAAAGTTACTAAACTTAATTTAATGAGACTATCCCAGTCGTGAGGTATTAGGATACTGACCATTAAATACTATGTGGAAAAACAAACGGAACCTACTAAAAAGTAAATTATTTAACGATGTACAAAGAAAAAAATTTATTGCATAAAAGGATGAAATTACGTAAAAACGAGTTATTCCCAAAACTGAAAATTACTGACTGAGATTACAATTAAAACACCACACGCGCGGACTTGCGATAACAGGGCTAACTAATGCTCACCAGAGGTTGATCTTTTCGTCGTCTGCTTCCGTGGTTGATAGTTGTCGTACCTCTTCCAACAGCATCATCCTCGGCATCTGCTTCATGGACTGGATTCCACCCTGAATCTAACACTCCCCATTGTGCTGAGTACCAAAAACATAGTACCAGCCTTACAGTATGAAATTCCACATTAATTTTATAGAGAGGACTGAAAACATTCAGTCCTTCTATATTATATGAACTTGGCTTTCTAAATAAACTGAGTAAGTCTCACAGAGCCGATAAGAAATATCGAGTGTAAGCACATCATAACCGATGCACTCAGATAGCAGAGTGACTCTATAAGAGCCGTGCACTACCTGAGAATGGAGACTCAAGAAAGCTGGATGCAAAATGATCTTCACCACGCAGTGTAGATCTATATAAATCCTCTTCACATTTCCACTTTCTGCCTTGATGTCACATGACTTGTCGTTCCAATGAGAGCCGATGTACGTCGCCACCCTGTCGATATATAGATCTAGTGTCTGTCCTCGACAGAAAAAGCCCTCTTGATAGGAGCACGTTACATGGGGTCATTTAGCGTCCCAACCACAATATTATGTATCTCCCTCGTACTATTGCGTACGTTTCCAAGAACCGTCCAAAATTAACCTGCTGTTGCTGGACTATTGCGAGACACCAAGTAGCCTCTTAGCACAAGAACTATTGCCTTAACATTTCAACGGAATATAATATATTACAATTAAAATTATTTCTCGTTCTTACGTACCAATTACATAAATGATGATGATGGACGTTAATAATGTATATAATTACATATGATACATGATACACACACACGTATATATACAATTAACTTGGGTGCGAAATCAAGTTATGTAAATGTCGTGGCAACCACGATATTGCATTCTCCCCCCTGGTTCTGACCCACGTAACACATAGTGTCTGAACCACCCACAACATATCTACATATAACATTGAAAATACACTAGTGTGTCATACATCGAATCATCACTCACTGTTTGTCAAATTTACACTCCTCTCTACGTCTCATACAGTTCATCTTGCATCAGTCTATCATGTGGCATCACCTCTATCTAGACCGACACCCATTATTTACCCAACTTTAACATGCCAACCATGTATACATATATTTCAGCCTCCACGCTCTCGAGTGTTCATCTGTCCTTCAACTTCCATCAAAATTCACACTCACGTGCGCAGCAGTACAGTGCTCACTCCAGAAAACACACCACGCCCCTCACATGTCTACAGACGTAACCCGGAAAATCCACGTCATGCATACACACAGCTGATACACAAACACACCAACACCTCGACACAGTAACCAAGCTGACTTCCCGTTATGTACGTTCTGACTACTTGATGGCTTTATCACGCCGTCTGTTAGCATACTTCGTATTTGTTCGTATACTGCTTTGGAGAACTTGTGTGGAATGCTATACCTTGGTCCACTAAAATGGCTACTATCCAGTACAGAGAAAGAATGCTCTTACACATGAGTTCGGCCAGGTTTCATAGAAAATTCATTGACGTGCTCAAGCAACACCGCCAACAACTCGTCTTGCCGTCCTTCCTCTAAGCAACTCTTGCTCACAGCTTCCCATAATGCGTCCTTTTGACCCTTATCAAACAACACATGACACAGAACGAAACTCTCACTAACTACTTCTTCCCTGAAACTCTCTCTAGCTCCCTCGATAGCTTGTGAAACCCTGACAACACACCCCATGGCGCTATCACCGTTTCCCCTGAATGTCACCCTCAAAATTGACTTTGATATGAGCCTCGTTCCACGTTAAGTTAACCACAGCTTCTTTGTAATCTAACTGTGCTGCGTGTGACGTCAGCCAGTCACATCCCAAGATTGTTAAATACAAGATTCGGAATATCTAAACATATCTGAACCATAATAGAACCAGCAATACTTATAGGTAATGCCACCTGCTTACATACTTGTTTGGATTTCTTGCTAACAGCAGTGATGATAAACGTACTTTTAACTGGCATTTCCTCCACATAAATACCTCGTTGTACAAAACTCATATACCACTCATAACTAACGCATGACCTCTGACTACCTGAGTCAATAAGTGCCTGAACCCGCCGCCCCCCATACTTTTTTTTGCTAGTTGCTTTAAGTCGCACCGACCTTTGGATCCCCCGTTTTAATCATTACAGGATCAGATGACGTTTCACCTACTCGAATTCTCCGAATTCTATTTTCTATAATTGTAGCCACCTTTCAACCACTCTTTTTTTCTAGTCAAATAGCCCTCATTTTTGCCAGTAATATCCCATTAAAAGCATTGGATAGGTCAATAGCGATAAGGATACTGTCCATTTGACATCCTGAATCTAAAGTATCTGCTAACTGCTGGAATCCAACAAGTTGAGTTTTACTTATATAACCTTTCCTAAAGCCGAAAGCCTTCTATAAAACCAGTGAGTAATTTCACAAACGTGTCTAATATAATCAGAAAAATATGCTTTCCCAGAGATTACAAATAACACATATCAAGCTGGCTCCCCTGTAATTATCCGCTTTATGTTTGTCACACTTTCCCTTGTACACTAGGGCTACTATTGCAACTCTCCATTCATTTGGTATCGCTCCTTTATGCAAGCAGTAACCAAATAAGTATTACAGATATGGCACTATATCCCAACCCATGGCGTTTAATATTTTCCCCGAAATCTTAACAATCCCAGCTGCCTTTGTAGCTTTCAACATTTCTATCATTTTCAAAAATGTCATTTATCAGAGGTAAATTTTAGTATTTTGGCATTATTAGTCGCTTTTTCTATCAGGGCATTACCTTTGTATCCATCTACTTTTACATATTGCTGACTGAATGCTTATGCCTTCTGTATGTCCTCTCATATAAACTCCCCTTGTTCAATATTTATCCCTGGAATGTCCTTCCTTGATCCTGCTGCTCTCTAAAAATTCATATGGCTGCCAATTATGTTTCCCACTCTGTTGTTCTTAGCTAATTGTTTCGCTGAATTCAATTTTCTAGTGAGCTCCTTCAATCTCTCCATACTCCCGCAACCATTCCTAACTCTTTCTTTCCAATCTGCACTTCCCTCTTAATCTCTTTATCTCCCTGTTATATAACAATGGGTTCCTACTATTCCTTACCATATCTGTTTTCACACTCCTCAACAATTGCTTTAAAACCATCCCATAAGCTGTTACACTTTTAATTGGTCATAATTGCTTTTTAACAATTTCCCCATTCCCCTCGTACCAGCCATATAGCATTGTATAATAGTTATACTTTCATAACATTCCTTTACAACACATTTATTTTTAACTCTGACAAAGACAGATTCATGGTCATTTATACCACCTATCACTTCAGATTTCCTATAGAGCTCATCTGGTTTTATCAACACCACATCTTGAATATTTTCCCCTTGAGATGGTTCCATCACGTTCTGATTCAGCTGTCGTTCGGATAATAACTTATTCGCCATTTGCCGGTCAAGCTTTCTGTCGTTCGCATTCCCTTTCTGGTGAACGTTTGCCAAGTTCAGATCTCCCGCTACAAGAACGTTCCTCGGAGGCTTGGATTCGATTTCCGGTACTGCGAGGAATTTAAGTTTGTCAGAAGCCCGGTACTTGGGTTAGAAAAATGTATGTAAGCTCACACCTGAAAAGAGCTGTACCATTTCGGGTTGACGGAACGAATTTAGTTTACTTTATTACTGCACCGTAGTGACACGGATTAACAGACTCACACGTACACTTAATACAGGGAGCGAGTGTGTTATCAAAACAACCCTAATCCTTTACATTAAGCCACACGATCCTCTCATCACTGAAAATCTGATGACCCGCTACCTTCATATGTATTAATACATTAGCAGAATTGCTCGTTCCTCGCACGAGGATCCATTTTTTAAATGAAATGTACATGGATACATTACACAGCCCACCTTGTTCCCTCCGTGCAATAGCGGTAGTGCTGGCCTCTGGATCCCAATATCTTGGGTCCAAGGCGGAGAAATATCTATTCGACACTCCATTTTGTACGATGTAGACATCTAAAATATCTCTGGTGGCACATTTAGTGCTTAGCCTACACGATAATAGCATTTCATACATAGTTCGCCCAAGTGTGATCCGGTTTTCTCTAACGTCTCGTAGAATGAAATTGAGACGCAAGCATCCTAGATGAAGTACACGGTATCTGAGGTTATATTATTATTATTATTATTATTATTATTATTATTATTATTATTATTATTACCCACTATTAGTTAACAAGTTTTATCGAAGAAATTAGGCCTAGACATCTTAGTCAATTACTAAACCTTGTCGTTATAGGAATCACCAGTCAGGGAGCACATGTAAGGCAGACTTTCGGACGCGGGTGGACGGTATCTGTCGTGTTTCGTAAACTATGCCGGAGGATAGTGTAGTGTGTGGGATATGGGTTGAAGGAATGTTGCGAACATCACAAACACCCAGTCACCGGGACGAGAAAAAAATATAAATAATAATCCCCGACCCAGCCGGGAATTGAACTGAGGGCCGTGCGAACCGAAGGCAACTACGCTGATCATTCAACCCGTAGCTGTTACAAAGAACCAAAGAGAATCCTCAAAGCCCATATTCATTCCCATTCTGAGATATCGTGATGCGTGAACGAATGGTAATTTGAACTATAAAGAGGGTAAATCACTTAAGAATCTACACCGAAAGAGCTTCTAATTCATTGAAGAAACGTCATTTCTGTTTTCATATTCTTAACTGGAATTAAATGGCTCCTGAACATTTCTACTACAGTTTTCCATGGGTTTAGTAGTAACGAAGATAGCATACCGAATTCGTATTCTTTTTAATGGAACTGTAGTTATTTCTGCCACCTGTATAAAACAATCTATTATCAATTTAGACATGCAATTAATTCATATATCATACATTTACTTTTTGATATACCAATAATACTTCCCGTATCGGACCGCCTTCCCTCACGCACGGAAATTTTGACATTCAAGTCTTTTCCTTCTTGTGATACCAGTGACACAACTTGTGCCACCCGTTGCATGAGTCTTTGCCGGCAGGATTTGAGCGAACTAACAGTGGTGTGTGGCGCAGTAGATTGAATAAAAGCGCGCGGCATAGTCTACATGCATGTATCGTTATGTCAATGACAATGAGCTCGGATTATGTTGTTATTCCATATTAGGGTGCTTGTAAACTTTCGAGGAAACTATACAGAATGTGACATGTCAATGAATTGTATTTAAAATGCAGACGCCCCCGAAGAAATCGCACAAAGTGCTCCGATCTCAGGACATTTTGTAAAGAAGAAAAGAGGGGAGATATCGTAATTCATCTTGAGAAAGCTGTATATAGGACTGCTAAAGCTATCGGTAGAAGTTAAATGACTGTGCTTAATATTTTTAAGCAATGTGAGAAAGCTCCAGATGGTGGAACTATGATTCGTACCCCCAGGTAAAAGTCACCCTCGTCAGAAGAAGACAGAGTTCAATAATTCGACAAGAGTGTTGTCCACCGAACCTTTTATGGAATTCAATGAAGTTCGGAGAGAAAACCCCATTTTACATAAACCGTAATTCTTTCAAAATGAAATTAGCGCTCTCAGAATGGAAACATACAATCGGTGACTTTATGGAGTTCTATTTAAAGGTGTAAAAGTATGACATATATTGATGGAGCGTAGTGATGTTGTTACACGACACATAGCATTTCTCCGTGCATTGAGATAGACCGAAAAATGACCTTAATGACCTGCCATGTACACAGATGATTCTTGGAGTCACGTTCATACACGATAAAAAAGTGCTGGAAGCACGTAGACGTTCCAGGAGTTATCCTGAACCAAAGTTCAGGATAAAGTGCTACTGTGGTTCATTTAAGGTGGGGAGTTCATTTACGATTCAAAGTCGCTATAAAAGGATTACCATGCCGAGATTAGCAGCAAAAATTATACCAAGTAAGAGCAAGCGTCGCTCATCCCAAACCTCCCCTGGCTGTTTTGCAGTTTTTGACGATGCACCGTATCATACATGTATTTTAGTATCGTGACTGAAGGACAATAAAATTGCTGTAACATTAAGTAAAACGGAACCTTTGTTCACTAAAGACAGAGTCATGGAAGAAAACGGGTTTACTTTCGGAGATTACTTCCCAATCCCAGTGACCTAAATCCAATCGAACTCATTTGGAACTCTGTGAAACAAAAAGTATCCGCAAAACAATGTCTCCAATCTCCCACTGTCAGCTTTGAAAGAACTAACACGCCACTGCATGCAAGAAGTGAACAAAGAAGAGTGGATGGAAGTGCGTGATAACGCTAAAATATCGAGAAATAATTAAGGTGTCGTGACGCATTAATGAAACACGAGGTTGAGGGAATAATTATAAATATTGGTTTTAGAAAGTAGTGGTGAAGACAGAGACCAGAAATCCAATACTACCACAGTTTCGGAATCAGATGGTAGCTCGACCAATACATCATGGGGGACAACTGATACGGTCGATGAAATTACAAGTTCAACATCAGATGCCACTCAGCAATAAATTAGTTTAATATGCATTTACAAGCTACTTTATTTTATTTAAATTAGTTTCATTTACTTTCGGATATACAGATTCTTATTACACTGATTTGTACATCGAGGATATCTGCCTGGCGTCATTAAAGCTGCGGTAAGAAGTGTACCTGCCTGCCCGCTATTCCTCTTGAATATCGTTACATTTCAGTAAAAAGACACCAGCGCACTCAAACGTAAACGGCAAAGACAAGCATGCCATGCCTAGCGAATACAATGTAATGTATGCACGTGTTGCCTAGCGAATACAATGTAATGTATGCACGTGTCGCTAGGGTTTGCGAAATTTTTTACGACAGACGAACTAAAGACGGAAGGTTTATACTTTTGTAAATAAAATAATAGTGTAACGTAACTAAAGCCTTATTGTATCTGTTTCCAGAACATAATAACACTTCGCGAGTTGTTCAAGAGGTCTTAAGAAATACATTACTCAGACCAAGAGAAACTTCACATCTCTCCTTAGTGCAGAGAGAGTATGGAGTATAGGAGAGCTTCAAAACTGTATTCTGAAAAGTATCCTGCACGTAACAGCCCGTCACATATGACAATAAAACGAAATTGTTTCATAAATGGAAGGACTTGAAGAGAAAAAGAAACAAAACCGTAACGGGTGAAGTGAAGGAAATAGATGTTCTGGCAGCCGTCACCCACAATCTATATACCAACACAACTGAAACTGCATGTGATTCTAGGGCAAGCCAGGCAAGTGTTTTTCATATTTGACAGACACACATCCCTATTACATGTCCCTTCATCATAACCTTGATGAGAGTAATCATTGAAACTTGTGCAGTTCTGCCGTCCTGCTCTCCTTCTGCGACTATAGGACGAGAGGCGTTCTCTGGGGTAAGCTCAAGGACAGAATCTACACGTAGAGGATCTCAAATGCCGTATCATCACAGCATGTACTGCAATATCGAGGGAAACCCAGCGATCTGTGGTAAACATCTCCTACTTCATTTGTATCCGTTGCCTGTGTAAAAATTCTATCTACCGTTAACTAATGATTTGTCGTGAGCAGAGAATCAGCTTATTGGTTTTGTCTACAATGTCTCCAAACGCAAAATTTCCGTCAATGTTAAAAGAATTAAACAGACGATACTCTATTATCTTCTCGTGATCACTTCACTTCTATCATCATCAAGCCTACTTGGGACATTATTGATTTGGTTTTTTAAAACAAGCTGTTTAGTTTTGCTGCGTTATTTTCAGTATTCTACTCGCATGTACTGTATTGTCAAAACAAAGACAATAAAATTTTAGTTATTTTCTTTCATTTAAATATATGAACCTCCCTATCACGTTTAGAATTCGCCTGTCATAATAAAGTTTCAGACCTATCACATTGTGTTTACTAGGCACGGTTGTATGTGCTGTTGTGTGGCTGGCATTCAGGGGCGTAACTAACGGGCCCACAGAGCCATTCTACACTCATGCTCATAAATTAAGAATAATTGCATATTGTGGTGCCACACAACGTGGCACTACACAAAACTGGCGCTAATAGCATAGGCACATAGTGAACACAAACGACACACATCTGTAAGTCCACGGTATTGGTGATAAGTTGAGAAAACCGTCCCAAAACACATCTGCTACAAAACGCCACTGTTTCCTGCGCATGTACCCCGACATCAATATGGGATATGATTATCACGCACACGTATACAGGCCACACAACGGGTTGGCATACTCCGGATCAGGTGGTCGAGCAGCTGCTGGGGTATAGCTTCACATTCTTGCACCAGTGCCTGTCGGAGCTCGTGAAGTGTCCTAGGGGTTTGCAGACGTGCAGCGATACGTCAACCGAGAGCGTCCCAGACGTGATCGATGAGGTTTAGGTCTGGAGAATATGCAGGGAACTCCATTCGCCGGATATTTTCTGTTTCACGGCACTTCTCCACGATGGCAGCTCGGTGGGGCCGTGCGTTATCATCCATCAGGAAGAAGGTGGGACCCATCCCTGAAAAGGCGGACATACTGGTGTAAAAGGACGTCCCGATACATCTGACCTGTTACTCTGTCAAAGACATGCAGGGATGTACGTGCAACAATCATAATCCCACCTCACACCATCCAACCACTACCTCCATACAGGTCCCTTTCAAGGGCATTACGGGGTTGGTATCTGGTTCCTGGTTCACGCCAGATGAGAACCCGGCGAGAATCACTGTTCAGACTATACCTGGACTCGCCCGTGAACATAACCTGGGACCACTGTTCCAATGAACATGGACTGTGTTCTTGACACCAGGTTTTACGGGTTCTCCTGTGAACAGGGGTCAGTGGAATGCACCTTGCAGGTCTCTGGGCGAATAAAATATGTCTGTTCAGTCGTCTGTAGACTGTGTGTCTGGAGACAAGTGTTGCAGTGGCTGTGGCAAGGTCCCGAGCAAGGCTACCTGCAGTACTCCGTGGCCGTCTGCGGGCACTGACGGTAAGATATCGGTCTTCTGTGGTGTTGTACACTGCGGACGTCCCGTACTGTAGCGCCTGGACACGTTTCCTGTCAGCAGGAATCGTTGCCATAATCTTGAGATCACACTTTGTGGAACACGGAGGGCCCGTGCTACGACTTGCTGTGTTTAACCAGCCTCCAGTCGCCCTATTATTCTACCCCTCATAACGTCATCAATATGTGTTCGTCGAGCCATTTTCACCACACAGTCACCACTAGCACGTCTGAAAACATATGCACACTTACTCGCTGCACCGTACTCTGACATGCACCAACACACCTCTGCGTATTTGTACTGCTGCCAGCGCCACTGTGCGACGACCGCAGTTCAAATGCACCACATGGTCATACCCCGAGGTGATTTAAAACCGCAAACCGCCCACCATAGCGTTGTTTCAGCATTATCCTTAATTTCTGAGCATGAGTGTATATTGCAGTATACGTAAAAAAATAATTTTATTTATATTTGAAATTGAATCAACGAGCACATTACATATTAAATTACTGACGTTACGTCTAAATATCACCAAACCTGCAGATGTGAATCAAGTTGCACTTGATAATGCGATACTCCTTTATAATGTTATATATAGGGATGAATCACGGGGTCGGTGGAGTTTTGCAAATAACCAACCTGTGTATTAACTGGCATTAGTTCTGGGCTGGGATGGGATCGGACATTAACTCACAAGCACAAACATATGAACACTGATTGTCACTCACAAGGGAACATCGGCAATGGTTAAGTCGCCGATCACGATGAAACTTGGAAATCACATTGAAGTACACGTAGAAAAGATGTCAGCATCAATTTTGGGTGCCGACATTCATTAGGGCGTTAATTAAGGTGCCTAAAAGTTGCGACATATCAGGTTCCGCGCGATCAGCGATGAATACATGCTGATCAATGCTAAGCCGGCACACTGCCTGCCTGGAGACAAACCTCTGCACCTCCTCCCCTCCCCACTCCAACTGGTTCGCCATCACACGTTTCCCTTCACCCCGTACTTTTCGGCTGCTTAGCTTAAATTATTATTTCCTTCTAAAACGCCTTAAAGCTGTCGGTAGTGTTCTTTAGAGTGGACATACATATGAAATTAATTAAATCACCCATCATTAAATAAATCAACCGCCTTTAAACAGCGTTAAATATCTTTTTAAAGAAATTACATCCCAGGAAGAGGATCTCAATGAATGTAATGAGATTCGGTACCTCGGGATATCAAAACCTCTTTACAGATCCAGATATCCGTTTTAGGTCCTCTTCTTCCACTCCCCCCACCCCCACTCATTTTGTGTACGTTATCAGTTGTGCCATAACGAAATGAAATCGCGGACGACAACAAAAACAATTATAAACTCCGAGTTTGAAACTACTGGTATTTTCCATATTGCGCACTCTGGTATAAGGAATATAGGTAAAATGGTTTTTATTTGTGCTTGTACTGAACGATTTAGGTATGTTTTGCAGTGACAGACACAACACATTTCAATTGCAGCATTGGTTGTCGACTATAAATCAATTTAATGCATATGCTACTTTGATATGAGTATGACATGGAATGCAGTATATTTGACGTAATAAGAAAAGCCTCGAAAAATAAAAAAAGATGTACATTTATTATGCAGTAGATATACAGTAATCACAGGCAGACCTGTAGTCTTACTTTACCGCTACTTTTGCGTTATAGCTGACGAAGGTCTACAGTATGTATTCAACAAGTACCGATATTAAATTATCACACACAGTACGAACTGGTACAACAACAAATAATTACAAGGTAACACAATAAATGACTCCGTATACGTTACATCGGGCAATCTCCTCGTCAATAACTGATAGTAAACAAAAACAACCTTTGGTCTATTCGAAAAGTTAAAAAATAGTGAAAAGAAATCTGAAACACAACACAATTAACAACAGGCACCATACTTTTACCACGGTACGTATTCTTTACAATAGTGGTGTTTCTCGGGTGTTCAAATTGTCCAGGATGATCATCAAGGTATCGACTGCGGTACCAGGAGTACTTCCACATGTTTTCGTATCGAGGAGATGTCAGCTTGCCCCGTGATGTAGGGGTAGCGTGCCTGCCTCTTACTCGGAGGCCCCGGGTTCGATTCCCGACCAGGCTCAAGATGAAATGTTCGACTATTGTGGAGTTAATTTGAAGGATTCCTGTTTCACACATGGTCACATCCACGTTGCATTCTCCCGTGTCGGAAAAGCAGAAAATCTGTTTGTGCATTCACTAGATAACAAGACATCAAATGTAGTGTATAAGAATGTATTTTTATTAAATGACTTAGTATCTAGGATATTTATGTACCCTAGGAAAGAATAAGCCACCGGCCGTAGCCATGTTGAAACACCAAATCCGTGAGATCTCCGAAGTTAAGCTACATTGGGCGTGGTCAGGAGTTGGATGGGTTGCCACGCGCTGTTGGTGGGGGTAAGGGAATGGATGAGCGGAAAGGAACTGGCCACCCTACCGCAAGTAAACTCCGGCTCAGGAACACCTCTGCAGAGGTTCGGACCTGCCTTCATGAAGAATACACCCTTACCTTTAGGAAAGAATAAAAAATAAGAAACAGGAAAACGGTGGTCTTTTATTGCACGTCTTCTATATTATATGGAGAAAACCGCACATATGTACAAAACTACCCAGCCAAGCGGGTTGTCTTCAGCTATTACATGAAAATCTACAGCCTGTTTCCAGTCATTCGACCGGGTCACGGATGGAATGGATGAAGCCCCCATCTCGTGACGAGAATAGGAATTGTTCCGGCTGCCGAAGCTTGTCGCACTCCTCTGGGGCAATCATTAAAGAATGACAAATGAAATGAAATGAAATATATTGGAGATTGTGGCTGGAATGAATGATAACAGGGAAAACCGGAGTACCCGGAGAAAAACCTGTCCCGCACAAGTCTCACATGGAGTGCCCGGGATTTGAACCGAAGAACCCCTACACCACGGGGCCGGCTGCTTTACGTCCCACTAACTACTTTTACGGTTTTTGGAGACGCTGATGTGCCGGAGTTTAGTCCTGCATGAGTTCATTTTTACGTGCCAGTAAATCTACCGACACGAGTCTAACGTATATGAGCATCTTCAAATACCACTGCACTGGGCCATGTTCGATCCTGCGAAGTAGGAGTCAATGGGCCAGCATCTCAACCGTCTGAGCCACTCAGCCCGGCAGGAAGCACGTTTAATTTATTTGCATGAAATGTCCGTTATTCGTTTCAAACAGGTTCTAACCCCACTGCTGGCAGCCCTAAAGATGGTTTTCCGTGGTGTCCCATTTTCACACCAGGCAAATGTTGGGGCTGTACCTTAATAAAGGCCATGGCCGCTTCTTTCCCACTCCTTTCTTATCCTACCTTCGCCGTACGACCTATCTGTGTCGGTGCGACGTAAAGCAAATAGCGTTTGAAACTAAACGTTCGATGTGCATCGATCATTCAATTACGATACCACTAATTTGGACATCCTATCCCATGCATGCTTTCGTTGACGTAAATAACATTGTTTACATACACGTCAACACGATTGTGCCTGCTTTATTCTAACCTTACGCAATGCACAACGGGGATCGTATCGTATTTCATGTTTCGGCGCGCCTATCCCAACCTTACGCTCCAATAATTATAACACACGCTTGTACAGATCTCATACCGATACAGGTGTTCAGGTCATTTCATACTCAATGACCATGGCGCTGATGACCACAAATACACTGACTGACAGAGCAAATGCAACACCAAGAAGGAGTGGTTCGAAAGGGATGAAAGTTGGCGAAAAAACAGAGACGGCACGGACGAATAATTGATGTTTATTTCAAACCGATATGCAGGTTACACAATGCGCACGGCATCGACTCAGTAGGATGTAGGACCACCGCGAGCGGCGATGCACGCAGAAACACGTCGAGGTACAGAGTCAATAAGAGTGCGGATATTGTCCTGAGGGATGGTTCTCCATTCTCTGTCAACCATTTGCCACAGTTGGTCGTCCGTACGAGGCTGGGGCAGAGTTTGCAAACGGCGTCCAATGAGATCCCACACGTGTTCGATTGGTGAGAGATCCGGAGAGTACGCTGGCCACGGAAGCATCTGTACACCTCGTAGAGCCTGTTGAGAGATGCGAGCAGTGTGTGGGCGGGCATTATCCTGCTGAAACAGAGCATTGGGCAGCCCCTGAAGGTACGGGAGTGCCACCGGCCGCAGCTCATGCTGCACGTAGCGGTGGGCATTTAACGTGCCTTGAATACGCACTAGAGGTGACGTGGAATCATACGCAATAGCGCCCCAAACCATGATGCCGCGTTGTCTAGCGGTAGGGCGCTCCACAGTTACTGCCGGATTTGACCTTTCTCGACGCCGACGCCACACTCGTCTGCGGTGACTATCACTGACAGAACAGGAGCGTGACTCATCGGAGAACACGACGTTCCGCCATTCCCTCATCCAAGTCGCTCTAGCCCGGCACCATGCCAGGCGTGCACGTCTATGCTGTGGAGTCAATGGTAGTCTTCTGAGAGGACGCCGGGAGTGCAGGCCTCCTTCAACCAATCGACGGGAAATTGTTCTGGTCGATATTGGAACAGCCAGGGTGTCTTGCACATGCTGAAGAATAGCGGTTGACGTGGCGTGCGGGGCTGCCACCGCTTGGCGGCGGATGCGCCGATCCTCGCGTGCTGACGTCACTCGGGCTGCGCCTGGACCCCTCGCACGTGCCACATGTCCCTGCGCCAACCATCTTCGCCACAGGAGCTGCACCGTGGACACATCCCTATGGGTATCGGCTGCGATTTGACGAAGCGACCAACCTGCCCTTCTCAGCCCGATCACCATACCCCTCGTAAAGTCGTCTGTCTGCTGGAAATGCCTCCGTTGACGGCGGCCTGGCATTCTTAGCTATACACGTGTCCTGTGGCACACGACAACACGTTCTACAATGACTGTCGGCTGAGAAATCACGGTACGAAGTGGGCCATTCGCCAACGCCGTGTCCCATTTATCGTTCGCTACGTGCGCAGCACAGCGGCGCATTTCACATCATGAGCATACCTTAGTGACGTCAGTCTACCCTGCAATTGGCATAAAGTTCTGACCACTCCTTCTTGGTGTTGCATTTGCTCTGTCAGTCAGTGTATCTCAATCCCCTAATGGACGTAACCGCAAAAGAACCAGTATTAACGCTGACAATTCGATACATCTCCAGGTTCCGAAACCGGTGACTAGGGTCTTTTGAAGCCCCTAAGACGGAAACAAAATAATAACAACTACAGTACAAGTCTGGCGAGAATGTTACGTAACATGGCATATACTAGTAGCAGCCTTCAGCTCTTATTTCGTGGCATTGTATCGGAGCGTTAAGCTGCTTAAGTAGTGCATTTGCTCTTCAACATAAACAGAAACCAGTCTGGCAGGGATGGCGCGTAACTTGCCTGTTATCGAACGAAAGCTATTCATTCCCCCAGAACAAGGAATATTCCAAAAACATCGTAACCCTTTGCTCTCGAAAATAACTACCGACGATTACTAAAAGTTTGCTATATAGTGGTTTGTCACATCGTTCTCTATTGCTAAAAGAAATATCTGCACGTATACCCCTAACGTTCTGTATATAGTAGGCCACTTTTAACTCTCACATCTCTCACACCACCAGAGCTACAGACACGCAGCCACTATAGTGCACGATGGGAGACACGAGGCTACTACCACACACATACACCAGTGGACTGTGCTGGGTAGTTGTGGCTGCAAAATGAAATATACTAACATGCACGTGTATTTTTATATATTTGAATAATTTCAACCCCCATATTTCCCACATTACCACAGCTACCGACACAGAAACAATACAGTGCATGATGGGAGACTGCAGGCAACTACCACACGAACACCAGTGGTCTGCGGTGCATACGTGTGCCTTCAAGGTGAAATATGCAAACACACGCGTCGACTTTTATTTATAGTCTGTGATTTTAAACCCCCACATCTCCCACACCACCACAGCTACCGAAAAGCAATCACTACGGTGGACGATGGAAGACACAAGGCTACTACCACACACAGTCAACAATGGTCTACGATGGATAGTTATGGCTGCAGGGTGAAATATACGAACACACACGTCAATTTTATATATAGCAGGCAAATTACAACCCCCGTATCTCCTACACCACCACTGCTACATACAAACAACCACTATATTGCACTATTGGAGACTCGATGCTACTACTACACGCCATGAATAGTGGTATAAGATGGCCGAAATGAGAAATATACGAACACACACCTTTATTTTATATACTGTATATTTTCGGCCACTTTCAATCCCCATATCTACTACACCATCACAACTACATACACACGACCGCTATAGTGCACAATAGGAGACTCGGGGATAATGAAAATGAAAACTTAAACCTATTTTCCAGTCTTCGACCGAATCAGGGATGTGATGAATGAACCAGATATAGGCTATTATTACAATGGGGTCGCCACTCCCAAGGTGAAATTAATGACTGATAAACGCTATGAAATGAGAAGGGAGAGTGTTGCTGGAATTAAAGATGACAGGAAAAACCGGAGTACCCGGAGAAAAACCTGTCCCGCCTCCGCTTTGTCCAGCACAAATCTCACATGGAGTGTCAGGGATTAGAACCACGTTATCCAGCGGTGAGCCACGGAGGCTCAGACTCGGGGATAATATCGCACATAAATAAGAGTGGTCTACGGTGGGCATTTGTTGATGATGATGATGATGATGATGCTTGTTGTTTAGAGGGGCCTAACATCGAGGTCTTCGGCCCCTAATGGTACGAAATGAGATAACAACAAAAAATTAAAAGCATCCCCTGAACAAAAAAAAATATCATGAAGAATGAATGGATGGGCACGAACACATCAAAAGAAACAGTGGATCAAGCTCAAAAAAGATTGCAAATAATAGTATTAGTGACCAAGGGACCACTTATAAAGCAGAATGATGCTAATGGCACTTATGGGTAGTAAAGGAGAACCATGATATTTCTCAAGCTGCGGTACTAATCAAAGGTAGCGTAAACTCACGGTCTTCCAAACATTATGGTAGTACTCACAAGTATTGAACGTCGTAAAGGTAACGCAGACCTATGGTGTTTCTCACACAATGGCGCCACTCATAGCCGACGCAAACCGATGAGGATCCTCACCTAGGTGTACTAATCACGGGCGCCGGTATTCCCGTGGTGTTCCTACACAGTGGGTACTAATCACTGGCAACGCAGACCTACGTTGTCGCTCGTATAGTGGTACAACTCACAGGCTACGCCCAGACGCGTGGTGTCGCTCACACGGGTACAACTCACAGACAACGGCAGACCTGTGGTGTTGCACACATGGGCACGACTCACGGGCACTGGAAACCCACACTGAACCCCACTCGAGTGCTACGAATTACAAAACTATAGAGTACCTAACAGAGTGGTACTACTCGCAAGTAAAAGCTACCGATGGTGTTCCGCGCGTGATGGTACTAATCAAAAGTAGTTTCATGGTTCTGATACAATCATTCCTTGGTCGCCCCCTTTATTCGCCTCTCACGACAGGCAGAGGATACTGTGGGTGTATTATTCGTCAGCCTCCCCCACCCACAGGGGGTGTGTGTTTGGTCCGCGAGAGGTATTTTATTTCTCTCAAGTCCACCGGCAAGCCGGTTAGGACCCCCCTATCCGCCACCTGGGACGCGCCACGTGGGAGTATCACCTCTCCCCCTGCTACGCTTGCGTAGCAGTTCGTGGTGGGCATTTGTAGCTCCATAGTGAAATATACGGGCACACGCGTGTATTTTTATACATAGCCGGCCAATTTCAACTATAGTGCACGATGGAAGGCTGCAGGCTACTACCGCACACAAACATCAGTGGTATGCGGTGGATAGTTGTGGCTGTAATGTCAAATATACGAACATACACGTCTAATTTCACATATTGTTGACTACTTTCAACCCCCATATCTAACGCGCTACCATAGCTACCGACATGCAACCACCATAGCGCACGATGGAAAACTCGAGGCTACTAGCACACACAAGTCTCTCTTTCTATCTCTCTCTCTCGCTATATATATATATTTGTAACAGTTCGAAGTTTTCTGCTAATGGCAGAAATTGTTATAGTTACATTTTCTTTAACAACGGTTGGTGACAGTAATGCCATTATTAATAAACCAACGGGAAATCATAGCACAAATTCATACGAACTATTTAATGCCATTTAAAATTATGAAAGCATAATATCGGTATCTTTAATGTATTATTAGTTAGTTCATTGAAATATCTTAAGTGAACAACCCAGAATATACCGTATATAGAAACAGGATAGCAAAATAGTTTTGCTTATTCACGAACATGTACCTGCGCTTCATTTTATAGTCAGTCGGGGTTTATTTTTGGATGCAGGAGATTGTAGCACTGTTAAAGCAAAGCCATCTCCGTAGAAGCATACAGGCACTAGAAAAAGTGGAATGTAAAGGCTTCTACTATCCATAACATTAGCTCTAATTTCGACAGAATTGTTCCTTTATGCAAGGCAGTCTTTGATCCCTGAAATTAATGTGGTAATCGTTATTGGTGTAGGCTGAGTGAACCTCAGGTCCATGTGTATCTCACACGAAATTTCGGTTCTTAATTTTTCGACTTCCTGACTGTGAATGGAGTAGACGTACTGCAAGGTAAAAATAGAAATACAATTTTACCAGCTTGGCTAGGCAGCCTTTCATTGTAAGACTTGAGTGTGTCAAAAGTCAAGGTAGGAGCTAAAGAAGAGACCGGCTGAGATCTACGACAACAATATACCAGAATTTTTCCAGTATAGCTATGCTGAAACACGAATATTTCACGGAGCAAGACAACCTGACGGGATTAGGCCATCGCGTTTTGCTGCTTACATCATTCAGGGTTAATCACACTTGTAATGGCAATTGGCTGACCCGGGATTTAATATTCGAATTGTCTTCGGAACGATGACCATCTATATGTAGCTTAAAATCACAGATTAGCGTCAATTATTGGCCAGTTTCTTTCCATGGCCCGAGGGGTCAGGCAGTGTCATGCCAACGCATTACGGAGCAGTAGTAATGAGGTCCATGAGCTGGAAAGTTAAATAGCTCGGAACAGAAGGAGGCGGTGTAACGATGTCGAGTCAACTTCTGCTGGCTGGCAGCTTCTCCATTAAAAGGCGAAAGAATATTGTGCTTTACACCTTCCTGAGCTTCATTCCGCCGATGGTAGCCCGTACGTACTGTTTCTACTGTTACATTTGGGTTAATTATACAGTTAATTGTAAGAGAGGACCTGCAGTCCTAACTTCAACACTGAGGGAAGCAGTAATAAATAAATAAATAAATAAATAAATAAATAACGATAATAATGTTATTTTCTTTACGTCCCACGAACTACTTTTACCGTTTTCGGAGACTGCCGAAGTGCCAGAATATTGTACCCCAGGAGTTCCTTTTACGTGCCAGTAAATCTACAGACACGAGGCTGATGTATCTGAGCACCTTCGAATACCACCGGACTGAGCCAGAATCGAACCTACAAAGTTGGGGTGAGAAGACCAGTGCCTCAACCGTATGAGCCTCCCATCCCAGCTAACAAATAAATAAATACATTTTCACTTTGTCGGACACGAACGAGATACAAAGTTATAAAACACGGTCCGTTTGCATACTTCGAAAAGAAAAGCAGTTCATTAATAAGCACAGGGTTTTGACACGTCTACAGTTGACATAATTCGCCTTAAATACACCTCCTTATCAGCCGCGTGCTGTATATTTTTACAGAATGGTTATACATTTTAACAAACTGTTCATATTTCATTAAAATTATTCGAGATATTTATTTATTTATTTATTTATTTATTTATTTATTTATTTATTTATTTACTAGCAGAAGTACCCGTTCTTCGTACGGGTTATCAGAAACTGGCTTTAGTTACTCATACTATCGCTGTGACTGACTTCATTAGATATTTATATCACTGGTGTATTTACTAAAGTACGTAGAAATTATTTGTCATATTTGGAATTATAGTGGATCTTCTTCTTCTTTTCTTCATGGGGGCCTCTAAATATTAGTTCCTAATTAACGTCGACCTCTAAGATCTTTTGATACCATGCTTTTCCTTCATTGCCACCTAGATATACCTGCTCCCTTCACAAAGCTGCAGGTTTAGTGTAAGCATATTTCCGCTAGATAGTACCACAAATATAAATATACTTGAATGTATGTGTTTGATCCGACACTTCGTAACTATTATAAATGATCAAGGAAATACGCGATGCATAAAAGAAACTACTATAATTATCGAGATTTCACACATCATATAATGAATTTGAGTATAAATGTTGAGAAAATTTTTCAAGTCATGGGCGCACCATCTTGACAATTGTGTAAAGTATATAGGTTGTTTGCATGGTTACAATGATCGTAAAAATGGACCATTATATCGGCACTAATAACATCAGTGATCCTACTACTCCATGATTTGATAGAAAATAGTTTAAACTATAGGACACGGACTCCGCAAAATGCTGAAACCTAAGCTAGTACGTAAAAACGGAGACCCGTCGGCAACCGCTGGTCGCTGTACTACGGAGATCTCCGGGGCTATTATTTTCATACTTCACTCCCTTTCCATCCCCTCCCAAAGGAGTGCTATGAGCGTCTTACACAACAGTTTATTTTTTACAGGTAGTCTTGTGTGTACCAAATTTGGTTGGCAGCTATGCCCAAACGTACATGCATAATCTAGCTGCTGTAGAATCCTTGAGCTGACGTTGCCATGGTTACGGCCGTTCGTTTCTTTATCCGATTCCTAGAGCAGTGTTAGTGTGGTTCCAATATCTACATAACGGTTGGTTTTAGGGCCTTAAAACATGGTTTTTGTACCCGAAGGGTTTACCGAGTTTTGTTCTTTGCGTCAAGGGGCTTAAAATGAGCTTTGTCTCGTTCTTGTACTATAAATTCGATTTCGCCTATATTAGCCTATTACTTTAATATTTTATATCTTCCCATCGCCCCCCTTCCCGCACGAATTGTTTTGAAAATAAAATACAGCCCATGTTACTCACTGGCAATGTAGGTTTCTATAGATGAAGTAATTTTAAAAACCGGTCCAGTAGTTTTTCAATCTATCCGTTACAAACAAAGATACAAATTTTTCCTCTTTACAATATTAGTATAGAAGTATAGATTACATCCCTGCACATACGGTTGCCATCAGTAAGGGCATCCAGCGGTAAAACAGGGTCAAATCCACATGTCCGCCACAGTTCGCACCCGCAACCCCGCAGGTGTGGGTAAAGCGGTAGAAGAAGAAGATACTCATTTTAAAAATTCACCCGCTTTCTTATTATTTTCACCCCCTTAAGTGGATTTTCCAAACAGAGTGTATTCATTTTTAAAAGAGATTCCAAGTACCAATTTTAAAGTCTGTAACATCTTCAATTTTTGAGATATATGTATCCTCATGTAGATAATTCAACTCCTTCCTCACTTCTTTTCACACCTCACCCCCCCCCCCCTTAAGAGGATTTTCTGAAAACGAATATTTGTGTTCTTTTATTTTTAAAGGGGTTCCCAAATATCAATTTTCAGGAGTGTAACATGTTAGGTTTTTGTGTTTTATTGTATACTGGCTGTAGTACCCGGCGTTGCCCGGATAGTTTCTGAATATTTACCTTTAAGATTTGCATTACCAGTTAGTTATGTGTGATGTGAATTTTTATAGAATTCCTTTTTGACTAGCAGATTGAAATGTTATGATCTATTATGTAGTTTTAAAATTATTTAGATGTGTTTGATTTCAAGTTTTAGATTATTTAGTTTTCGAGTAAAACTTCGTGCTTATGGAAGCTCGAATCGACTGGGAAGTATTTGATCCTGTCAAAAATTAATAAGTGATAACTATATGTATTTAGCCGTCGCACTATAGATACGATGTACAGGATTTCAACTGTCAATGAGACTGTCCCCCTCCCGTCCTCCACCACTAACAGATATAAAATCTGGATTGTCACCATTCATCCCAGTGACCCAGAAAACTGTAGATTCGATACGGTTTTCGATTATTTTTATATCTCACTCCCCCTCACCCACACCCCAAAGGGGGCTGAACATGAATTTTAAAAAATTCGGAGTGTCACTAATTATTTCAGCTACCACGAAAACTATGGATTCAATAATATTCCAGATTATTTTTATACCACCCCCCTCACCCCCTGCCCATAAGGGTGCTAGGGGTGTCTTACCCTAACGCGGTTTGTCTCCTGATACTAATTGATAAGTGTACCGAGTTTGGTGAAATTGCTCCAGTGGTTTAGGAGGAGATGTGTCATTTACACACACACACTTCCATTTCTATATACAGTAAGATTTTTATACTCGTACTTCACCCCCTTTCCATCCCCGCCCAAAGGAGTCATATGAGTGCCTTACACAACAGTATATTTTTTCCAGATATTAAGTCTTATTTGTACCAATTTTGGTTGGCAGCTATGCCCAAACCTACATACATAATCTCACTGCTCTAGAATCCTGGATCTGACGTTGCCATGATTACGGCAGTTCATTTCTTTATCCGATTCCTAGAGCAGGGGTAGTGTGGTGCCAATATCTCAGTAACGGTTGGTTTTAGGGCCTTAAAACATGGTTTTCGGGCCCATGGGGCTTACCGAGTTTTGTTCTTTGCGTCAAGAGGATTAAATTGAGCTTTGTCTCGTCCTTATACGACAAATTCGATATTTTGCCTATAATAGTATAAGAGAAAACGGTTTTCCTATAAAACCCCCGTCTTTTCAAAGATTTTAAAATGATATGCATATCGAAACCTTCCCCGGGATGAGTATGCTCTAAATATGAAGTTTGGTTGAGATCTATCCAGCCGTTTCGACGTGATGGTGGAACAGACAAACAGACAAACAGACAAGGAACAACTTTATTTATAAGAAGATTTAATTATTTATTTATTTGTTTATTATTCATGAAAAGCCCTACTTTGTCTAGCATATTAGGGCTGTAGGTTATAACTAGTTACCTTAAGTAATACAAACACATAATACACAATTATTGAAGTGAGTGATTACACACACAAATTAACTGGGAGAAAATGTAAAAGCTATTCTTAATTTTTTTCTAAAATAAACTGCTTAAACTGAAAAAATTCATTCAAACAACAGATCTTGTGAAATATCCTAAAAATAGTTTTGACTACCATTACTGTTCAACAATTTAAGTGTTGTTCCAAAATATATTTAGTTTTTCCTAAAGGATGGACAATCAAAAATAAGGTGAGTTGCAGTTTCTTCAACTCCACAAACACAGCTGTTATTATTACTAACTTTGAATTTATATAAATAAAATTTAATTTTATATCAAGATACATTCTATTTTAAATTATCAATAATCTGAGTCTATGTTTTCAATCATGTTGAAATTAGTATGAAAGGCTGTCTTTCACAATCGAAGTTGCTACTTGAAATTTAATAGCAAATTTCAACATTTTATTTATTTACAGTATGTTGTAAATAATAGTTGCGCTTCCCATGTTATGTGAAGTGTATAGAATCAGAATAGGTATTATAATATTTCCACATAAACCGTTTGGAGTAATTGTATATGGGGATGTACATTGACGTCTATAGATCCAGAATTCCCAAGATTACGCAGAGGGACTTAACCTCTGTATGAATGATACTTTAAGTCTAGCTCCAGCACAGCCAATCTCGTCGCACAACTACCTTTGGAATTCAACTAGCGAAGGAAGTCGACTCATCCAACTTTTAAGCCTAACTTGTGATGTGGCATGTCTGAACATCTAAGCCGATAGGTCTACAAATGTATGGCATTCAAAACTTTTAGTCGACCTTCCTCTGCATTGGCTAGAACCACACCGACTGTAGTTCGATAACGAACGTTGAAGATATCTTGGTCTTAGTTCGTATCGAGCTAGCTGTCTGCACTGCTTGAGTCAAGTAACTGTGAATTTGCATTCAGAAAATGGTGTTCGAACCCCACTGTCACCAGTTCTGAATACGGTGTTCGTGGTTTCCCATTCCCGCACGGGGTATATGCTGGGGTTGTGCAGTAATTAGGGCACGGTCGCTTCCTTCCCAGCCTCAGCCCTGTCGTATCCCATCGTCGGTAATATATATATATATTACAAGTTGTTTTACGTCGCACCGACACAGATAGGTGTTATATGACGATGGGAGAGGAAGAAGCTAGGAGTGGGAAGGAATCGGACATGGTCTTAATTAAGGTACACACCGGGCGAGTTGGCCGTGCGTGTAGAGGCGCGCGGCTGTGAGCTTGCATCCGGGAGATAGTAGGTTCGAATCCCACTATCGGCAGCCCTGAAAATGGTTTTCCGTGGTTTCCCATTTTCACACCAGGCAAATGCTGGAGCTGTACCTTAATTAAGGCCACGGCCGCTTCCTTCCAACTCCTAGGCCTTTCCTATCCCATCGTCGCCATAAGACCTATCTGTGTCGGTGCGACGTAAAGCCCCTAGCAAAAAAAAAAAATTAAGGTACAGCCCCTGCATTTGCCTGGTGTGAAAACGGGAAACCACAGAAAACCATCTTCAGGGTTGCCGACATTGGAGTTCGACCCCACTATCTCCCGGATGAAAGCTCACAGCTGCGCGCCCCTAACCGCACGGCCAACTCGCCACGTGTCGCTAAAATACCTGCCTGAGTTGGTGCGACGTAAAACCAGAAACAAAATGGTCTTGGCAGTCTGCTAGAACTCAATATTCTGTTATCAAAGATATTAAGTAATAAATCTATTAGCTAATGGCAAGCAAGTTGAAAATCCGTCCTTAAAAACTGATTTGACTCTCCGTATCGTCAGGTGGAAAGAATTGGCCTTTCCACAAGGCATGTCAATATCGAGTTGAATTATCTATGCTCACCTTATGTTATAATGTTAATTATAAATTCGGGTGTAATAAGTGTTGTAAAATCCATAACATAATAACCGGTAGTCATATATCTAATTTATTGCGTGGGTAGCTTCAATCTTCCTTGTATAAACAAGAACTAAGTATAAAATTGCGCGTGACGATGAGATCTCGAATATTGTTTTTACCGCTACGATGTAGGTGATAGTATTCTCGCGTGCGAGCTCTGGCCGCATTTCGATGACAGTGTGTGTCTGGCATGTAATTAGGGACATATCCTCTAGGAGTATGGGTTTTGCCTTTACATTTTAGCATAGGGAAATTGAAAACAACGAAAATAATTCTGATGCACTGCATATAAAATATGTGTCTGGGAGGCGTGACCAGTCTTATGGAATGTAATGGGTAGGAAGAGCATTGGGACATACAAGGCTTTCAAAGCTATATATATGGACTAGAAATATACGTTTATTTGGGTCCTAACCCTTTCTAAGCGCCTGATTTCATATATCAATGATAATAATAATAACAACATTATTGGATTTACGTCACACTACGGTATCTACTTTTACGGTTTTCGGAGACGCCGAAGTGACGGAATTTATTCCCAGACGAGTTATTTTACGTGCCAGTAAATCTAACGACACGAGGTTTACGTATTTGATCACCTTCGTACATCACCGGACTGAGCCAGGATCGAACCAGCCGAGTTGGGTTTAGAAGACCAGCGCCTCAACCGTCTGAGCCCCTCAGCCCAGCAATTTAATAAATCAAGATTATAGTTATTTCCATTCGTATGAAATGAAACATTTTAAGGAATACCTACACGTGTTATTTGATGGCTTGTAACATTCGAGCTACGCAGTAATTAGCCAAACATTTACGCACATTCCATAACACTTTTGGAATTTATGGGACCTATAAAATCTCCTGATTTCTATACATCATAGGTTCCCTTTGTCCAACTCCATCGCTGAATGGCCAGAGTAGTGGCTATCGGTGCAGAGATTACGGATTTCGATTCCCGCCAGGAGCGGGGATTTTAACTGCATGTGGTTAATTCCTCGGGCAAGGGGGATAGTTATTCGTGTTCGCCTTAATACACATACTGTCTTCTATGCATAAAATGTCGCACTACTAACCACTACTGAAAAATGTGTATGACTGGCGTCAGGAAACAGGGTGTAAACCACATGAAGTGCCAATCCCAAAAAAATGTGGAAAGACCTGGAGGAAAAAAGGAAAGATCATAGGTTTTATTGGACTAAATATATATTGATTCTTTTATCATCTCAATTCTATGTTTTAGACTAAATTCTACAAGCTAGGTTTTCTCAATAAAACATCAGGTCTCTGTTTCTAGAATATTCAGCTCCTCATATGATCAGGAAATCTAGCAGATGCTTCTAGTGCGAGAGCTGTTGTTTTCTCTTATTACTTAGAACTTTCCTTCCAGTAGGAATTTATTACGTCTTACTACGCGCCCTCTCCCTTTAGCCTCTCTATTCCGTATTTCGCTGATCACGAAAATTGTTCACCTGACTATTCCAACTATTCGTCATTCCTTTCTTACTAACCCAACTCTATAATCAAATGTCTTCTCTGATTCTCTTACTTCTAATACCTATCTTTCTCGTGGACAGTCGAGATTTCTTCTGAGGACGCAGAGCACAGTTCCCTGCGAAACGTAAATAATTTCACCTTAATAGATTACAATGCGGTCGTGAAAATTCAATATTCAATATTCATTAATTTCACCTTATTTTATTGACACGGCATAAGCCCAAAAGCCTATACAGTATCATGTCTTTAAGTACGGGCCGTGAAAGCATCAATGACTAAAATGAATATTATTCCATCAAATACAACGATCTTTCAAAGTAAAGAACATAGGAATGGAAAGGGTATTTATATGAGTATATTTAATCTCAAAAACTTAACAGTTCACAGACGTGAAAAAAGTGAAGAGATGGGTGAATACTTTTTTTTATCAGGATACTTATATCTAAACAACTGAAGAAGTTACAAATGTGAAAACTGCTTTGAGGAATCTCCTTTAAAATAACCGTATCACGAATTATTTGTCTTCAGGAAATGTATTTGGGAAAGGGGATGAGAAGAAGTGGAAAAGGGTGGGAATTTTTAAATTGATAATAGATACAGTACTTCTCATCAAACTAACATGTCATAGGCATGAAAATGGGTATTTCTAATCTCCTCTAAAATAAAGAAACAGAATTGCTTTGCTTTCGCAAAATTCACTTAAGGAGGGGTAGGGGTGAAGAGGATTCTAAAAGGGTTTAATTCTTTTTATGGGTTGAATTATTTTTATGGAGATACATATATCTGAAAAACTGAATATATTACGGACGCGGAAATTTATATTTGGAATCTTAACTAAATATTAAGAAATACTAGTTTTTTCGACCAGAGAGAGGACTCACATGGACAGTTCTATGTAGGATGTTCTAGAGTTAGATCTTCCAGTAGACTGATCATCATAGCTCCAAAAAGGCAGTACCACAAACGTGGTTTAAAAAAGAAGTACTGGGGAGAATGAAACTCGATGTTTCGGTGAGTTTTTATACTTTAGGAATTTTCAGATAATGTATTAGTGCAATACCGAGGAACGATTACTTTTATCAGATTACAAAATTGATGCAATTGAAGCCGCGAGTGACAGCTAGTAATGAATATAGGTAATCATGAAGTGGCTGAAGAGCTCTTACATAATTTGGATGCATCGCGCAAGCAAAAATAGAGAGAGACCGTTGAGAAGTTGAATTTTCAACAATCAAACAATGAAGTCTCGAGTCTTCTACGGAAGCTTGGAGGAAGTTATTTAGGTCAAAGAGAGCGATTCTAGTATTACACCTCACAAGATTGCCAGCTTCATTGTATCGACTTTTGAGATTACTCAAGATAAAGACCACACACGAATGCTGAAAATAAACTACAACAAACTAAAAGCATCATTTCTGTCAACTTCGTCTTACTTACTACATCCTAGAGGAAGTCAACGTGGCTGTAAAAGATCTCAGACACAGAAAAGATCCCGGACTCGATGGTATTTATCCTTAGATTTTTATCTGGGCCAAAATGCTCGAATATGACTTGCTCGATTTCCAGTGATATTCCGAACGCAGGGGTTCTTACAATTCACTTCTAGAAAAGTAAAATAATAGCTGCTTTAAAACCTGGTAAACCAAAAGACGCACCCCAAATCAACAGACCTGTAGAATTGCTGAGTTGCTGCTAAAAATTTCTTTAGAGACTGATTTATAACAAGAAGAATCAGACTTCCTTAGAACGCATTCCTATGGAAAAGGTAGGTTTTAGATATAATCGCAGTTGTTGTGATCAAGTCTTTGCTGTTACATCATATATCGAGCATGGTTTTCGATTCCAGATGGAAACTTCTGTTGTGTTTCTCGATCTCTCTGCCTATTACGATAAAGGGTTAAAGGAGGAGCTACTCTACAACCTTTCACGAGTAATATCTTCCAGAACTACCATTTAACTTATTGGTAACATGCCCAGTAACATACTTTTACGAGTCATTCTAGTAAAAAGAATGAACAAACAAAATAAGTTGAACAACGGGCTTCCAGAAGGCTCAGTGCTGTTTCCCGTTCCCTTAATTCCGTACCTCTCAGACCTACCAGAACACAGTCCAAATACATTCTGTTATACTGATGATATAGCTCTGGCTATAAGACACAAGTCATCAGTGTCGTACAGAATGCACTCAATGATGACTTAGCAAGGCTCGAAAAATATTTCCTAAAATAGAGGCTACAGTCAAGTGCAACAAAAACTGAGATCTCGTGTTTCCACTTAAGGAGCAGAATGGGTGATAGTGCGGTACTTGCATTGTTTCATGGTTCTGTTTATTTATTCGTGTCAGTAGCACAATATAGATTACAGATGCATATTAAAAAGTAAATACATTACATTAAATCACAATTTTTACATAAAATTATACAATTACTTACAAAATACCGGCCCAGAATTTGGCCACGTTAACAGCACTGATAATGGCCTGTGCTAGATCAAGTTCTGTGCATTTAACAGGGCATAGAGGGCAATTAAAGACGTGCCTTGTCGTTTGTTCCACGCCACATTCACATAGAGTCTAATCCCCCTTCAATTGGCCCCATTTCTTCATATTGTCCTTGGATCTTCCAACGCCTGCTCTTGGTCTGTTCAGTGCCTTCCATGTAGTCTAGGTTTCTTCATGACCAGCGGGTAGATTTTCCTCCAATTTTAAGCGTTCTGGACGAAAAGGAATCTTCTGATTCCAGAGTAGAACTCTGGTCTTCTTTGCATCTGCATTAATGGAGGCTTGTACAATTACTCTGAGGTTTCCCTCATTAGGTCTTGACTTCTGTGCAACTGAATATATTGCTCCAGTATGGCTGAACAGATCCCTGTAAAGATAATTGATACCCACCCCAGTAACACAATGAGACTCAGCGGACTTATTATATTTACGCTAATTTACTAGCTCCCTGTACTCAGGAACGTCATGCTGTATCTCTGGTCTAAATAGGAACTGGCTGAAATCTAGATATCTACGGACCATCAATGTGGTACTCTCGCAGGAAAGCATTTTGAACCAAATGTCCAGTGGGAAAATGAATAGAGTACCAGCATCAACGTTTACATTCGGAGTGACTTAATTGGAAACAGACTTGTACTTGTTTAACCTGCCAAGAAGAACATAGACCGCCCTCACAAGGATTCGTCCAGTCCACGTAAACCCCGCGCTGAATCACTCTTTACATAGGGTTAGAAAACTTCTCCCCAATGCGACTGCAGTTCTCCCACACAGTCAGTTAACTATAATGTATTTGAGTGTGACAGTCGAGCATATCACTTAAATCGCTCCGATATCCTATTGTCAAAACTCGGAGCCATAGAAAGTATAGGAAATTTAGCCTGTCTTGTCATGTGCACCTGTAAATATTTAATGTATATGTAACTATGCACATATTTATCTTGAATATTTTTGCATATTTCATACGATATATAAATATCTAAAACAGGAAACATACACATAATATGAGAAAGGTGGTAACGTCTGAATTATGCGTGAGTTTGAATATTATTAATTTGTCCCCAGTTTCTGAATGCATTAACAACTACTGTATTATCACTTCAAGTATGCAATAGCTGCCTCTGTGGATCCGTGGTAGAGTGTCGGCCTCCGGATCCCAAGATAGCGGGTTCAAACCCGGCAGAGGTAGTCGGAATTTTGAAGGGCGGAAAAAAGTCCACTCGACACTCCATGTCGTACGATGTCGGCATGTAAAAGATCTCTGGTGATACATTTGGTATCTACCCGACAAAATTAATTAAATCTCAGCCAAAGACGCCCAAGAGAGATCCGGTTTACTCTGTCTGCCATCTAGTGGGTCTAGAGTAAAACGGAACGTCGAAATTGACGAGCAGACAGCCAGATGGCGTCAAATCGAAATGTCTGCATACGGTAGCTGAGGCCATACGATTATTTATTTTATTTAAGTATGCAATGCCAATGCTGTATCCAAGGAACAGTTAAAACTTCTCCTAGAAGGCGCAGTTTTTTTAATATGTATGGTTCGGAAGCAATTGGGCGAGCGTACACACACACACACACACACACACACACACATTCCAAACTCTGCATATTTTATAGAATGGGTGGAGAGGACAGAAATAAATGAATGCACTTTTCAAATTAATTAACAGGTACTCACCGTACACGTAAAGAATGCTGATGTAACATTTTACAGTTGTCTCATTAACATTTTAAGCTCCCCGACAGTTCAATATATTGCTTGTTCCACAGTGAAGCATCTAATGAGTTTTGCAGCTTGACAAATTCCAAATCGATAACTGAGTGAAATGTTTTAGGCTGTGGTCAGGCCATGAACTAATATCAGCATTCTCCTGTAGATGATATTCGGTATTCACACCCAGATATGAAAAACAGTGTATGTGTGTGTGTGTGCTGATATTTAAAATATTGATCCTGAGACATAGCTCACTTGGGCAATAATTTTCTGACTGCGTACTTGAGCCGTATGAAAGGCATGTGGCTTCAATTCTGACCTCGAAAACTTTACACAGTCTTATTTAGTGACATTGTCATATGTGATGTTTATATTTTATCTAAAAGTGAGGAGTATAGTGGATCGTTGCATCATAGTACGTGCCATTTAAAGGTATTCAAAGTCAATTACTCTAATTACTCACTTTTCAGCACATTAAGGAAATCCCGTGGGAAATTAAATTTGACCGGTAGTGGTAAGAATGGATGCCAATGAAGTATATTAGTTTTAAAAATAATACTGTATCTTGACCAGGAGAGAAATAAGTTTGGTCGCCTGTTCGCTGCTGTTCGCTTAGCACCACCCGGGGGTCACGTGTAGGGTTCAACCTACAGACGTGAGCAGCAATGGATCTCTAAGCAGACCATCAAACATATTGTCACCGAGTGTCCAAATATTAAGTACAGTGGAGACAACAGTGAATTTGCTTGTGCGTTTCCAGACGCAATTAGTTGCCACCTGGACACAAATACATAGTTTCCTTTTTCAAAATTATGTATGTATTGTACCCATAAAACCATACGCTAAATAATTAAATTAATAATAATACAAAATAATAGAATAAGGATAATGTCCGGTTCCTTGGATGAGTAGACTATGCACTGAATTTCCGTTGATAGGGCTCCCAGTTCGATTCTCGGCTTGGTCTAGGATTTTAACATTTTTGTATAATAATTAATTCTTCTTTTCCAGAGACTGGGTGTTATTTTCTATAGACTTTTTGTGTACATCTTTATATATATGTAAGTCTGCTTCTGACACGATATACATAAATAAAATGAAATTAGGTACAGCACATCACACTACTAATCACTACAGAAACACGCAAAAATTTATACAAAACTCCATAACGTATACGGTTGGCGTGAGCAAGATCATCCGGTGTCAAAATGGGATTAATAACCATTAATTTCGACCCATGATATGTTGGAACAGGCCAAAAAATAATTAAAATAATAATAAAAATAATTCAGTACTTAGATAGGTAAAAATGTATAAATAAGAGACGTTTTAACTAGGTTTCCTTCCCAGAACAGTATGCTTAAATACTTGTAAAGCCATCTGAAAATAATACTGCAATTCAATACATGTTTCTAACATTATTTCTTTCCTTTCTATCTGATTTGATAGATCTGAAGTTAACCACTTGACTGAACGAAACTTGTCATTCTGTAGCAATTAATGTTCCTATTTGGATTCTTACGTCGTAATATTTGCTTAAACTGTATTTATAAATTTTATTCTACGGATTTAGAAGGTTTCCATATTTTCATAGACTGAGAAGGAATTATGCTTTTGGTAGCGGTTTATCATTACGCCAGCTCACACAGGTATTTTGGCGACGGTAGGATAGGAAAAGGCTAGAACTGAGGAAGGAGCGACCGTGATCTCCAACATTTGCCTTGTGTGAAAATGGGAAAACATAGAAAGCTATCTTCAGAGCTGGAGATAGTGCGGATAGAACCGATCATCACCCTGTAAAGGTGCCTGTTACCTTGCCCTTGTTGCCTTACAGGGTTGCAAACAGTGACATTCGCTCTCAGCATATCAGGCTGTAGTTCGATACCAGGCGAACTCACTTTAATCGCACGAATTCTTAACTACATGGAAACTTCACATTTTCAGTTATATCCCAGAATTGACTTCATCGGAGAGTGGGATGCCTTTTTAATACAAGTATCGATGACAACAAAGTGCACTCAAAACCAAATAGCTCAATATGAAAATAAACAAAGCATTTTGGTCTTGGAGCATTTTACGCTAATCTCCCTTCGAGTGCGCTCTTCTGAACAGACACACAGTGATGACGATCATGAAGATGAAGATGATGATGATGATGATGATGATGATGATGATGATGATGATGATGATGATTTGGTAACAAACCAAAAATTAATTATATAACACTAAATTATGAAGCATTTCTTTTTCACTTAAAAGCATCTATGTGGTCTCAGTTTATAGATATCAATCATAAATGCCAATATAAAACTCATTCGCTTGATTAGTCGTGAATTAAAAAATAAAACTCTGGCTAAATTTAACGCACCTGGCACGTTTCATGGCGTATGATACGGAAATGGAAAGGAAACAGTTGGGGTCTCACGAGCGTGTGCAAACTAAACGACACATTTAATGAAAATTACCACAGTCAATCAAAGTGTGATGTGCAGATAAAATATCATATTTAAAAAAATTCTCATCACACGATAAATATTGACCAGTAAATAAAGGGGAAGTGTATAAGGGATAAATCCTTCATAGTTCAGTGTATCGCATCACACAGGGCACGGGCTGCCTAGCCGAGACGGGAAAGGTTTAGCGCGAAGCGTATGGGTTCGATTCCACGTCAGAAAGTCGAAACATTTAGAAACGAGGTTTCCGTTTCCGGAGAGGCACATGATCCTAGAGTTGCAATAGCCGACATCAGGTTATTTCTGGGGAAAAAGCGGACGGGCTTAGAGTTAACCGTTCTGCCTCAGAGTGGCCCTTACCTTCCACTCCTCCAAGGGCATCCGTGGCCAGAGCGGAGATGGATTTCTATCCAACAACGTATACAATATAAAGACACTAAATGAGTCTACAAAGATCACAGTTACTCAAAGCTAAATCATTAATTGTGTACAGCATCACCTTACTTCCAAAGCCTCGAATATCTGTTTCCCAACGATGGTTTAATTCCTGTGGTTCTGGAAATTTTTATACTCGAGTAGGTTATGATTTTCCTATTTACATTTGGGTTGATTACCATTTTACGTAGAGACGTAATTCGTTAACAATCACGACATCATAATAATTTAATTCAGAAAAATTCCCTTAAGCACACTGTGTTTATAAATTAATACGTTCATTGCTCCTCATTTGACATTTTTGATATGATAACGGCACTCAGGCTCGGAAAGTGAGCGTCACGATTTTTTGTCGTATGGTCAATGTCAATTACTGCTCATGGGAAAGCAATACGTTTAATATAAACAATGTACTATAGGACAGGTCTGTCTTTGGAATACATGATCCATCTTATCACTGAGAGATTTGACCACGTGGTTATGGTCGCGTGGCTGTGAGCTTGCATTAGGAAGAGAGTTCGTTTGAGTCCCACTGTCGCCCGCCAGTGGATTCCCATTTTAATACCAGGCAAATTCTGGGGCTGTATCTTAATTACTACCACGGCCACTTCCTTCTCTCTTCTAGTCCTTTCTTATCCCACCGCCGCCATAAGACCTGTCTGTGTCGGTGCGACGTAAAGCAACTTGTAAAAAAAAAAGAAAAAAAACGAAGGGATGCTAAGTTAATACAAATTACCTCATGAGTTTTTACGCCCAGTGTATAACCGAACTTTCACAATACTTTTCATAATTCCAAGTTTGTAATATACAATTTTCTAGATGAACGTCCAATGGCATGGATAGGCTACACATATTCTAGAGTTTGAGATAAAGAGACATGCACAATTCCCGGTAAAAATGAAGAAAATCGAATGTGCAGAAATGTTCATGGTGAGATGAGTGCATCCGATCACAAATAGAGGTACTGAATCATTCTTCTGAGGGGTATGACTGGGCGAAATTTGATCAGATGAAAAGGTAGTTTGATTGATGATGAGGATATCAGATCTTATTATTCTATGGCCTGAGTTGTCATTGAAAATAGAAAAGTAATTAGGGGACTGAAACGTTTTACTTTATTATTATTATTATTATTATTATTATTATTATTATTATTATTATTATTATTATTATTATTATTATTATTATTATTATTATTATTATTATTATTGTATAGTATCATGCGTCGTACAATAAAAATAGACAAATTTTAGAATAGTTGTATTTCACATTTGAAGAACAAAAAAAAAAGTGCCAAATTAACTTCAGTTAGCCTACTGGGAGGATGGTAGCGTTTGATCAGCGAACGTGGCGATGTATTGTCAACAGAAGACTACATTTTCAGTAATAGCAAGGGAGATACGATTTTTATGAAAGATCGTGGGGAAGAATGAGAAAGGAAAGGCCCGCCAGGTTGTACATCATCAAGGAGCTTTGGTAGACCTGATATGTCAACATTGTGGCAGAGCTTGTTGTTCTGGAATTGGTCTCTTTAGGCTTGTATAAACGCACAATCGGCAACACTGCACACTCGCATGAGAATTGTTATACTCGCCAGCGAATGAGTACTATGATGGTATGTTATTGATAACCACAAGTTCAGGTGCAAACAAATCACAGTTATACACACCAGCACTGAATAAATAAGAATACTCTTCTTATATTTTGACTCTCATTAACCGAGCGAGTTTGCCATATGGTTAGTGTCGCGCAGCTCTGAGCTTGCATTCGGAATATAGTGGATTCGAATCTCACCGTCAGCAGCCCTTCACGGACTCCTGCAGACTTACGAACAAGATTTTCGCTGTGACAGGTAGAGGGAAGGCATCCAGAAACAAGTGGATCTCTTCGGTCAAGTTGGATCTGGAACAACTGGCGATCCCGCATGAATCCATATATGATCGTCCACAGTATCGGCAAGCCATCCAGCGGGTAACTTGTCCAACGTCGCTTGCCCGTAGGAAGAACACAGGGACCAAGCAGACTTACATGGAGGAAGGAAAGAAAGCTCGCTCACAGCCAGAAAATGAAGGCGTACAGGAAGAGGAGAAAACAGAAGGCCCAGGTGACGAGGAAACACGAGCCCCGTGGTCCTCAGTAGGTCCAAGCGAAAAATAAGATTTTCTTCGTATCGACCTGCTGAGAACCACGTTATTTCAGCTGTCTTCTCTGGGCTTTGATATTGGCCCAATCCTCTCTCGTTCGTTGCCCATGTAGCTGGTTTCTTTCTTCCGTCCACGTCTTTCCCGCCTTCAACTTTGGCATTTCATAAAAATCCTGGTGGTATTATAGGTTCCTCCTGAGTGGGTTGCGTTTATTTATATCTTCATAAATGGTCCCCCCCCAGAGTCTAATATTTCCAGTATTTGACTACGGAGATGTAGTTTATAATAGTATGAGCAAAACACTTTCATGTCGACTACAGCGAGCCTACAATGCTTGTGCTCGATTCGTATTAAATATCCCAATACAAACTCATATTAGCCCTTTCCTCTCTCAGCTGTCGTGGCTAAGATTGACTGAACGACGTAAATACCACGCTGTTTCCTTTCTCCACAGTCTTCTGCAAACGAGCAAACCAGACTATCTTAGAACAGACTTTAAATACCTCTCCCCTTCCGATAGAGCTCCCTCAAGGTCATCCACACGTTCCCTCTTGTCCATTCCCATTCACAACAGTAACTCGTACAACAACTCATTCATACCTGCTACCATACGTTCCTGGAACTCAATCCCAGCTGAAATTAGAGGCATAGGCAATCCGAGGCTATTTAAAAGGAAGTGCTTAATGTGGTACTCAAATATGTAAAAAGTAGATTTCACCAACGTAAAATTTAATAATTAGCTCTTAATTATCAATAAGGATAGAAATTTTAGAGGTTAAGTAAATTACTTTTAGTGATTTTTAGAAATATATGTAAAAATGATTTTATAAAGCTGTTGTATAATATGGTTTGGCATAATAGCAGGCTTCATAGCCTGAGCCCCGCCATATAAGAAAGGCAATAAACTAAACTAAACTAAACAAATCCTGTAGGTCCCTTTTCACCTCCTTGCACGAAGTTGGATGGGTCTTCTCATCTATAAAATAGGCAAAGATCCGGTTGATAATCGTGTTTGTATCAGTCTTAGCAAGTAGCCATAAAATGCAATTCTCCTTTTCCATATGATATCAGAGATCCTCTAGACATGAATATACAGCTCATGGTTATGGGGCCAAGAATTTTCCTTAATATCTTTTTCCTTTAATTTCCAATTGTTTTATCAGGCCTTTCTTGTTCATACCAAGGCACTCCGCTGCATACAAAGCCTCTGGTCTTATGACAGTGCAGTAATGTCTGAGTTTAACGTTCAGGGATGTGGAATATTTTTCTCAACGTGTTTGATCAGTTGATAATCCATTTTAATTTTATTCATGCGCGACGTGAAAGCTTCTGTTTCAGAGATGTTTGGTTCTATCCACTCACCAAGATATGTAAACTTATCTCTCGGTTTGATTGCCTTCTGGTTTACTCTTAGCTCTCTTGGAGCTGGCTAGGAGTGGAAATGAAACCACGGAAAAACCATCTTCAGGGATTCCGACAGTAGGGTCCTAACCCCAAGCAAGTTCTCAGCTGCGTGCCCCTCACCGCACAGCCAACTCGCTCTGTGATCCCTTCTGTTTCTGATCGTCGATGATTACTCCAGAACAAGCCTCAAATGGTCTTTCATAGCCTTTACTTGTTCGAATTTGATAACTCAATTTGACGATGAATTAAATAGGGGAGATTTTTTCAAGTCCCATAGCTCGAATTTGAAAGTTGGCAGCAAAACTCAATTGCAGGTGATCCGTTCCACGCCAGTAGGTCGCTACCCGGGCGTATATTTTTCGTAACTGTTCCGCTTGGCTTTCAACTCTAATTAAATGAAGGTTAAATGGGTGCTCCTTTGTGGTCACGTTTATAATTAATTGACGTAACGGTGCGTGAATCAGCGATAGCCTCCGATAGATTCACCTCTTGCAGGCCTCCATTCATACGACCCAAAGAGTGAATGACTCTATCGCCAACCATCTTTTATTTATGACGTCACCATTAACGCTGCCCCGCGGCGCGCTCGTCATTTTTCACTGAGAACTATTAATCAGTGGCATTGGATGAAGAGAGAAGGTTTATCTACCGTTACATACCACTGCTTGTAGAACTTGTATTGTACAGAGGAATATGAACACTGTCCATGTTAATCACTACCCAGCATAAACATTTCTCTTATATATAGGCTAAAGAATGTAAAAGTATTCATTTGTAGGGACACAATACCCATTTCAAAAATGAATATGATAGAAGTAAGTATGGTTACAGTGACCTATGTTTAATGCTTCAGCATGCAATTTAATCAAATTCCGGCTGTTTTTCAAAGGTGTATGTTATTGTGGTCGGAATGTAGTTGTCGGTTTTGTGATTACATGATATGTTGTAAAACAATGAAAAGTGGCACAAGAGACCTACGAGCAGAAAGTCATGAATGCTTGAGTCAACTTAACATAGAAGTGAGCCGCATTCAATTTCCGGATACGTAGGAGGTTCGCACCGAATGGTGAGAACGTGATTTTTTTCTCACTGGAGTTAAATGCCCTATAAGGATAAAGGTGTAACATTATTCAAGGAATACACACCGGATAAAACGTGGATCACCATGGTTTTTCTAGTTCCGAATTGCGGGAAGCAATCAAGATGAGAGCCAATGTTGCCACAGATCACATATTACCGGGCGGGTCCCAGGACAAAACACTCTGTCGACGTTGTTACAGAAAGCACGAAACACTTGTCCACGACCTGGGTGCAAAAACGGAATGACCATTGATCCAACTGTCTGACCTGTATCCCATTCTGGTAAGGCGGAAGAAATGGGCTTAAAGAAGAACATTAATGAACTTAAAGCTCCGAATTATAAAGAAAAATATGGACTGCAAAATATAACAGTCAAAGAATTAATGGTGGGAGCCCGGAGAACAATTCCTAACTTCTTATCCCAGTTCTGGATTCTGTTAGGCACAGAATGATAAGGGAATTCAGGAGAAGTGTTAGACAAACTTGGACTGGAAACTTTAAGTAAGAGAAAGGAGAAAACTAGACTTATAGGAATATATAGAGCCTATACAGGAGAGGAATGATGGTCCGCCTCATTGGCTGAATGGTGAGCGTTGAGGCCTTCGGTTCAGAGGATCGCGGGTTCGATTCCCGCCTCTGATTAATTCTTCTGGCCCGGGGACTGGGTATTTGTGTTTGTACCAACACTTTCCTCTTCATATTTAGACAACACACTACACTACCAACCACTACAGAAACACGCAATAGTGATTACATCCCTCCATATAGGGTTGGCGTCAGGAAGGGCATCTGGCCGTAAAACAGGGCCAAATCCACATGTGCGACACATTTCGCACCCGCAACCCCACAGATGTGGGAAAAGTGGCAGAAAAAAGAAGAAATATTTGAAGTGATTCCACATACTGTATAGGGGTATGTGCATTAGTACAGGAGATATTATGAGAAAAGTTTTGTAAATTTTGTACATTTTGTTGATTTGATTTGATTTGATTTGATTTGATTTGATTTGATTTGATTTGATTTGATTTGATTTGATTTGATTTGATTTCATTTCATTTCATTTCATTTCATTTCATTTCATTTCATTTCATTTCATTTCATTTCATTTCATTTCATTTCATTTGATTTGATTTGATTTGATTTGATTTGATTTGATTTGATTTGATTTGATTTGATTTGATTTGATTTGATTTGATTTGATTTGATTTGATTTGATTTGATTTGATTTGATTTGAGCATCTGTTGACAAGCAGAGTGGTAGCTGCCATCCGCTGTTCAATATTAATTTTTAGAAATAAATTATAGAGTCAATAATACCATTAGGTGCGTACTCTTTTCTAACTTGCTTCTTAGTTCCTTATCCTGTTTTATGTGAAAGACGTGTTCATAGCCCATACTAATATGTATTAATAAGATAGTAACTTTTACAACCTGTTAACTTGATAAGTTGTATATTGGAAAACGATGTATATTTTTTTCTTGTGGGAACTTGACAATTAAGGAAGTTTAAAATAAAATTACATAACCTAAATGAAAATATACCGTTATTTTACGATAGGCTATGAAGTTTCTCAAAAATTCGAAAAGGTACTAGGATGTGGATTACCGCGGAATTTCGTCGCTGATGAAGATAGAAACTTTCAATGCTCCATTTGGTGTTACAGTAAAACCTGTCCTCAGCGGAACCCGAAGGGACCGGATTATTGTTTTCCGCTGTATACAGGATTCCGGTTCATGTCCGACTCATTCGCTGAATTGTCAGCGTGGAGGCCTTCAATTCAGAAGGTCCCGGGTTCAGTTCCCGTACGGGTTGGCTACATACCTCCGTAAGATAATCAAGTAGTAGATTTACATGATTTTGTGCGGTAGCAGATACAATATCACACATTTGTATAAACTAGTTCATCAGCACAAATACAAATTTGTTCTTCCTAAGAACAACCTCACAGTGCAGGGTAGAACAGTACATACCCTTATTTAACACACATTAATTGGCGGGCTGATATTAATAGCAACGTGAGTAAAGCAAAGGGAAACTACCTCACTTCTCATTTGCCTCTTCAGTGATGTCAAGGCCATCTATGACAGGTAATGATGGATTTGTTGAGGACACAATCAGCCTTCGGGCTGAACGTATGTACATACATACATACATACATACATATATAAATATACGTTTTAGAGAAGTGCTTGTGCTTGTTGTTCAAAGGGGACTAACATCTAGGTCATCGGGTTTTACAGAAGTAATACCAATATAGTAATACTGTAGAGTACGTCATTTACGTCTTTCAGTAATCCAGAATTGTTCGCTGGACACGACTATCCCTGGTAGTAGGCCTAGGGTTCTCAATTAAACTGCGGGCATGGCATATAATGTCGAACAATTCCATGTCATGTTTCGCTAGCAAAAAGAACTGAATGTCCTTTACGGCGGATAGGGATTAAGGAGGCCCCTAAGTTACCTGTCTCAAGTTTCGGTCTTTCCGATCCTGGAGTAAGGCATGTCAAAACCACAGAGAATATCCTTGTCATGGTCTACATAGAGAGATGCAACTTTACAACCAGACGGTCCGAGTTCATTTCCCGGACCAAAGCTATCTCGATACCTCAAGCATCCTTGACCCATTCTGAATGGACACGGGCTGAAAAGCGTTAGGAAGAAAAGTTAAACATTTTCCCGTTACATGAGCAAAATTTCTTTCAGTTTCCGCGTCAGGCAGTTTCCGCTTACACTGAAAGTTACATGAATATTAAAACACAACTCGCGGGACTGAGAAAATATTCTGTTATGAACAGTTCTCTGGTTCATAAATACTCCGCTAGATAGGTTTTACTGTATTTTCAAGGTTTTCATTTTAGCACTTATTACAAGAAATCAGGCAGTCTTGTATCTGCAGTAGATAATCTCATTAACTGACTTGTTTTTCAATATAAATAATTCATTTTAAAATATATTTTACGGTGGGATAAGTGATGAGGAAAATACTGTTGCTCTTAATCATTGGAGAAATACCATTGTACTCCTTTCTCGATGAATCAATCTCTCGGGAGAGCCTTTTGCAAGCGAGCAAGTCCCGACAATCATGCAACTGTCAAACCACCACTTCTAAGACCGATGCTGGAGTTAATATTTAAAGATTTTACAATTTCAGAAAAAAAAGAAGAACAAGAGACGTTTTTCATTGAGCCCACATACACAGATTACGAAGGACCCGTGGATTATTCAAGTGGTATTCATGATACTGTTAATCATAAGTCCCGTGGGTAGTGTATATGCCTCTAATTCAGTAGTCGTAGATTCCATTGCCAGGCAGTCCAAGGTTTTCAGTCCGGGACTCTGTGTTCAGAATCACTCATTCTGTTGTGTTGCAGACAGCCTATGTAACAACAGCAGGCGTGTTGCAAAGCCCCAATCTCTTAGTTGATTGTCCTACCAAGTTTCATTGCAATCGGCCTGCTATAGTTCAGACAGTCCTCTTGTGATTGTAGCAACGAACATAATAAAGAACGATGAAGCGAACTCTCTTCTCCAAAATCTAATCAAGTAAACCTCTATCGAGACATTTGTTTGTGACGTGCTATACAATCTGAATGTTCAGCATTAATGTAACCTGACAGTGTAAATCATCACCATCATCATAATTATTACAGAGTTTTGCTCATCTGTGAAGATCCATCGAACTTACTTAGCTGCTGTTGATTTCTTTTCTCCCAAAATCTCTTCATCTGGGCACTGAAACGTTTTACCCGTTCTTCAGTCCATGATTTACTGGTCCTAGTATTCATTTTCTCAGCAAAATGATGGATGTTGACTGCTTTTTCGAACTGGAGTATATCTTTAATTAATTTCCTGTGGGGTGCCAAATTTCTGAAGATGTTTTCCTAATTCACTAAACCAGTTGATCTTGACTTTCATGGAGAGAGCAATGTTGAGAATCATTTTGGTGAGCCTGTAATTGTTCACTCTGAGAATGTGGCCATATAACATTAATTGCCTTTCCCTGATGGTGTCGGTGATCTTTTCAGAATGCTGATACAGCTCCCGAAACCTGCATTCCTTCCAGTTTCCCTCTGAGTAGACTGCACCAAAGATTTTCCTGAATATTTTCCTCTCTTGCTTCTTTATGTCTTTAATAAGTGATCTCCCCCGTTGATGATGGCGATTATTATTATTATTATTATTATTATTATTATTATTATTATTATTATTATTATTATTATTATTATTATTATTATTTTCTTCGTTTTTCTTGTTTTTATTCTTGGTCATTTTTAACAATTTATTTGGGCCGGCATTTCATGGGAATTTGGCCCTGATTGATCGTCACATGTACCTTCTGATGTCGGCGCTATGCAGAAGACATATTCGCTGCTGCGAGTTTCTGAGGTGGTTGGTACTGTCGCGTGTCGTATGAACGAGAAGATTACTGTATTAAGACAATAATATACCTAGTTTCCGAACCAGAGGAATTAACGATACTCTGCTCACACCCGGCCAGGGATCGAATCCGGGACCCTCTGAACGGAACGTCAGTACGCTGATCATTCAGCCATCAATCCGGACCATTCATGTTATCATGTGAATTATTTTATTTCTATTTGACAATAAAGAATAGACATCACTAAACTGATATATTTCTCCAGAAAAATAAATACGAGTAGGGTTACGTAACATTCCAAAGTTATTCGAATGCTAAAGGGTAAGGTAAAAATTATACGAAGCTGGCGGGAATGAGTTGTGGAGCAGTGAATCTCCTACTGCCCATGGGAGTCAAGATGAAGTCCACTGGGTTATGGCTCCGGGGCGATTTGTCATGAAGATGGAGTTGCTGTAGGAACTTTGAGATTACACGAAAACTTTTACCGTTCATGAGTTACGCATTTTGAAGTCCCTTTGGGGATGGGTATCATAGTCTGTAATTAATTAGTTTGTCCTCTGAATCGTCCGTGTTTTGACAGTGCCTTTTAAGTATTTCAAATGTAAACATACTGCTTGCAGTATATGACATGTACGTCCACATTTCCTAGGTGACATTGTCTCGTATATCTCAGCAATGTTCATTCGCTAACAGTATAAACTGATGCGTTTCTTTCTCATTTTGCTAGTGGTTTCACGTCACGCTAAATCAGAAAGGTAATTTTGGTGATGATGGAATAGGGAAGGGTAAGATTGCGAAGGAGGCGGCCGTGGTTTTCATTTCAGGTCAGCCCCAGCATTTGCTTCGTATGAAAATGGGGAAACCACGGAAAACTATGTTCAGGGCTGCCGATAGTGGGATTCGAACCAGCCAGCTTACAGCATCGTTTGGTTATAACGTGTTAGTGTTGAGTTTCATTTAAGGAAGGCTAGCATGGTCGTCAAGAGAAAGCGAGGAATGATTCAACTTTACGTTTATGGCTGCAGTTACTACGAATTTAGATGAAATTTTACTTTATTTAAAAGTAGGTTAACAGGGTAAATTAATATCTAAGGTTAAGTTATCCCAGAAAAGTAAACGAAATTGAGATTTGATAAAAAATACTATAATAAAGATTTAAGAAATCGTTAAAAATGTGTATTATATCACCCCAAAAGTTTGCGGAGAACTGTGAAATATACAGAGACACGGCTATTGGTTCACCATGGTTCGGTGTGATTTGAAGAAATTTTATTACCAGAAATTTGTTATTCTTTTCTGTATAATGAGATTTAAAATATATTCCTTATAACATTTACTTCCAATTAAGATGACGGTATCTAAATATATTTTAGAGAAATTATAATAAAACATGAAAGAGAAGGGAGCAGGGTTCGTGAACCGAAAGGGTATTGGGTTCTAACCAGGCTACTAGCTGCACGATATGCCAGGAATATATTCATCGGTCTTTTCTTGTATTCCTATTATTTATGTCTGCCAAATTCGCTGAACGTATTTCAATATCACAACCTATTCCATTCCTATGCAGATTTTTTTTCAAACATATTATATTCTTCCTGTACTTTGGATGCGGTCAATGGAGAACCACGGCCAATTTGGGTCTTAGCGAGGCAGTAATTTTTGTTGTTATATAACAATATGATTAATAATAATAATAATAATAATAATAATAGTAATAATATCTTCCTGTCCTATTAAATAATTTTCTATATTTTTTCGAGAAGCTAATGTGCCACAATTTCATCCAGAAGGAGTTCCTTTAAGAGGTAATAAATCTACCGACACTAGGCTGTGATATCTGAGCACCTTGGAATACAATCGGACTGCTCCCCGATCGAACCTACCAACTTGGACTCAGCAGACCATTGATTCTACATTTTGAAGCACTCATCCTGTCACTGACGTTATGCAATTTAGATATTAATTTCCTTTCTGTACTATTGTAAGTAAAAAATTAATGTATTTGTTAAATTTTAAAAATGTGCCTTTCCTGCCACCATCCGCCAATCACAGTGGGGGCCCAACCGGATCCAACGCGATTCAAGTTCTGGATACTTGTATTGCTTATCTAATGGCTATAACACATCACCTGCGCGACCCTCCTATTTCGATTTTAATAGAGTGACCGAATTTCGGAAGAGACATGCTTGTCATGAAGGCAGAATAATTTGATGACTGTGGTTAAATGCATACGATTAGATTTTACACAAAGAATTAACCCACCGGGCGAGTTGGCCGTGCTGTTAAGGGGCGCGCGGCTGTGAGCTTGCATCCGGGAGTTAGTGGATTCGAATCCGACTGTCGGCAACACTGAAGATGGTTTCCCGTGGTTTCCTATTTTCACACCAGGCAAATGCTGCGGCTTACCTTAATTAATGCCACGGCCTCTTCCTTCCCATTCCCAGGCCTTTGCTACCCCATCGTCGCCATAATACCTATCTGTGTCGGTGCGACGTAAAGCCACTAGCAAAAAAAAAAAAAAAAAAAAAAAAAAAACAAAACCAGAAAAGGAAGTTCTCATAAACTTACATACTACACAATATGCAGGGTACTCCCAAACATGTTTGGAAATAATCGATTGCGGGGGAGGCTGGCAAAATACCCCTATGAACATATTTTTCAACGTAGTACGGGAAGTATTGGTGCCTTACCTGGCACTTCCCACGTTGAGTATCCGTCACCAAGTTGGTGTACCAGCAGGAATAGTGCGCTGTTATCAACAAGTACTCAAAATGTCAGTCACGTTTAAACACTTCAGGCATTGTACGTTTTCGATGGGAGCCTTGTTCTTAAGCTGGCGAAGTACCGCTGGACCGCAACGGCATACCTGACTCCAAACTTGATCCTTAATACGAAGGGCAGTTTGCAGAATAGATGACTAGTTTTAAGCCTTAAGGAAAGTCTACCTAAGCAACATCTAAGTTACGCACGATGTTCCATTTCATAAACAATGTTCAGTCAGTGTTTAGCTACAAGTTGTTTAAAGTTACACTACTGGTTAGAAAATGAATACAGAAGTTTTTACATGCAACTCTTTGCTTGTCGTAACCAATGACATTCAACGGTGTACGCGCCGAAGTTTAGTCAGATGTCGTCTTCCTAAACATTACACAAATGTGGCTAAGCATGAACATGGCTCGTCTATAGATAAGAATGTAGCTTACAGTGGAAATGAAACCTCATATACCGAGACAAAAGCGACACACCATCGTACGAGAAAGTGTAGCTTTCATTATAGTGTTGTTACGGTCAATGTAATCTAAATAACATCGGCGAAGGGAAGGTGAAATAATATTACTTTGTAACCGAATGAGTTGTACGGCCATAAAGATATAGCTTGCATTCTGGAGATCGTAGGTTCGAAACGCACCATCGGCAGCCCTAAAGATTGATTACCGAGCTCGACAGCTGCAGTCGCTTAAGTGCGGCCGGTATCCAGTATTCGGGAGATAGTAGGTTCGAACCACACTATCGGCAGCCCTGAAGATGGTTTTCCGTGGTTTCCTATTTTCACACCAGGCAAATGCTGGGGCTGTACCTTAATTAAGGCCACGGCCACTTCCTTCCCACTCCTTGCCCTTTCCTGTCCTATCGTCGCCATAAGACCTATCTGTGTCGGTGCGACGTAAAGCAACTACAAAAAAAGATTGATTACCGTAGCTTCTTCTTTTTTTTACACTGGGCAAATACTGAGTCTTTTATTATGACCACGGCTTTTCCTTCCCAGTCCTTGCCTCTTCCTATCACATAGTTGCCGCAAACTTTTCTGAATTAGCGCGACGATTATCTGCAAAAATTCCCCCCCCCCCACACACACACACAACCTACTTTGTAGTGTCACTATTATGTGTGCTTACTTGACAGTAAGAGCCTCCGTGACTCAGGCGGCAGCGCGCCGGCCTCTCAACGCTGGGTTTCGTGGTTCAAACCCCGGTCACTCCATGTGAGATTTGTGCTGGACAAAGCGGAGGCGGGACAGGGTTTTCTCCGGGTACTCAGGTTTTAGCTGTCATATTTCCTTCCAGCAACACTTTCCAATATCATTTCATTTCATCTGTCATTCATTAACCAATGCCCCAGAGGAGTGCGACAGGCTTCGGCAGGCGGCACAATTCCTATCCTCGCCGGTAGATGAGGCTTCATCCCTCCATTCCTGACACGGTCGAATGACTTGAAACAGGCTGTGGATTTTCATTTAACTAGACAGTAAATATAGTGTTACTGAATCCCTCCCGGTTAAGATGTGTGGCAGCCCTCTGACGATCGAGTCAAGTTATTCTGACATGGAGGTAGTTGATGTGACCTATAATTCCAGGAAAACTATCCCAAATATAATAAAATATATCGGTGACCAAGAATTGTACTCAAGTTGACAGTTACTGGACTGCCCCTTGTGTCAGGCTCAAGAAACAAGTCCCTTATATTACCTCTTGAAAAGCGAAATCGTATTTTAAACTGTACCTCCCCGTACATTTCGAGTAAATTGCTGCGATTTCGCAGCAGACGATCCACAGGAGACCGTTAGACTACCCTTTCTTCCCAGAATCATATTAGCATGATAATACAAATTATATGCCTCAAAGTACATAACCTTTGATTGTGATTCATTCCTAACATTTGAGCTTAAACAGTGTTCTCGCCGGTGAGCATCGGTTTTGCACAGCGTCTGAGTGACACATAACGTCTTTGTAATGCGGGACCTATACGGAGACATTGCTTATCCGTATACATAATCTAATACCGATCTGTAATCGGCACAAACTCTCCCCCATATGGCTAATAATAGGCGTAGTTCGTTAAAGATTGACGGTACAGTTTATGTTCGTGGGGACGTTTGTGATATTTCGGAGTGTGCTATGCACACCACCCGATTACTTCTGAGATGTTCGAGTACAGTCTGCATACCTCAAAATATTTTTCGCATTATGAACAATAACTGCACAGGCAAGTTAGTTAAATATGACATTGTCTTACTCATTCTCATCTCTCCTCTTAAATATAGAACCCACAAAAAATAAACCTTGAATTAATACCTACAACTGAGCGCTTGAAAGCTATTTTAAGATTTATTCCAGAATATAAAGTAGGTTTCTTGTTAATAACTTCCATAAAATGGTTTGGTATAGTATGTATTTTCTCAGGAATTTGATGTTGTGCTGTAAGTGTTTTACATTCAGATTTCTGCAGTTCTAACAGCGAACGGGAAGTTTCAACCACTCAAGTAAATGTGCACGATATTCTGTAGGTAAGATAAATAGTTTTGCTCCCTTATCTTACATATTTACTTGTAATTTATTTGAATAATATTTGAAAATATCGTCAGGTTAAGTGGAAGCAGTCGCGATAAATAACGTCTCTTAAATCACGGAAGATATAAAGCATTAACAATTCGTAAAACAAAACTCTTTAAGCATTCCTCCCTTCTCGTCACAAACCTTCTGCCCATCCTTATAATTTTTTTTTTTTTTTGCTAGTGGCTTTACGTCGTACCGACACAGATAGGTCTTATGGCGACGATGGGAAAGGAGAGGCATAGGAATTGGAAGGAAGCGGCCTTGGCCTTAATTAAGATACAGCCCCAGCATTTGCCTGGTGTGAAAATGGGACACTACGGAAAACCATCTTCAGGGCTGCCGACAGTGGGATTCGAACCCACTATCTCCGGGATACAAGCTCACATCCGCGCGCCCCTAACCGCACGGCCAACTCGCCCGGTACCCATCCTTATAATAAACACAACAAGTCTAATTCCTGAGCCAATGGAATTAATAATTTACGCTTAAAATTCCATGACCCGGTAGGTCTCCATAGCTCGAATGCCAAAACACTGACTACGTCTCCATTGATCGACTATGAGGCTCGTGATGTTACTATTAAGTGGTAGCAGACAATTCTCAACACAAAGTAGATTCAGAAGTTGAATTAAATGATATACTAATCCTAACCCGGACGGTGACCCCGTAGCAATAAACGGGACTAGTGATAGGCATACATATATTTCATAATCTTAACATGTAGGATGAAATTTTTTCACTCAAATGTTGCCCTATATCTTAAGTTAACGAAATCCATTCATATAAAAATCAGCTCTACACTGTAGAGTTAGCCTAGTTTGTCCGCCTCTCACTCGGAGGATGCGGTTTTGATTTTAGGTTCCTTCAAGATTTTGATTCCTGTATTGAAATATGGAACGAAGTTCATTTAGCTTCCTGAACCATTTTAAATCACGTGATATGAGACAGTGAGACGGTTCAAGAAGGTCAAGGATATTTTCAAGGCATATATACATCATGTCTTGTATGTATACTTAAGGTGTAAACGTTTTCTAATTGTATTCACCCCGTATTAGATTCAACGGACTGAAACACTTCAGAGTTATAGATAATTACATCTACAGCCATCTGGTTAGATATGGGGTGGAAGAATTCGTACACAAAATATTAAACAGTGCTCAAAAAGACTCGCTCATGACGATTTAATATGGCTTATGACACAGCACACACAAACATGTTTACAGTATGCCGTGTAGGCCAATGACACACATCATAATGCTAAACCTTGATCTGGCTCGATATTTGTCCGACAGAAGGCATTTGTCATGTCGGTTAATTCAACATCATTTGCAAGGTCGATGATGAATATACAGCACGCGCAGGACTGAGGTAAACATGGCGTTTCTGCCACTGACCGCATTCCAATTCTGGATTGCTGCAGGAAGGATGGCAACAAGTGGATGACGGCGCCCGTGTTGGAGTGATTCAGAGTGGTAACTCCAAAGACTGGGAAACGGAACAGACGTCCAAGATAAATAACTTCCAAGGGGTATCAGTAAGTTTTGCTTTCAACACGTCGTAAGCCCACTGCTACCATCACGTCATTACGCCAGAATTTTCCGAGAGCCACCCGGCTGAGTGCTCTAGATCAACCAGTATTAAATCGACTGCACGGCGGAGGACTAATACCAAGTAGACTTTTGCAAAGGCTCCTCTTAAACCACACCATAGGGTAGTTCGTGTCAGGTGAACAACAGCTCAGAGCTCACGGCATCCGAAACAGTGGATGACGAGGTCACCGCAAGTCTGAACCCATTCATAAGGAGCATTATAGTCTGGAGACGATCCCTTCATTCTGGACCACCATCAGAGGCAAGGGGGTTCCATCATATTTTGGGGTGAAGTCATGCTTGGTCGACCTGTAACTCTAATTCCTATTCAGAAGAACATGGCCGGTCGGGTATACATCCTGTAGTTATAGCGGTAGGGGCTGGCTCTAAGGAACAGAGGAGCACGTGCTCCTCCAGTTAACTAACTATTATTGTATGGTTTTAAAAATACTGACACTTTGAATGATGTCGCGTTCAGTTTTATTTCTAGGCGTACCGTGCAGCTAGTGCGGCGTAGTTCTCTTCTTCTGGCTTGCTGGCCGAACAAGTTTGGTTCGCATCTGCGTAGCAACTATTATTTCTTAGCATGCACAGAATGGGAGATATGGGCGTTGGCGAAGCCAGTCCCCTGCAATGGAAATACACGAAGGCTGGGCTGAGTAGCTCAGATGGTTGAAGCGCAGTCCTTCTGAATCCAACTTGGCAGGGTCGACCCTAGTTCACTCTGATGGTACTTGAAGATGCTCAAATACGTCATTCTCGTGTCGATAGGTTTACTCGCACGTAAAAGAACTCCTGCGGGACTAAATTCCGGCACCTCGGCGTCTCCGAAAACCGTAACAGTAGTTAGTGGGACGTAAAGAAAACACAATTATTATTAAACACACGAAGTCATATAGCACCGAGTACGATATCTGTTTCACATGTAAGTGATGCAAATCTGTCGTCTGAGAAGCCTGTTATGCTGGCTAATAAAATTAGTCATTATCCTGTATGTATGTTGGGTATTCAGCCCGAAGGCTGGTTGGATCCTCAACGGGTTCACCATTAGCTGTCATAGATGGCCTAGGTGTCACTGAAGAGGCGTACTAGGGAAATGAGGAGTGAGGTAGTTTCCCGTTGCTTTCCTCACTGAGCCAGAAGTTGCTATTACATATCAGTCTGCCAAGCCCACTGCAATGCCTGCACCAACCGACCCTATGAGCGACATTTTCACTCCATTCATAGCAGGGACTGGCTGCACTAGGAATGGCATTACTAGCATCGCTCATACCTCAGCCACTTTCATATTGCCAAAGCCAAGGAAGAGACTGAAGACAGGTCAATGAAAGTAACAATTTTATCCTAGCCCATACCAGAAGACATAGCGCACTCTAAACACTACATCTTGCCAGCAAAGGCATAGCCATTATCCTATTACATACTATTTAGAGGGCTGTAGTTGAAATTAATCTGACGTATACAATGCGCTGATATATCTTTTGTGCCAGGGAATAGGACTTTAAGGCAAGTTATATCGGGCCATCATAGTACAAGTCACTGATTTAGTTTTGAACTGCTAGCACAAAACGAAAAATTGAAAATAATTTTCTGAAATATGTTGATGCAACTACTTTTGACTTCTATGCTTTAGCCCTGAAACGAAATATATATAGCATTCCAATGACGAAACACGTAAGGAATTTCACAGATGTACTCGTAGGTCTGATTAACCTGTAAAAGAAGTACGATAAATATGTAGTTCTTCTAAAACACCGTATTTTGTGATTGATAGTATAAATAGACCATTTTCGCAACTGTCCGTAACTGAACAGACAGGGGTAAAGACACTCTGTCGACCAGTATCTCATTTAAGCCTAGAGGAAGAGGGCGCGAACTTCGGCGTAGATTCCAGCAAGGGTTGTATACAGAACACGAATGCTTGCGTGGCGGTGAGTCTAATACTACGTTTATCTGTTTTCCGTGCATGTTATTCGGACTTGACTTGGACAAATCCAAACTCTTCAAAGAAAAATGTTAAAAACGAGAAAGTTCCTCGCAGCATTCATGGAATATAGTGAGTACGGTGACTTAACTGATTTTGCTTGTCGCCGGTCGATTAACAAATATAACGATCGCCGGCCTGAGTGGCTCAGACGGTTGAGGCGCTGATCTTCTGACCCTAACTTGGTAGGTTCGACTCTGGCCCAATCCGATGCTCAACCTTGTGTCCGTATACTCACTGGCACGTAAAAGAACTCCTGCGGGACTAAATTCCGGTACCTCGGCGTCTCCGAAATCCGTAAAAGTAGTTATTGGCACGTAAAGAAATTAACATAATTCAACATAATGATCAGGTTGTGAGAAACAGAATATGCAGTTGTTTACTTGTGTGTGTTTAATAAGAATATAAATTTGTGAAAAAGGTAGTGCCCCTCCACCAGTCCCACGCAGCAGCCACTGGATATGTTGCCGCTGCCGCTGAGTGTCAGGGATTTACGCTAGTGGGTTATAATACTAACTTGTGCTCGTCGAGCCAGGAGTGGTCAATCAGTTCCTTGAAACACATGCCATACGGCGAACATCATGGCTGCCATATTCTGAGGGCTTTAAATGCTTAAAACATGAATGGCATGAATGAAGATAGAAATTGTCCACTGTATTTGTCCTCCTTTTAACATTCATATACTCACAGAAGCTTCTTAAGATTTGAGTAATCTGTCCCAGAACATTTTTAATCATTCTGAAACATGTCCCAGAGCCCGACAAGGCATCTAACGGTATTGGCTAGCTACACTACGAACGGCAATTATATATCCCCACATCACCTAATTTGTACTCTTGTTGCGCTTCCGTTGCTTTTTCATAGCTGACCGCAGGTGTCATGTGGTCAGTACGACGATTCCTCTCGGCCGTTATTCTTGGCTTTTTAGACCGGTTCTTTCTATACGCCCATCGTAATTTATAATTTGCGTACGGTGGTATTGCATTAATTCTTCCCAGGTCACTTTTCTTAGAATCAACTGAATCTATAGATATGATTGTTTTGGCTATTCACGGTGTTTGCATCCTGATGGGAGATGAATTATACTTCGATAATAATTAGAATTTAGTATAACAAAATGTTAAATCCAACCTTCTATACGCACACTTAGCAAAATAAAAATTTCACTTAACTAGAATAATAAAACATAAGCACTGTATTATCCTGCACTTAATGCGTCAAAATGGCGCAGTGTGCGTGACTATTCAAGGATATAGTGACATGAAAGGGTACGGCTTTTTGACTGAATAATCAGCATTGTGGCCGGCAGTTCACAGGGCCCAGGGTTCGATTTCCTGACAAGCCGGGGATTTTAGCTCTGCCTGATTAAATTCTCTAGCTCAGGGACTGAATTTTTGAGTTGTTACTACGTATTGCGCACTTATTAATTTACACACTGCGAACCACCACAGAAACACGTATAGTGGAACACCTCCTTCAAACATAGAGTCGGCTCAGCAAAGTCATCTGGTGACAAAATAAGGACAGCTCTCCATGTGTGACCCTATTAGCATCCGCAACCAGATAAAGATGTGGGAAAAGCGAAGGTAGAAGATATAATAATAATAATAATAATAATAATAATAATAATAATAATAATAATAATAATAATAATAATAATAATAATAATAATAATAATAGTGTTTCTTACGTCCCACTGAGTACTTTTACGATTTTCAGAGACGCCAAGGTGCCGGAATTTAGTCCCTCAGGAGTCCTTTTAAGTTCCAGTAAATCTACAAAGACGAGGCTGACGTATCTGAGCACCATCAAATACCACTAGACTGAGCCAGGATCGAATCTGCCAAGTTCGGGTCAGAAGGTCTGCGCCTCAAACGTCTGAGCCACTCAGCCCGGTAAAGGAGGAAGACGACTATTATATGCATACAGTATTTCATCGGTAAACAGACTGGGAACGTATCACGTTATCTTTCGAGCAATATCAAATTTTAAAAAACTGAATTTCGTCTCTCATTAACTATATTTTATTTCAGCATGGAGGATGTAACAGAATTTAAAATAATATTTACGTCTCGTATTTATGAGTACTATGTAGACTTCTGTAATAGGATTAAATTGCGATGGTTACGCAGAAGTTTTCAGTCCATTCCGGCTTGAAAGGAACCGTAACTACATTGCTTGAATCGTAAATAAAACTATAGGGCTTCGATCGCCAACCAGTGTAGAGTATCTGCACTTTGAAGCGTAATTAAAATAGCTGTGGGCCGGCTTTTCAATCGAGCAACTATATCGAGTTTTAAAGGCTCACAGAGGCTACATTCAGTGCAGTTACGGAAGCATTACCTTGTTGTAGCCTTCAGGCAGTTAACCCTCCCGGCTGGAAATGTTCCCCAGTCTCCCTGTTTTTATGTCCATCATTTATATCAATACCTTTGGGAACTTCGTTAGTTTTAGACAAAGTTACAGGGTGATCTTAAAACGGAGGACCATGTGAGCATGGTAACTAATTTTGTTCACAGTTCATGAATCTATATCCAAAATTATGGATAATTAGCTAAAAAACTGAAATAGTGGTTATCTCTTTCATTTAATCCAAGATAATTTGGAATTTTCTTATTAAAATTGGTGTGGTGGTTTTTACGACACTCGTTCTACGAACATGTTTTTCATGTTTACTAAGTTATACTTAAATATAAATTCAGTTTTCACCGGCTTCTTCGGAATGTTCTGCTTATTCAAATCTATTAATTGATACAGAAGACTCTAGTTTCCACAGATTTGTAAACATATCTTCAGTTATGACGGTGCTAGCATTTCCATAACGAGTAGGGCTGCCTGGAGAGTAATATTTTATTTTATAATTCAGCACGATTTTTACCATCTTACAATTTTAATACGTTTTCTATCTCACAGAATACTGAGTGGATGGTATTACAGTACAATGTTTCGCGATGGCTTAGAGTAATTTGAATTAGCTACTGTACGAAAGTCGTATTGAAAACCTGCGTGAATTAGATAAATCAATCAATCAATCAATCAATCAATCAATCAATCAATCAATCAATCAATCAATCACCACGTATCTGCATTTAGGGTAGCCGCCCACATGGTTGATCCGTCCTACTTTTAAAACCACCACCCAGCATTATATGTCTACTAATATAACACGAGGCCATCTCTTCAACGACAACTCGATACAATACCGCGTAGTCAAGTATCTTGTCTCCCCGCACCCAAGATTCCTAGCCCAAAATTTGCAATGTTTCGTAACACTGCTCCTTTGACGGAAGTTACCCATAGCAATTCGAGCTTCATATTCTTGGATTTTTCCACTTGTCGAATCAAGTATTCTTGGTGATGGTCCAATACACTGCAAACATACTCTAATTGGGGTCTTACAATTGACTTATATGTCCTCTCTTTATACCATTATTTCAACTCCTAAATACACTCATAACCGTACAAAGAGATTCTTAATAATCCCATTATGAGATTACTCAAATAACGATCTTTATTAACACGGAGGTAAATATAGTGTTCCCTCTGAGATACTATCACCCCATGAACACAGTAATTTAAAATGAGAGGACTTTCACTCATTGTTGAAACTTCCGTTTATTATCATATAATTGTCAAAACATTGTCGAGGTCCTTTCTCAGCCCCTCACAATTTGTAACGTATTTATTAGACTATACAATACATCATCATCCAAAATAGCCTTATCTACAATTCCATTTATTTTCCTGCGGAGAGAAGATCAAGATGATTCCTTAAATATCACGTCTCTTTCAATGCTAAATAACCTCGATTTCACGGTTTTTCAGTCAACGATGATAATAATGATAATAATGACAATGTACTTAAGGACAAAATTTGACAGAAATATGACGCACATGAAGTTAAGTATTATTTTATCTTTTCTATTTTCACAACTTACTGCCCGCTATCCCGTGCATATCAAACTTATTTTAACCACAAAATATTTCCAAGGAAGCGAAACCCATCTTAATCAAACACAATGGAAATCATTTAGCATTTTCGGGCACAAAACAAACGAATAATACTTGAAGTATGGCTGACACTAGTGTAATATATTCTGGTCATATGACTTAATTAAAAAAAGTCTAGTAAAATATGCACTTATACGACCAATAAAGTCTAGTAAAATATGCACTTATACGACCAATAAAGTCTAGTAAAATATGCACTTATACGACCAATAGAAACCACGTTATCCTGTTACCAAATATTAGAAATGTGTTTAACATAAGTTTACAACAAGATATCAGGACAAATCTCTTATCTCGGTAGTTTTACTACCACAAAGCGGAACTCCTTTGCGGTATTTCATTGTCTCCGATAGCCGTAAGAGTAGTAAGTGTAACGTAAAACCAATAATAATAATAATTATTAAAACTGTTTTACATCTCCGCTTGTCACAGTTACGTGGTATACGTATGACTGATTATAATTGGGTCTATGGTTGGGTGCCTAGATTAAGAATACAATTTACTTGCATATCCCAGCATTTTTCTACAGTAATTAGGTATTGAAAAGTCTGGGAGAAACAAAATTAATGATAGTCATTCTATGCAGTCACTCGTTGTGTCTCTCCATTCAGTGTGTTTCAAACTCGATTCCTGGTCGGGCGAGGGATTTTAGCCATGTCTGTTTAATTGAATTGAATTTCTCTGGCTCAAAGATTGGTGATTGTCCAACAGTGGATTTCTTCGTTTACATACATCGCAGTACCAACCACACTATAACACGAGTGATACTTGCATACATTTCTCCGCATAAGTTTGGCGCCAGCTGTGTCGATTAAAGCTAAATGGAAATCATACAATATCGCATTTGAGAAAAAAATGAAACAACCAGATCTGAGTTTGTGAAAAGAATTGTTGAAAATTCTGCATGAGTCTCAAAATGGATACCAAATACCTTCGAAATTTTCGGAAATTACAATGAGCAAATAGAGCAGCCTGTGGCGATTCCAGAAAGCCGTTAACTGCTGCGAAGCGGACACGAGCCATACGGGAGCGAGTCAAAGTCAGGTGCCTCAGCCGAAATTCCTTGAGCTCACGGACTACTTAGCGCCTACTCAAACGAACAGAACGATGTAAGAGTCCTCTAGATTCAAAACCCCTAAAGACCATTTTTTAAAAATTGAGATAAGCATAGCAGTAGATTTCCAAGGATGAGTACGATCTGTTGGTGAAACTCTGAGTTTCAAAACTCGCTAAGTTAAATAGAACGAGCAACTTGAAAATCACTGTTAAATTCAAAATCCTCTATATCCAACACCAGTTACTTTCAAAAGCCTCTATGTTTACCAACCAATGAGAAATTCCAGATATATTGAGGAATAAGAATTATGTCGCTTGTTTAGCAGTGCAGCCAACTCTTGCGATCTTCTCTTTTTTTTTTGCTAGTGGCTTTACGTCGCACCGATACAGATAGGTCTTATGGCGACGATGGGATAGGAAAGGCATAGCAGTTGGAAGGAAGCGGCCGTGGCCTTAATTAAGGTACAGCCCCAGCGTTTGCCTGGTGTGAAAATGGGAAACCACGGAAAACCATCTTCAGGGCTGCGGACAGTGGGATTCGAAACCACTATCTCCTCCCGGATGCAAGCTCACAGCCGCGCGCCCCTAACCGCACGGCCAACAGACTTTCGTATACTAATGGACCCGACTGAAGACAAAACATAATGATTGTCAGAGGATAATTTGAACGTATTCACGGGGATTTTGATTAAAGTAAAAGGCTTAATCACTGGAGAAAGAACAAATTGTCCGTTCTTTCTACCTCGGACAGGAGAATTCTAAAGCAGTTTATTGGTAATATGCATTATTCTGGTAGTAGGTGGCTTTCTAATGCATTATGGAGAAAGCAATTTGTTGTCAATTTCCTTGACATCATTTATTGAAAAATTAAGAGCGAAACTTTTCTTTTTGCTAAAGAAACTCCAGGAAGAGGGCGAAAAAGTTTGCGGCAGGTGGATGTTTGGAAAAGGTCTAGGGAAAAGCGAGAAAGGTGAGTAATGTTTAGCGATTAAAGTATTATTAAAGTGCTTATAGTTAAATTGTTGACTGTGATTTAGAAGTTTGTATTCATGATTACTAGGCCAAGAATGCAAAACAGTTGTATAAAATGTGATTCAGTGATCTTATATTGTTTAGCATCATTTTCGTTGTAAGAGCTGAAGTAAAGTGAGTTAGATTCAAAATGCTCCATATCCAGTAATATTCATGATTATGAGCTTCATAATCCCCTATGTTGCCTGCTGCCGTTTCTTGATGGATACAGTACTTTTGTATCCATCTCTTAGCACAGGCCAGAGTAAAATGTAGTTTCCACCGAAGTCCCAGTCCCATCCATGGCTGTGACAATATGGAAGCTGCTGGGGTATGGGTGGTGCTGAGTAATGGCATTTAGAGCACGACTAGTGCATCTGAGTGTTTTGAAAGGTGTTGCTCATAGGGTCAGTCGTGCTGCAATAGCACTTTCTGACCCAGTGAGGAAAGCAATGGCAAACTACCTCACTCTTCGTCTTGCCTAGTACGCCACATTTTGGTGCTGCCATTGGTGTTTGCGGTTTCCTAATAACCGTATAACCTTTGGGGGTGCTATTTGAGGATCCAACCAGCCTCTGGGCTGATGACCTAACAGAGAGACAGACAAGCCCCTATGTTAGTATTTGAGATTCAAAACCTCCTACGTTCATATTTAACACTGATTTTACTGCATATTAATATCTCTTAATGTATTTTTATTACTTATAATTGTTTCTGGATCCTCTTTGCATGCTTAGATAACACAAATTGTTCAATACTAATTCAATAATAGCCTGTCAAAGAAAAAGTCACTTCCTGAAAAATTTATGGAAGTGGATATAGAGGGTTTTGAATATAGAGTATTCGTATATTGTTTGGTTACCATAGAAGACCGTGAGGTGAAAAGTGGCGCTAGCTTATACTAAAGTTCCGTAGAAGTTGCCAACTTCTGGAAAATGAAGCAGGTGTTTGTTTGTCATTCGTGGCATCTGAGTTGATGGTTTCGGAGCTCCTTCTGCCATTACACTATTTACACTAAAAAGTTAAACTAATGCGATAGTATTGAAAATATTAATTAAGGTACAGCCTGCTGTGAAAGTGGTAAACCACGGAAAACCATCTTCAGGGATGCCGATCGACGGATTCAAACCCACCATCTCCCGAATCCAAGCTGATAGCTATGTGATCCAAACCACGCAGCCATTTTATCGCCACATGTAAGTTAGAAGACTGCCTAAGTCTTTAACCCTTTCAAACGTAAAGGACTGTATGATTGTAGTATATACTGCTCCTCTATTGTCCTACATGTCTTGATTTGTAACCCTGTCCTTGAAGGAACGAAGGAGAGAACGGGGTGTATTATTCCTCACGTCATATCGCGTGCAATGTCTACCTCAGTCTATCAGGCTATTTTCATTTTTGATAACCAGATATGATGGCAGACACAATACCTCCCACCACGTCAGTAAATGATAAAATACTAGTATGCCATGTTGCATCCCTCGTTCAGTTGCATCTGCTCCTCTTGTAACTGAAACTTCAGAGAGGAAGTGATGATGACATAACTGCACTGATCAAAGAATTAAGAGCTTACGACAGCATTGAGGTCGACAAAATACTCCCGCGGGAATTTCCTATCTGTAGGTTTCTGATGTCATCGTCCACAGATTAAATCACTATCCTGGATTGTAAATGATTGAGCGTTGCCATGAAAACATGACGGCCAATAATCCGAAGAGATAGGTGTGTAGTTTACCTGTCCTCAAATGCTTTGCATTTTAAGAGTCTACAAATCTACAGGCCTCTGTGCATGAACTGACAAGTCTCATTTTTCTAAGGAGTCATTAAATACTGATTCTGGATACAGTTTTCCAGCTCTCTCACCAACTTCTTCACTCTCCGTAAACGAAACCGAAATCTAATAAGAAATTTACCCTGCTCCATTATCATCATATAAGAACAAATATTGAAATCCAGTTTAAAATATGATATAATTTATAATCAGATTTCACTTCTGTATAAATTGTTTTAATCGTTCAAGCCAGGAGGTGTATTTTAGCTTTGTGTCCACTACATATATTGATAATATCCCCGAGCACTAAATCATGTTTCACCTTTATTCTTCGCTAATAGCTGATTTTGCCTGGTTATTTTTCCTGGAATATCGTGGATCACAGAGGTGTAAGAAGCGTGAGAGGTGAATGGGTGGACAAGTATTTAACATGAGTACAACTTAACACAACGAAATTCGAAATTTTAATAGTTTCCTTTTTCTTTTTTGGGGGGGGGGGTGATTTAAAATTTGATAAAGAGAAGATCTGAATAAACTTATCAGCTCCAACAACAATGACTTAAAGTCCAGAAAATCAGATACGAAACTTGAGAGATTTACAAATACTAATTTTCATAGAAAAGAGTTGGATTGTTCTTGGCAGGTACAAAATTTATAAGAGCTAGAAAGCTCCCGCAAAATACCCTTTGTAGGAGTCTACGCTCCAACTATATCATTTTCCAGCCTCACAGTTGCATCCGTTTCTAATGGCGCACTTACAATTTGTCGGTTGTCCTTCATTATTTACACATCGTTGCTCTGAGGTGGGCTTATTTATCACTCAATAGTTTGTTACACACTGTTCCAGGAACAATTACCGAATAAACAGAGACAATGAGTGCCCATACCAAATGGCATTAATGTAAAAAGAAAAGGTTTAACATGATTGGCCATGAACAAAAGGCTGGGAGGCGAAACACATGCACTCCTTCTAGAAATATTTTAAAAACCTAAGTTGGCTTATGGCCCAAAGTTACATAGGCTAAGCCGTTTCTACACCGGGGTGACTAAATGAGAAACATTAAACACCAAGAAATACTAAGAATTTTTGAGGATTAGATACTATAGTCGCCCCAAACAAAGTTTAATGAGAATCAACAGGGGGTAATCACTCCTTGTTCCCTTACATTACATATTTCCCAGTAAGGAACAGAACAGAGTCCTCGGACCAGCTGAAAATTCTACATTTAAACCACCAGGTTTAGAAATTTACATAAACTAAAAGAGGTTGAAACCTTCCCCTCAAGCTATCTACCGGAGCTATCACATCTTACGAAAATTCTGCCGTTACTTTGCTTTCCTGTCTAAGGGTACGTCCGAGATGCACGCTGGTTTTCTGAGTCAGACAGTCGGCGCCGAGTCGACATAAGTATGTCCTGTGTTTTTAAACGGGACTGGCCATAATGCACCTGCGCGCAGGAAGACTGCGCACTGGTAGTCTGACTCAGATATTTACCGGAATGATTCGTTCATTCTGGTTTCAGACAACCTGCCGCGCAGGCTGTTGATTTTCGTGTTGAGTGTGGTAATTCGCCCAGTTCTTCGTAAGCCTGTGTTCAAATTTTAACAAAATAAAACAAAACGTATCCGAACTCATTCGGAAATATTCCAAAATCTGTTTTCGTCGACAAGTAACTGTGGAAAAAGTTGTCTGTACTCCCCGTAAATATATCTTAATTCATTTATTGGATGTATATCACTTCTCATTCGTTTTGTAACATTGTCACTTAGCAGCAATAGAGCTGCAGCCTGTTCTCTTGTTAGTTCCATGCTACACTGATCAGTTGTATTTCATATCTTTTCTTTTGTGGCAGCTCTGTCTGCGCTGACAACCAGCTTTCATAATGGCCACATCCCACCTGCCACTCGGAGTCAGACATTCAGCGCTGACTGTCTGACTCAGAAAACCAGCGTGCATCTTGGACATACCCTAAAAGCCGACCGCGTCACCTGCCCCCGAACAACACGCTGCATTCAATAAACCACACGGCCCCAAAGCACCCAGCTTTTATAATATTTTTGAGGGGAATATCCCAGAACATTTCACGGATAGGCTGGGTTCCTGTACACGCTCCAAATGTTAATTGGCTAGAGAAAACGTTTCTAAATTTCTGATAGGTTAATTACAATAATATAACTGAAGAAGGAAGCAGCAGAAGTGTAGACAACTTTGATACATAAAAAAGAATCCTTATAACCAGGTTGACGAACCTCAAAAAGTACAAGTTTCTTTACTGAATAATTGTAGTGTACCCCACAAGATGGAGCAATTAAACCTATGGTAGGGACATACAACAGTTGAAAACCAAAGTACTTAGTACTACATCAGTTAAGGTTGGATTAAATGGATGGACTTACAGAAGGCGCGCGACTTAAGTGGCCGGATAAGGTGTACCCCCGGTACAGTTATGTTGTTGTTTGAGCCATCAGTCCATAGACTGGTTTGATGCAGCTCTCCACGCCACCCTATCCTGTGCTAACCTTTTCATTTCGACGTACCTACGTCTGCTCTAATCTGCTGGTCATGTTCATACCTTGGTCTACCCCTACCGTTCTTACCAACTATCCTTCCCTCAAAAACTAACTGAACAAGTCCTGAGTGTCTTTAAATGTGTCCTCTGTCTTCTTTTCGTCAAATTTTACCACATAGATCTCCTCTCACCGATTCGATTCAGTATCTCTTCATTTGTGATTCGATCTATCCATCTCACCTTCAGCATTCTTCTGTAACACCACATTCCAAAAGCTTCTCTTATCTTTCTTTCCGAGCTAGTTATCGTCCATGTTTCACTTCCATACAATGCCACGCTCCAGGTGAAACATCCTTCTAATTCCTATATCAGTGTTTGAAGTGAGCATATTTCTTTTCTTAAGAAAACTCTTCCTTGCTTGTGCTAGTCTGCATTTTATGTCCTCCTTACTTCTGCCATCGTTAGTTATTTTACTACCCAAGTAACAATATTCATCTACTTCCTTAAGGACCATCTCCTAATTTAATATTTCCTGCATCACCTGCCTTCGTTCGACTGCACTCCATTACTTTTGTTTTGGACTTATTTATTTTCATCTTGTACTCCTTACCCAAGACTTCATCCATTCCATTTAGCAGCTTCTCGAGATCTTCTGCAGTCTCAGATATAATAACAATATCATCGGAAAATCTCAAGGTTTTAATTTTCTCTCCTTGGATTGTGATTCCCTTTCCAAATTTCTCTTTGATTTCCTTTACTGCCTGTTCTATGTAAACGTTGAAAAGGAGGTGGGACAAACTGCAGCCTTGCCTCACTCCTGTCTGGATTGCTGCTTCTTTTACAAAGCCTTCGATTCTTATCACCGCAGACTGATTTTTGTACAGATTGTAGATAATTCTTCGTTCTCGGTATCTGATCCCAATCACATTCAGAGTCTTAAATAGGTTGGTCCAATCGACATTAACGAAAGCCTTTTCTAGATCTACGAATGCCATGTACGTGGGCTTGTCCTTCTTGATTCGATCCTCTAAGATCAGACGTAAACTCAGGATTGCTTCACGTGTTCCTACATTTCTTCTCAAGCCAAATTGATCTTCTCCCAACTCAGCTTCAACTTGTTTTTCCATTCTTCTGTAAACAATACGTGTTAAATTTTTGCAGTCATGTGATACTAAACTAATGGTGCGATAGTTTTCACACCACTCCGCAACGGCTTTCTTGGGAATAGGTATAACGTCACTCTGCCGAAAACCGGATAGCACTTCTCCTGTCTCACGCAGCTTACACACTAAATGGAATAACCTTGGCATGCTGGTTTCTCCTAAGGCAGTCAGTAATTCAGAGGAAATGTCATCAAATCCAGGTACCTTCTTCCTATTTTAAGTCTCTCGCAGCTCTGTCAATGACCACAAAATTGGGTGTATCATTTCACCCTCTTCTTGTTCCAGAACCAAATTATCTACAACTTTACTTTGATACTCCTTCCATCTTTCTGCTTCGTCTTCTTTCCCTAGAAGTGGTGATAATAATAATAATAATAATAATAATAATAATAATAATAATAATAATAATAATAATGATAATAATAATAGTTTTACGACTCCCTAAGTGCTTTTCCGGTTTATGTAAAAGCGGAAATACCAAAACCTTGCCCCTAGAAATTCCTTAACGTGCATTCGGTGAATCTAGTGATGCGAAACTGGCTTATTAGGGCACCTTCAAATCCTAACGTATCGAGCCGGAATCGAACCTTTCAATTTTTACTGAATAAAACTGCACTCTACCGTCTCATTAATTCAACCGGGATATTTTATAATAATTTATTTATTTATTTCCTTCCTTCCTTCCTTCCTTCCTTCCTTCCTTCCTTCCTGCCTTCCTTCCTTCCTTCCTTCCTTCCTGTTTTATTTAATTAGATGGAATCGTCACTACGTGGGGATTAAGCCCTTTACATGGCCGGAGGGACGTTTTCTCTAATGCGTGCTTCTTTCCTAATTATTCCAAATTAATTACTGCCATCTTTTTCATCGCTGACATTTCACTCAAAAAAATTCTACCACAAAGTACATAATTTCACATGTTTATTTCAATGACATACTTCATTAGCCACGTATTCGTTAATTAAAACTAAACTTCTATATGAAATTTCATTATTTATTAAACATAGCATAATTTGCTAATTATTAGGTTTGGTTACTGCATGTTCTGTTTACATTAAAACTTCCAATGAAGCCTGCCAGTCTGCGTAAATTATGAATTATGATGTAATACGAATGATAAACTGGAGCCATGTAGAGAGATTTGATGACAGTGGGTGTAGTTAACATTGATAAATCGCAAGATGAGTTATCACAATGTTATATTCTAAGACGGGATGACCAGGTAAGACTCAGATGTTATTTTGATAGTAGGCAAATGCTGAGACTGGTCCTCAGTTATTAAGCACACAGCCATGTCTTTACCAGTCGTAGTCTTCGCTTATTCCACTGTCGCCGAAAACCTATCTGTGGTAGTGCAACGTTAAACCCCTACCGAAATAAAACGTTGTATTTATAACTCAATATTAAGAGCTATTATAGGAAATAGTTCTTATTCGAAGAAGAACCAAAAAATGCGGGATTGTTCCATCACTTACAAAGATGAAGTCTCCCATATAGGGTAAAGTCCCGTAAGATGAGACCAATCTTTTGAAAACCAACTAGAATTTAAAATTGACGTGATACATAAACGAACATTTTGTCACATAACACAGAAATAATTATCGAATGATAATACAAAGTTGTATGAAAGGTATTTAACAAATACTAAAATAATGCAGTCAGATTAGTAAATGTATCATAATTTGATACTATTCACTTGTTTGATTAGTTAATAGTACGGTTGGCACACAAATATCATTCCAGTATCTCCACAACATTCGTGATCCCATCGGTACCATACACCACGCTGTAGCCAATACTTTCCTCTCACATCATTACTTGATCATAATCTACCACAAAACAGGCATTCCCCATTATTGTCTTCATCATAGAGATGTCTCACAAGTTACGGTCGCATTCTTTCATGTTTGATTTCACGACTTACCTCTTTGTTCAGGTAGTTCTTGCCTTTCCCAACGAATATGCTAGCTGCTTAGCCACATTCTTCGTTTTCCTTTTCCATCTCCATGCTTTGTTATTTTCATACTTCTGGCCCTAAATTGACTATTAATTAGACTGATTCTGTTGGGAGAAGAGGTAATAACACTAGTGATCTCCCCTTATTCTATGTCTTCACTACTGGGAGACAATTAAGAGGTCTGATTTTTATGGAGATATTGCATCTCGAGAAGTTCTCACGGTATTCACGGGAAATCCTGGTTCTATTGAGCACAGTCTTTCGTTTATTCCAGGTATATTTTCGTGCATGTGTGCAACAAAATCGTGGTCTTAACCCCAACTCCGTATTAAAAGGATTAACTTCTGTTTCCTTGAAGGCAACATACATTTCCTTCTGCTGCAAATAATTTTTAATCACATATGACGTGACCACTCCCTCAGCGTTATTTCTTATCCACGTTCCAATTACTGTTACGCTAAAGTATTTCAATCGTTTCACGAAATCGTCACCTGCAACTGTACATCACAATAAGTTAGTAATGATACCTACGAGCAAAAATATACTTTAATATGAGACAGAATAGATTGTTAGGAAGAAACGTGCATCAAGTAAGACAGTATATGAAAGCAGCCTATGAAAATGGCGATTAAATATCTTAAGTAAAGAATGATCAATAAACGGTTTAAAACAATTGAATATCGGCCTAGTATGTGATTTACATCAGTTCTAGGTGGCATAATTTCTAAGCTCCTAACATTAGGCCGGTCTCCTATTAAAAGAAGCTGGGGTGTCATGATAGGGACAACTGCGATCTGAAAAAGAACCTTCTATGGCTATGTACGTATATATCAAAATCGTCTAACACACACCAGTGGATACATTAGTATCACAGGAACAAATAAGCCTATAAGAAGAACTGTCCTTCATAGTTTTACTTGAATTAATTACCTGAAAAATAATTCCAGCTCAAAACTCTGCCAAGAATGTAATGTAATAATACCCTCCACGCATGTCGGTGTGTTTACAGGAGCCCTTCGTATGAAGAGTGAGGGACTGCAAGAATAGAAAAGAAAATCGAGGATTTCATATATTGCAAGATTTTTCCCTATTGTACTCCGAGGCGAATCGGAGCCTAGTATCGACACGCAGTAGTTCTTATTGACAAATTGCTGCGCTTCCCGTGATACCACTCTTTCCTTTCTCTCTTTCTTTCTTTCTTTCTTTCTTTCTTTCTTTCTTTCTTTCTTTTTTTTCCTTCGGGACCATTTCCCACTAATATAGATTTTTAAGCCATTTTTTACAGGGATGTACTTACGATTGGGTGTTTCTGTGGTTTGCTAGGGTTATGTGCAGTATACATATTTATGAAAACACACTCCCCGTGCCGGATAAATCCTTGCCCCTGCTGGGAATAAAATTCGGGACCCTCTGAACAGAGGGGTAGTACGGTGATCACCGAGTCATGGAGTCGGATGGTAGTGAGCTTTATATTTTGAATAAAATGCATTGATAAATTGTATACGGTACTTATATTGATTATATAATTCCGTAAAAATACTTCCTTCCTTAAACGACGTTGCAATTCTTGCGAAGGGGATTAAGTCACGTTTCTCAATCAACAACTGCATTTACAATCTCTAGTCAACTTGAAGATAGCTTCGTTGTGCATAAAAATACCCCCTCCCCCACGCAACAACCCCGAAGAACCATGGTCTTACCAAGCGACCGCTGTAGAGCCCGAAGATCTGTCTAATGAGATGTCATGTCGCCAGCTCGGAGAAATTCTCTCGGCCATTACTCTTGGCTTCCTAGACTGGGGCCGCCATCTAACCGTCAGAGAGCTCCTCAATTGAAATCATGTAGCATGAGCAATCTTCGAACCAGCCCGCAGATCCAGGTTTCAATCCCTGACATGGCCGGAAATCGAACCCGGGTCCTCCGGGTAACTGGGTAAGAGGGAGGCAAGCTACCTCTACACAACGGAACTGGCTGCCTAACAATAACTCTACGCGAAAAAATAGTATTTGATAGATGCAGACGCTCAGCGCAAAAACGTAGGAGTACAACTGAACAGCTATCCTCTCGCAACACTAACCAGAAATGAAAATGGAATAGGTTCTATCCTTCGAAAAATTTATTTTTAAAGTGGGAAAATATTGAGAAGTACCATGAAGGGCATGAAAATGGAAATACTTGCTAGACCTTCACAAACTTAATACCGCCCGGGTCGGAAGAAAACAAGATTTGATCCAGGGAGGTCAGGTAAGAAAGATGAAGGTGAAGAGCCTAGCGCCAGTAGATTGAAGCAGTGCTAGATTCAACTAGTGTACTCGTGGCAGCCAAACTAAGCTCCAAATTTGAGAGAATGCTCTTATAAAACTCGCACAATTGATCTTTAGAGGATAAAAGTTTACCAGCCACATATGAGATATTTTACATAGACTTTTAAGGGACATGTACTATCTCGGCAACATTTATAATGTAGAAATGGAGTTTACATCAACAACTAAATATTAGGCTATGTATTAGAGTATTATGTGGATTTATTGAACCATATAGGCCTTCGCCCAATACAGAGTTCAAATCCGTAATAGCCTAAGCCAACTAAACCATATGGAAAACAAATTGATAACAATTTGAGAATAAATGGCCAACGGTCAACACGCTACCGGAGTGCCGTTGGCCCTGTGAATAAATCTAATCTATGGATATAAGTTCTGTACAGGCTATGATCAGTATAGTGAACTCCTCACGCAGTGACCATCGCCCGGCGAGGCCTGATACAGTGAGGCTGCTCACCGCAACAGAGAGGGTTCACCAGGCAATGCCCACCGCGCGATTAGGCTATGTACACATTCCACTTTCTTAAGATAGACATTCATCTGTTGAAATTTGTTGACACAAGAACTACTGAATCAAGGACAATCCATTAGGCAGCCTACACAGAAAACCGTATGTCTTCCGTCCAGTTCCAGTTAAGTCAAATGTATTTCGTTTAATTTCATGAGGATATTTTAGCTCGTGAGAGTATTCGAGGTATTAACGTCATAGAATTCTTCTATTTCCGTAACATGATCCGCCATTTAGTACAACTTATAATTTCTATCAAAGTATGCTGCTTGAAATATGCAGATATATTTCCCTTTGTAATACTCTGGGAAATGCTTTCATAGGATTCTGAAACCAAATACTATCCAATTCATTAACCCAGACTTTTTGTGTAGGTGTCCTTTATTCCAAAGGACCACCGCTTATTCTTTACGCCTTACTGATCTGCATGTTGTCATCCCGAACGAAAATGAGGAAAGTAGTTACGCTGTTAATGCTCCTGCAATACCAGCAACCCACGCGAACAATATTCATCAATCTACTTCGGGTCCATTGCTCACTGAAAATCATAATAATGGCCTATGGCCTCCGGAAAGGCCTGGTGCGGGTCTTTTTCTCGTAGACGGCCTATTAGGCGACCTGCTTGTCTGTGAATGTCTAGGATGTTTTCTAATGTTGAATACGCCACACACACCCAGCCCCGAGCCATTGGCATTAACCAATTAAGGTTAAAATCCCCGACCTGGCCGGGAATCCAACCCGGGACTCTCTGAACCGAAGGCCAGTACGGTGACGAGTCGGACTCAATGAGAATGATGGGTACGAATAACCTGCTAAACAATGTATACCATTTTATTTATGGTGAGAAGTATGTAGTATATGAGCAAAGCAAAGGAAATTCACCTCCGTACAGGCCATGAAGGCCCTTGGAGGAGTGGAAGGTAAAGGCTTCCACCATTGTTAACCTCGGCACGTGATGGGGTAGAGTGGTTAGCTCTACGCCCGGCTGCCTTTGCCCCCAGGAATTAACCTGGTACTCATTTTTGGTGTAAGCTGAGTGAACCTCAGGGCCATATGCACCTCCGGAAGTGGAAATCTCGTTTCTTAAATTTTACGACTTCCTGACGGGGATTCGAACCCACATCCTTCCGGGTGACCCGAGCACGCCTTTACCGCCTCGGCCAGGCAGCCCCTATGTATATTTTTTTTGCTAGTTGCTTTACGTCGCACCGACACAGATAGGTCTTATGGCGACGATGGGACAGGGAAGGGATAGGAGTGGGAAGGAAGCGGCCGTGGCCTTAATTAATGTACAGCCCCAGCATTTGCCTGGTGTGAAAATGGGAAAGCACGGAAAACCATCTTCAGGGCTGCCGACAGTGGAGTTCGAACCTACTATCTCCCGAATACTGGATACTGGCCGCACTTAAGCGACTGCAGCTATCGAGCTCGGTCGCCCCGATGTAGTATATGATGGTTTTGTATATTGTACAAACTAGAAAGTATTGCCGTCCCAGATATTTTAAACAGTGATTAAATGGATGTACCGTATATAATTAGCTCTAATAAAATCAAAGAAATCCTACTCTATAGAGACGACGTAGGTCACTGTATTATAGAAATGTCTTTTATAACGCTCCTAATGAGAAAATGTTACCTTTATGCTTGGACACCTCTTCCTATTGGAATTAAGGACGTCGTGATGATGATGATGATGATGATGATGATGATGATCGTTGTTTAAAGGGGCCTAACAGCTAGGTCATCGACCCCTAATGGTACGAAATGAGACGAAATATTATGACAATTTGAAAGTTCGAATTCATCCACTGACCAGAATAAAAAACGTGAGGATGAAGAATGAATTTTATAGATATGAATTTAAAACAACCAGTGGATCCTACCCGGAAACTGTCATTAGTATTACTGACCAAGGGGCTGCTTTTAAAGAAAAATCCTGAAATGAGGATGCTTGCCGTCTAAAGGGGTCCAAAATCCAGGTCAACAGCCCCTCAAAATCATACCATGGTATTTGTCATTATGTGGTACAAATCAAAAGTAGCGTAGACTCATGGTGTTCCTTACATTATGGTACTACTCACAAGGATGGTACTTGGCACAGGTAACGCAGACCTATGCTATTTCTCACATAATGGCTCCATGGTATTCATCACCAAGATGTACTAATCACGGGCGCCGGTATTCCTGAGGCGTTCCTCATATAGTGGGTACTAATCACAGGCAACGCAGAGTCACGGTGTCGCTGATATAGTGGTACTAGTCACGGGTAATGGAAAACCCACACAGACTCACTCTCTGTTGCTACTAATCACAAACTTATTATGTACCTAACATAGTGGTACTTCTCGCAAGTAAAGGCGACCCATGGTGTTCCCCACGTGATGGTACTAATCACAAGTAGTTTCATGGTTCTAATACAATCATCCCTTGGTCGCCCCTTTTAGTCGCCTCTTACGACAGGCAGGGGATACCGTGGGTGTATTCTTCGTTTGCGTCCGCTACCCACAGGGGGTGGAATTAAATCCGAATCGAATCCGAGAGCTAATTTCCATTTAGTAGATGAAGACCTCACTCTTAAATATCTTCACATTCTGAATGGGTTCAAACGATGCCATTCCAGAGAAAGAAAGCCTACTCCAGAGCCTCTCAAACGCCCAGACTCTCCCGCGCGCAAATTGAGGCGCAGTGTCCATGTGTACAGTGCATCGGTCCCATTCGGCTCGGCTCGGACCCACGCTTCGTTTCTGGCCTACTCGGCTAAGCTCGGCTCAACTCGGCTCGGATTTGTAGCGCTACGGAGCAAGTGAGAAATAGGGAGACAGGCGGAGCGAGCGAGACAGGCGTGGGGAAAGAGAGAGACAGTGCTATTGTCCCAAATCGAGGAGTGGGGGTCTGCACTCTGGTCAACCAAGCGAAGTCGTCTTTTGCACCGTGCACAGTGCATGCACTCTGAGAGGCCATGGCCTACTCCATCACCTCAGTTAGACATCTTCCAACATCTCCATAATAGGACAAGTTTTTTCCCAATCAATTCATATTTTGTGAAATAATTATTAAATATTATATAGGCCTATAATTCATTTTTTTTTTTTTTTGCAGATCAAAATATGCATTAGCCTAGTCTACTCTCAAAGGCATGTAGATCCAGAATGAAACAAAGATTTACCTTAAACCTAAACTAACCTAAGCAAGGACACATAGTATAGCATCATACTTCATACTCGACCGTATGGCCAATGCAGCCACTTACATGCAAACATTCTGATGGTGAATAATAAAGATACGAATTATTATTATTGTTTCGGTTTCTCTTCCATCTGGTAGAGAAAGCTCGAAGAATTTGACATGATGATAACTTTAAAGGCGTAAATCAATGTGCGTGCACACCTTAGCTGATAGTAAACTCGTGTCCTCATCCTGAGGTGGTGCAGCTCTTTTCAGGCACACCCCCATTGGAGGTGAGCTGCATGTACCATTTCAACCACATACCAGCCCTCCTGCCAGTTTTAAATTCCTGGCAGTACCGGGAATCGAACCCGGGCCCCCGAGGACGGCAGCTAATAACACTAACCGTTACGCTACGGAGGCTGACACCTTAGCTGATGCCATACGATTATTATTATTATTATTATTATTATTATTATTATTATTATAGTAGGTGGTATTAATAGTGAATGTAGCTCGTAGTAGGTTTCCCCTCAAAATGTACTCAGACAAAGCGTATGACACAGTAGAAGTAACCGAAACAAATGTGAGGAGAGATGAGGTCTGCATGCGATAGTTAGCAAGGAAAGATCATCCAAAATAGGCTGTGTTTTGTAAGAGAATGGTAGCTTGTTTCGGCTTGCGCTGCATTACAATCATAGCTGCCGTCCGCCTTTACTGTAATAGCGCCAACTTGTGTCGAACTGTGCTCTGCGATTACAGCAGAGGCTGGACTACGGCTCTGCTCTGGGGAATACACGGAGGGGAAAGGGAGGACGTAATGTCTTAACGAGGTAAGGGCTGGGCTGACTGTGTACAAACATGGACTTGCTGCAATGTTATCCCTGAGATAGGGGCTGTCTCGTCTTAACGAGGCAATCCAACCACAAAGTTAGAGTTGTAGCTCGAGGGCAAGGCTATCCCAACTCTGAGCTCTTTCAGCCAGCTTCATTATGTCCCTGTTGAAGGCGACACACACATATCTTGACGCTCGGAACTCGAAAATGACAAATTCAAAACCTCACGAAATAATGATTTTTCTGGATGCATTGTCTATTACCTACTGAGAAAAAACAAGTCATCTGCCAGTAACAGGTCCATATTTCTGATGGACATCCGGAAAATTCGCAAAATTCTTCTTCTTACCTGGCCTATTTCCCAGTTATCTGAAATGGATATTATTTCCGATTAAGCCTTATTTTATTGTAGAATGTCCCACGTGGGGGATGTATTCACTTTTGTGTGTTCCTATGGTGGTTGGCAGTGTGATATGTGTGAGTGTGAGTGTGTGTGTGCGTGAACTGGTTAATATTCAGCTGAACACAAGCACCTAGTGTCTGAGCTAGAGGAATTAATTAAAAGCAGCTAAAATCTCCGCCCTGACCGGGAATCGAATCCGGGATTATCTAAACCGAAAGATATTACACTGACCATTGAAGAGCTGAGGAAAAGAAACATGAAAGTACTCGTTTAAAATCGCAGTTCCAAGGGCCGTGCGAGATAACGCAGGTACGTGTTTCGTCACTGCCTATCCACCGAGGGGTTGACGTTCAAATCTCGGCCGATGTATTCGGGATTTTTAAAAAGAAGAGTCACTTATGTGAGTTTTACGTTCCACGTAAAACAGGACAACCACACTAACAGTCGCGAAAACGTACTAGCTTGTTTTTAACTCACATAAGTTCAGTTTATACTTAATGAGATTTTTTTACCAAGCAAGTGCCTGGGTGGATAGGGTCGTGTAGCTATCAGTTTTAATTCAGTTGTAGTACGTTCGAACTCCACTGTCGCCAGTCCTGATTTTTTTTTCGTGGTTTAACAATTTTCACATCGGTCAAATACTGGGACTGTACCTTATTTATGACCAAGCTCTCTTCTTTCCCAATCCTAGCCCATTCCTATTCCTTTGTCGCCGTAAGGCCTATCTGTGTCGGTGCGAAATAAAGCAACCTGTAAAATGTATTGTAACTCCTACAGCAAACATAAGCAGATTGAAAATTATTTTCTATAATAATTTTTGTATACACTTATTGGGAGATATTTTGAAGTTTGTGAAAAATATAATAATCACGAATATCTCCGATATTATTCCTCGCACGGTAAAAGCGCATGGAACATAGCAGATAGGAATCATAACTAACACGCCTTTTTATGTACGGTTCTCCTATACGGCTAATGTTAATGGAGAAATTTCACATTTCCCATTTTGAGTGCCTTAAGTCAGTGCATGATTATCAAGTAAAATGTAGTGTAGTCGATACCACGGCTCTTCCTGAATTTCAATACCGAGTTTTGATAAATTCTGTTCAGGGATTTTCTCGTTTTGTCCTGACCAGTAAACAAGCAGTAAGAAAAACCGTGAACTGAACCTACTGCTTCTTCGAATTTCGTATACCTCAATCGAGATAAATACAAAATAGTCCTATGAGGCAAAAATATTATATTAACCAAAAAAAATCACAATTTTATTTACAGTATATAGAAGTGATTATTACAATAAATTATACTTAATAATTCATAAATTTACAGTGAATGTTTATAACTCGTCATGAATTTTCTTCACTTCACCCATATCACGCTTTTGCTTATGATTCTCCGAATTCTGATGAATGCCGTGACTTTTACTGGATACGTTGTACATTGCCTACTGAGAGGAAAACAAGTCATCTGCCAGTAGCAGGCCCATATTTCTGGTGTACCTCTGGAAAGTTCACAAAATTCTTCTTACCTGGCCTATTTCCCAGTTATCTGAAAGTAGTAGTAGTGGTAGTAGTAGTATCTAAATACTTTCCCTTACAAACGCAATTTAATAATACCGGTTTAGCAAGTAAATTGTATAGCTTACAGTATAATATTAACAGTCCAAAATGAGAAAATGAAATTTCCAACACTGACAAGTGAATCATATTCGTAATAAATTACAAGGAGCAGCTCAGATATTTAGAGGATTTTGTTGTCAGCTGAAGTGAAAGGCATACAACAGCTTAACCCTTCTTTAGTCGCGCGAAAATTATTACGTTAGTAGTCGCGCACGGAAGTAACCTCCGGGGCTAAAAATGCGCGTAATTTTCGTCCTTTGAGATGTTGTTTTGGCATGTTCGTTTGCAGTATTCTTCGGTATAATTAAAAGAAACCCTTTTAAGTATTAATAGGTTATGCTTACACAGTTTGTTTGATCTAAAATCAGAATACTGAAAACCTTAACTGTGACGAATGGCCTTATGATATTACCTACGACCATCACATCATATGAAATAATATTTTTCTAAAATACGTTTAGAAGAACAGAACCACAAAGTCATCGACCTAGAAAATAAATAATATGCACTAAAATATAAGGTTTTTGCTTATTTGCACACGGAGGAAACATCCAGGTGATGTCACTTGTCACAACAATGATCCCACACTCGCTCACGGGATGCACAATCGCGCCGAAATGCTGACAGGAAGAGTACAAATGAACAAGGAGAAAGGTATAGGGGTGGGGAGACCAACAGTTCAACTGAGAAGTTCAGTACCGTGCAAAATGTAATCGGCCCGGAGGAAATCTCCGTGAGCGACTAAAGGAAGGTTAATTACATCCTCAAAGAGACAGAATACCATCGAGTGAGTCGGCTGTAAGCTGGCACTCACGGGATGGCAGGTTCGGACCCCACTACCAACAAACCTCAAAATAGTTTTCCATCATTTCCCATTATCACACTAGATTATACCTTAAGTTAGTCCAGGTTTGCATCCTCCTTTCCTATGGAAGTTACATATCGCGCACAAGGTCAAGATAAGGTAAGAGATCGTTAAAACAGCATAATCATATAGCGCACAGCTTACATTTTATTAACTGCGGCCACTGACAAAATTACTAACAGCAAAAATGAAATGCAGTTTTCTTTTACACTTTTCCATTCCTAGGGTTTTACTAGCAATGTGATATTAGAATACACCACTAAAGTATTTTGATATTACTTCGGTCGTTTAATAAAATATATTTGCCAGTGCAAAATTTATTTAGCTTTAAAGCAAATTTAATGATAAATAATCTTCTCTCAACTAGATGTTTGATTATAATCAATGTATGGCATGCTATAGAGGTAGAATCCTGTGTATGGAAACTGAAGGGCGTCATTTGACTCCTCCGTAGCTTTGAGTTTAGCATTACCTGATAAAAGTTGTTTGGGCAAATGATCACTCTTTTTGTGATTATGCTCCCGTACAGATTCCAAAAATCCATCACACTCGCCAGTAAGCATGCGTAGATTGTGGTTCTTAACCTCACATATGTAATGTTTTCCTTTTTTCAATTAATCTCGTAGAGGTCTATCGAAATTTTAAAACATCGCTAAACAATAACACGACGTTGAGAACATAGAAATGTTTATAAGGACGAATGCCAACACAAGCTACTCCTCTTACATATAAAGGACTAATAAGACATGAACATATCGAAGTGCAGAGTAGAGTTCAGTGCAGTGTGATATACGTCTGTTCGTCCGTCCGTCCATCAATCCGTCCATCCACCCATTCGTCCGTCCGTCATTCTGTCCATTCCCAATGAGTTTTATAAATATTCTCAAATGATGGCGCGCAAGCTGATAGCGTTGTATAAACGTGCATCGGTTATATTAGTAGAATCCGTTGCATTGTGCCGCTAACATTCTTGTTCCCGACCCATACTGCTATGTACGGTTATTTGGAGGTGGGTTCCGATGGAAACAAAGACATACACCGTGCACATGCATTGTGAGGTATGTATGGTGTTAGTAATGCCATTCCTCACGCAGCCAGTCCCAGTTATGAATGTTGTGAACGTGTCGCTCATAATATCAGTTGGTATCAATATGTCAGTGAATTTGGCCGCCAATACGTAACGGTAACGTCGGGCTCAGAGAGGAGAGTAATGAGAATCCACCTCACTCGAAATTTCCCTGGTGCATCGCTTAACGTAACGTTAATGGCTTTACGTCCCACTAACTACTTTTTCGGTTTTCGGAGACTCCGAGGTGCCGGAATTTTGTCCCGCAGGAGTTCTTTTACGTGAAAGTAAATCTACCGACACGAGGCTGACGTATTTGAGCACCTTCAAATACCACCGGACTGAGCCAGGATCGAACCTGTCAAGCTGGGGTCGGTGCATTTCTTTAATATGACTTGTAGGGTATGTATGGTAGCCGATTTTGGGGCTTTGTTTAATCCAACAAGACTTTGGGCTGAGAAATCAACTTACATTACCTGATCATCTAAGAAACAAACACATATTGTCATATGGCTTTACTTTAATGAGTGCTCTGTTTATAATAACTATATAATACTAACGGGCAATTGAATAAGGTGCCGATTTTCCCAAATTGGATTGTGGTCGGTATGAGGAACCCAATAGAACGGCTTGGTACACGATTACGGTATCATTAGACCCCGTATAGGCCGTGTTTGAAACAGCTGAGCACAAGGTCTTAGAGCGCTTAATCGCGTTTCCAATGTATGAATCACTCCAACTGAGAATCCTGAATCTCAGAAGTCGTACAGGCTTTCCACGGGTCACCGTATCAAGAGTATACCATGAATACGTGGATTTGAACAACACCGCCGCCGTCAGGGTCAACTGCCGCGGTATACAACGTGTTAATGACGGCGGTCACCATCTGGTAGCTTGAATGATAAGAGCACATAGATGGACTGCAGAAAATCACCAGCGAATTTCAATATTGGACAACTAAGTGTGCACATCCATGTCATCCAGAACCATATTCTCACTATGCAGCGAAGGAGCAGCCATTCCATTTGGGTGCCTCTGCTCAACGCATAGCAAAAGCCACGAAGACAAATAAGCAAAGGAACGCTGTGATTGGACTCTCTAAGATTGAATAAAGGTCACCTAGAGAGACAAGTCGAGGTACTAGTTGGTACACGCCGTTTTCATGGCAAGAAAATCTCATAAAATACACGAAGTAATTAATCCTTTTTGCCAGATGGGTACAGATCAGTTTGGTGGTCCTGGCATCCTTGTATGCGGAATGCTCATTTGGGATGACAAGGGATCTCTGGTAGTTCTGAAAACATCCCTCACCGATGGACGAAAAAAATTTAACCTGCAATCACATCATATTAATCCATTTGGTCACCTCTAGCCGTCTACAGGAAACCTATACCTACAGCAAGCCAGTGCACCGGTCCATCATTCGAAAGTTGTGGCCGATTAGATCGATGAATACTCACGGACATGAGGATGCTTGGCATGACCTCAAAGTAAATCGAAGTCAATCCAACTGAACATATCTACGATGCTTTAGAGAGCGCTGTGCACGCCAAGAATCCTGCTTCTACCAATCTCCAGGAAATCATGGGAAGCTGTGCTGCGGTGATGATCAGTATGGTCCCCCAAGTTCCCGCCGCATAGTGGCCTAAAGAATATTCTAAACGCTACTTCTCCATTTACCTGTAATTAAATCGCTCATCAGTGTATTAATAATAATAATAATAATAATAATAATAATAATAATAATAATAATAATAATAATAATAATAATAGTCCATACAATACTGCACCTTAGATGACAGAACATTTCTTGTCAGATTTCTAAGCTGAAATATTATCACATAGAGGCTTTTCTAGGCGCAACGACAATATTCTACTTTACCATATAACTGTGGTTACACATTCCAAATATTAGACATACATATGGATATAAATAGATAAAAGGGGACGAGTATTTTAATTCACTTATCCCTTTTAGACCTGTAAGAAAACTGGGGGTGTGAATTTTTGTTTGTATGTCAAAAAGCGACTAAAATGCTCCTCAATACACAATCAACAAATATTGGTTATAAGTGATGCAAGTTCTGCGGGTCAGTATTTCCCCTTCGACGTTGTCACAGTGGTATTTCTAGGCGCAACGACGATATGTAAAACGTGAAGATTAACAAAGGATTTGGCCTTTTCTATTCATAGCTTAATACAAGACGTAGAACAACATGTTAAAAATTTAACAATTGTAAAACAATGGTACTCAGGAATTAAAGGAACAAGAACTATATACAAGTCAAGATCGAATAGGAAAGTACAACACTTTTAACTATTAAATAAGTAGGAATAACAAAACTATGCGCTGTAAACTACTGATTTACCGGGCGAGTTCGCCATGTGGTTAGGGGCGCGCAGCTGTGAGCTTGCATCTGGGAGATAGATAACCTCACTGTGAAGACGGTTTCCCGTTAATTCCCATTTTCACACCAGGCTGTACCTTAATTAAGGCCACTGCCGCTTCCTTCCCACTCCTAAGCCTTTCCTATCCCATCGTCACCGTAAGAACTATCTGTATCGGTGCGGCGTAAAGCAAATAGCAAAAACAAAACCTGTTGATTTTACCTATCTTGTAACGTACGAACCAAGTCTTTCATGGAATTTATTTCGTAGAGACACCCAGATTAATATACTTCACTCACAGGACTCCGTTGCCCGGAAGTAAGGTGACATGTTTTAAATGGTTGATGATTAAGTAGTTCCCTATCATATTCCTCAAGTTCTGTACGACCAGTTCAGTTCTCTCACCGTCAGACTTTTATCTCGTCGGACCGCTGAAGAAATCCCTAAAAGTTCAAGGTTTGGGTTAATGTGAAGAAGTGAAGTTGGTCGTGTGCGGCTGGCTATACTCCCGGAGAAACATCTGTCCCGCCTTCGCTTTGTCCATCATAAATCACACATGGAGTGACCGGGAATTCAACCACAAAACTAAGTGCTGAGAGGCCGATGCGCTGCCGCCTGAACCACGGAGGCTTCACAATTACGAACTACAATAGTGGAAGGGTATTATTTTGATACCAAACATTTCCTTTGATTTTACTGCGAACTTTGTGAATTTAGTTCCTTTTCTCTAAACCAATTACGATTTCGCTGGAAATGAAGAGACTGTGACCATAATAACGGCACAGCCATTCTCTTTTCCCTTTGGTATGAAAATGAGAAATCTAGGAAAGCCACCTGCAAATTTAAGGTTTGAACTCATCATCACCCAATTGTGACCTTAGTACTACATGGCATGTACCGTGTTGCGAACACCCACATGATTTATTTTAATAATAATTTCTATTTATTCTGGAAAATTTAGGGTTGTAATCCCTTCCTTACACTTAACCAGTGTTAACCTAGAACCTTGTTAATAGTAACTACTGATGACAATAATTTTAATCATTAGTAATACGCCCAAAAATATACCGATTCGAGACTGAGCTGGGATTGAAACCACACACTTGGACACAAAAGCCTCTGCCGTCTGAGCCGCTCAGCCAAATGTTGTAGCTATGAATAACGTTGAATTAATTCACACACACACATATATATAAGTGAAACTACACTCTTACAAAAAAATTTAAGCACCAGAAAGAGTCGTCCAATATTATCCCATTTCGGTATACGTGCATACCATTGCTGTGTGAGTGAATGATTAGATTTAAAAGGATCTGTAATGTATAGAACACCCACCAGAGTACATTTGTGATGGCACCGTCCTGTTGTTGATAAGTTGTTGCCAGTCAACTACTGTAAGGCAGACAGTTTGCAGAGAGGACTACGTGCAATACGAAGCACCCGCGATGCCTCGCAGACGCGTTAGACAGCCTATCACTAACTGACAGCAATCGCATTGTGTCGTATCGTACAACTGCCAGGCACGTGGGCCATTCAAATGTCACAGTGACACAATGGTGGACTCAATGGGTATACGAGGGCACCCAATCACGTCGTGTAGGTTCAGGTCGACCAAGAAACACCACCCTGAGGGAAGACCGTAGTATGGTGTCCAAGCATTGCGGGATCCCATAACTTCGTCACCCGCCATCCTCGAACATGTACTGGAGACTCGACAACATTCTGTGAGTTCCCGCACATTGCTTCGACGACTCGCCGGATTGCGGTCCTACCGCCCCATGCGCAGGTTTCCATTGTCACCAGGTCACTAACACCTGCGTTTGCAGTGGTGCCTTGCCCGGGAGGCATGGACAGAAGACGACTTGCGTCGCATCATCTTCAGTGATGAATCCCGCTTCTCCATAACCTCCGATGACTATCGTGTGCGTGTTTGGCGGCGTCGAGGGCAGAGGGCAGGTCCTATCCATATTGTGTGAAGACACGCATGCGTTATCCCTGGAATTATGATGTAGGGAGCCATAGGATGTGTGTTCAGGTCACCTCTAATAGTGCTTCGGCAGACTTCGACGTGACAGTGATACGTCACAGACATTCTCCGTCTGCACGTCTTACCCCTCAGGGCACAGCACCTTGGGCCAGTTTTCCAACAAGGTAATGCACGTTCACACACAGCACGTTTATCTATGGACTGTCTAGAGCATGTTGAGGTCCTCCCGTAGCCAGCAAGATCCCCGGACCTCTCTGCCAATGAACAAGTACGGGCTCTCCGTCTCAGGACCAACCTGCGAGTTTGTGAACGGACAGCTGCAACAACTGTGGACGAACGTGCGTCAGGAGAGGATCCAAAGGCTGTCTGACACCATTCCGAACTGCATAAGGGCATGTATTGCGGCCTGGGGGGGGGGGGAGGGGGTGAGTGGGCGGGAGGGTGTGAAACCCTACTAACCAAGAAACCAAACCCTATGGCACTACAGCCCTTGAAGGGCCTTGGCCTACCAAGCGATCGCTGTTCAGCCCGAAGGCCTGCAGATTACGAGGTGTCGTGTGGTAGGCACGACGAATACTCTCGGCCGTTATCCTTGAAACCCTACTAACCTGGCGGCAACATTCGACCTGTAACTGCCAAAGACCTTGTCTCTTTCATCCCATATTGTAATAAGTTCAATATAGGCATATGGTATTTCAGTATAATGTAGTTTCATTTTCAACCACTCCTTCTGGGTGAGTAACTTTTTTGTTAAGCAGAACGCGTGTGTTTGTGTGTGTGTCGCATGGACTCCACAGCCACAAGACCGATTTCGCTGAAAGTTTCACAATTTGTTCTTATTACACCTGAGACTACCTAGGAAGTGGTTGGAACGGAGTCCGACGGGTGTTATTGAGTAATTTTACGTAATTAATTTAATTGCAAAGCCACACCAAGACTGGATCGACTTGATGGACAGATTGTCGCTAGGCGACAGTGACTTATGCTGCATCATGATAGCCCGGTAAGAAAGGTTGTACATTTGAGGATGGGAACATTCCGCCATGTTTTACAAAGTATTTTTCTTGCTAGGAGGTTCATGACCGTGCCTGTTATTTGGAAATAGCAATCTAACATGCCGTGATCGAGATCTAATTTCATGCCATAGAACCAACTTTGGCAAGTCTGCCAAGTTTGAAGAATGAAGCTGTGCATTTAAGCCTGAGTTCAGACCCAATAGTCAGGGGTTAAGAAGAGGTGAAGAAAAGAAAATGTCCAAAGTGACCGAGATTATGGGTGTATATGTGTGTATATTCCAGCATTGCTGTCAACTAAACTTGCTGCCAATATTACTTACTACCTGGAAAAAATACTGAGGAGGCAAGAAACCCCTAGGGAAGAGGGTAAAATAAATATATAACCAAAAATGACCATTATTAGTGTTAAATCCATAGTTTTCGGGGTCCTGAGATGAACAGTGACACACTGGATGTCTCTTAAGTCAAAGTTCATCCATAGTCGGAATGGGGGTTAGTAGGGGGGTGAAAAATAATGTTCAATATGACCAAGATATTGTGTGTGTGTGTGTGTGTGTGTGTGTGTGTGTGTGTGTGTGTGTGTGTGTGTGTGTGTGTGTGTGTGTGTGTGTGTGTGTGTGTGTGTGTGTGTGTGTGTGTGTGTTCTACCATACCTCTCAATCAAATTTGGTACACATATGGCATATTATCTGGACAAATTTACTATGGGGATAAAATACCTTGGCACCTTAAGGGCGGCATGAATTATAAAAATTACAGAAAGAGGGGTTACATATAAAAATAATAGACAACGACCAGTATTAATGAAGAATTCATAATTTTCGGGGCCACTGAGGTGAACAGTGGTAATCCGGTTGTCGTTTGAGTCCATGTTCTGTTCACATCAGCATGGTGGGTTGAGAAGGGTGAAGGAGAAAATGTCCAAAATTTACCGAAATTACGGGTGTACATGTGTATTTCCCAGAATAGCACTCAACTAAACTTGGTACACATATGACTTACTATATGAAAGAAAGGTGGGGATAAAACATTCCTAACACTCCCAGGTGAGGAGTGAAATAAAAAAATAATAAAAAGTGATTAATATTAATATCGAGTCCCTTGTTTACGAGATAGTTGAGTTTAACTGTGTCACTCTGGATAACGATTAAGTCATACTTCAGCCGACGACAGAATGGAGGTTGAGATGGGGTGAAAATGAATGTAAAACTAAGCGAAATTATGGATGTTCCAGAATAGCTCAAAAGAAAACTTGATGAACATATGATTTACCATGTGGAAAAAACACTATGAAAATGAAACATCTCAACCCCCGCTTTGGGTGGAGAACGGAAGGGGCTGACATGTTAAAATAACGGAAAGTCAACGATATTAATGTCAAATCCAATGTTTATGTGTCGCCGAGATGTATTCTGACGCTCTGGATACCTGAATGGTTGCCCGGATAATTTCTGAAAGTTTATAATTAAGATATGTGTTATCTGTTAATTAGGTGTAAAGTGAATTTTATAGAATTCCTTATTTACGTGATGATTCATATTCACATTCAAAAACTATCCGGGCAGCACCGGGTACTACAGGTAGTATATATATTTTACAATTTGCTTTACGTCGCACCGACGCATATAGATGTTATGGCGACGATAGGTTAAAAAAGGGGTAGAAGTTGGAAGGAAGGTACAGCCCTAGCATTTACCTGGTGTGAAAATGGGGAAACCACGGAATTCCATCTTCAGGGCTACCGACAGTGGGGCTCGAACCTACTATCTCCCGAATTCTAGCTCACAGCTTCGCAATTCCAATCGCATGGCCAACGCGCTCGGCAGAAATAATTATCATCATCATCATCATCATCATCATCATCATCATCACCTTTTCAATTCCTATGGGTCATCATTTAGTGTAAATTTAGGCTTAGCCCTCTTTCTGATCCAAGCTTACGTGCAGGGATAAACTCATTGTTACATGTTTCTGTGGTGGCTGGTAGTGTGATGTATTCTACGTACTGCATACTAAGAGATGTGTATTAAGACGAACACAAATACCCAGTTCCCGAGCGATAGGTAGCTGAAAATTCAAGCGCGGCTGGAAATCTAGGCTGAAGCTCTCTGAACCGAATGTCACATGTCAACGATTCAGCTTAGGAAAAAGACAATAACAGTGGTATGGCTTCAACTAGCATGTGCACGTATTTTCCGTTTAATTCTATCTGCTGAAGGAGAAACGGTTCGCTGTGGGGTAACATTTGGCTGAGTTTAAATGTCTGGTAAACGCGAAATGTGTCACCAAATGTGTATTTTATTTGCCGACACTGTTCGACATGGAGTATCGAATGGACTTTTCCGTTGTAAGAAAAATTCACTATTTATGCAGGGTTTAAACCCGCGATAATAAAATCTGGAGGTCAAATAATCTATCACTGATTCACGGAGGAAGCTACTGAATTTATACAAGTAACAACAAAATGCATTTTTATAGATTATTTTCTAGCCCTTTTGGCACGTATTTTGGGTCGCAAGTATGACCCAAGTAGCACATTTGGATCTGGCCCTGTTTTATGTCCGATTGCCCTTCCTGATGAAAACCCTATGTGGAGCGATGTAATCACTTTGCGTGTTTCTGTGGCGGCAGGTAATATGGTCTCTTGCCTGAATGTGAAGGGATGATTGTTGGGACATACACCAACACCCAGCCCCCCAGCAAATCACACGAGACTAATATCCTCGACCCAGTTGGGAATCGAACACGTGACCCTCCGAACCGAAGACTTCAATGCTGAATATTAATCCAAATAGTCAGACATAGTTTAACAAAAATAATTAGCAATTTATAACTTGTCCCAATACCATTAAATGTGGAGTTAAGAAAAATTAGTTAAGATTTTCACGACTAGATATCTGCAAAACTCAGACGCAGTATAATATATAGAGTATCTTGTTATGAGCACATTATAACGTGATTTGGCTCTTCACTATTTAACGATGCAGTTCGCGCATACAAGAGCAAGATTTGGAACTTGTAATGGTGTTGACTAGGAGGAGAGAAGGGTGGCCGTTTTATTTGCAGAGCGACGAAATGGTCCTAATTAGTCCCTCGCTGGTTAAACGTTTCAGTAAGTGATTTTATGGGCTTGAATCCCTTTGTAGTCTACATGCAACATTTAACTTTTCCTCTCGGCTGCACTCCAAATCCATACCAACCCACAATTTATATCTGTATATTCGGCTGCTCCCCTTCTGTTTGTTGAGCCAACAGTCGTGTCTTGTAATGTCCTTGAAAATTCATAATGCAGGCAGTCATGGTAGGGAGATGATTTACAGTGAAAGTTTCACAAACTTCTCTTTATATTTTAGCGTAATAATTATGCAGAGTGATAATTTGTATCCTCGTTTAGAGGACAACTTTGCTCACTGTCTATCACCGGTTACTGCTTCGACCAATTCCAATGAAATTTAGTACGAAGATCAATATTATTATGATATCGCAACATCGCTGGAATCCTCCTGTTGTTACACAGCTGTCCACAGTACGGAAGAATTGAGTGACTCTGATCAGGTATTCAACAGTTTCGTCGTTGTTTGCTTAGAAATGTAAGGTAAGGGTGTATTCTGCCCGAAGGCAGGCCCGAACCTCCGCAAGGTGTGCGTGAGCCGGAGTTTACGTACGGTAGGGTGGCCAGTTCCTATCCTCTCCTCAATTCTCTTACCCCCATCAACAGCGCGTGGCAACCCATCCAAATCTTGACCACACCCAATGTTGCTTAACTTCGGAGATCTCACGGGATCCGGTGTTTCAACACGGCTACTCCCGTTGGCTTGGTAAGAAAATATTATATTAATCCAAACCAAACCAAACCCAGTGGCACTACAGCCCTTGAAGGGCCTTAGCCTACCAAGCGACCGCTGCTCAGCGCACAGACCTGCAGATTACAAGGTGTCGTGTGGTCAGCAGGACGGATCCTCTCGGCTGTTATTCTTGGCTTCCTAGACCGTCAGATAGCTCCTTAATTCTAATCACGTAGGCTGAGTGGACCTCGAACCAGCCCTCAGGTCCAGGTAAAAATCCCTGGCCTGGCCTGAAATAGAACGCCGGGCCTCCGGGTAAGAGGCAGGCACGCTACCCATACACCACGGGGCCGGCATTATATTAATAGCATGTACATTTATTATACAGGCTGTCCCAGGAGGAATGGTCAATTTATTCAGGGATGCGACAGAAACGATCATTTGAAGCAAAAATTTCATGTGGTCATATGCCCTATCCCCAATACTTTCCGACATAGAACATATTTAATGCATAGTGTTCGTGCTAGTGGCGTTGTCCTAGCCACCCAACCTATTCGACGTTTTGTTATTCTAGCCCTGGCCTGGCCGGAAATAGAACGCCGGGCCTCCGGGTAAGAGGCAGGCACGCTACCCATACACCACGGGGCCGGCATAATATTAATAGCATGTACATTTATTATACAGGCTGTCCCAGGAGGAATGGTCAATTTATTCAGGGATGCGACAGAAACGATCATTTGAAGCAAAAATTTCATGTGGTCATATGTCCTATCTCCAATACTTTCCGACATAGAACATATTTAATGCATAATTTTCGTGCTAGTGGCGTTGTCTTACCCACCCAACCTATTCGACATTTTGTTATTCTAGCCCAACGTACCTCGTTGTTTTCAACCTCTTTACTCGCGAGGTCTTGTTGCCATTAGACCAGCCCCATTAAATGCACAGTTGTCCATGGTGAATTGTGAGTATAGTACTGCGAGGTATGGAAAGTGTATCGGTTAACTGTGTTTGTACATGCGCTGTCTAAAATGCCGCACATCGACACTAATCGATATGGTGCATGTTTACAGCTTCTGAGATGGTAGTGCTCCTGCTTCTATCGAGAAATACCGTCGGCGCTTTCCGAAACGTCGAATGCCTGATGGTAGTGTGTTTACCAGAGTTTTCAGTACATTGTGTGAAACAATGTGAAAAAGGAAAGTCAAGTTTATGGTACAAATGTGGTCGGAAGAAAATCTCCAGTCCCCGATTGTGCAGGGCAATGAAAATGATGGCAAAGCAAGACAGAAAACTGAGCTGAAGGCAGATTGCTTTTAAGATTGAGGAGGAGTTTGGGACCTCAACTTTCCATCTAACAGTGCTTTGCTTTCGCTGACGACCTAATAATCATCCGAGCTACTGAGGAAGGCAGACATGCCATTGAGAACCTTCATGAGATTGCTGTGAAAACAGGCCTCCACATCTGTTACGAAAAAGAAAAAAAAACAGTACATGTACTCCAATAACTCAAACCTGGTGCCACTCGTGATCCGATATGGCAGCCTCAAACAAGTAAAACAGTTTAAGTACTTAGGTGAAGTTATCGGGAGCACTGGCAACGAAAGAGAAGCCAACAAAAACCACACTGAAAAATTACGTAAAGCCTATACAATCACCTGGAACGTTTACAACAAGAAATCACTTTCCACCAAGGCCAAACTCCGACACTACAACACTGTTGTTCTCCGAGAAGCACTGCACGTAATTGAAACATCAACATTAGAGACATTGAGAAATGGAACGGCAGATATTGAGGAATATATTCGGACCCAAGTTTGAAGATGGCATTTGGATGCAAAAAAGCTCGGAGGAGCTCCATTCATTGACTGATCGATTCACTTCACTTACATGCAAGAGACGTATGAATTTCTATGGGAATTTATCACGAATAGATGACTCACGATTGACCAAGAAAATCTTTTTTCGTTATCTATGGAACACGACATAGCAAAGTGCGCTGCTAGTAGACACCCAAGAAGATCTCGCAGAAGTCGACATTGACCCATTTGAAACCACAAGGACTTCATATAGACAAAAGATCAACACCCAGAAGTTTGTGCCCAAGAAACCGACGGCACGAAATTTGAGAATAAAACAAGCGTGGATACATGAAAACGACAGGCCCGTAGTGAAAGGATGAGGAAGTTTTGGGAAGATAAGAAGAACAAGAAGATCAAGAATATCAATGCTAAATAATGGTTCTACGTGCTCCTTGAGGGCCAAACGCATATATATATATTATTCACTTCTGGCGGAGGTTGCACTAACCCCAGGGAAGCACGTACAATCACCCACAAAAGGAATAAACACATGGTATTTTATATAACTGGCACAATTATTATTAATATTATTATTAATCGAAAACTATGCTACCAACAAGTACAGACCAATGGAAAGTATTTATTCATTCACAGAGAGAGATTAATAGACTGGCCACTGAAAGACAAAACAGTCTGTGAAGTTGATGTATACATTTACGTACATATTTTATGCATGTTTTCATGTTTGTTATTTACAGATTATGTATGTATATATGTATGTATGTATGTATGAAACCCGTAAATGTAAGGCAGTATATTATCTTTATATTTTTACTATTTTTATTAAGATTATTACGTCCAAATAATGTGTTATGCAGTACATTGCCTCCCACTTCTTCCATTGTTTTAACATGTGAAATGCAACTAGTGGTAACTAGTGCGTTAAGCTGAGCTTTATTATTTTCCATTCTCATTAATTTTCCATTTCAATTCTTTCTCACTATATTTCATCAAACTTGCTTGGCCGTAAATAGCTATGATTTACTTTGAACAAAATGAAATCAAAGAACTGCGTTAATGTTTTGTAACAACCATTAATATCCGATATATTTATATTTTTTGCGTCTTTAGTAATTACAGTTACCTTTTTTCAATTTTTTTGCTGATGAAAATTTTCTCCTGAAAGCCTTCTGTGATTAAAACACACGTTCCTTTCGACTATAACTTCCACCGGGAACTTCAGTACTTTTCCTCGGCTTCTGTCATGGATTTTTTGGAATACATTGTGTAAAACCCTCATGTCCCGTAATTTTTTATTGGTACAATTAGTGCTTTCAGCGCAACAAATAGTTACCTTCTCCAGATTCCACGCCAATCGAATAACTCTACGAGTAGTTTTTTTTCTGCCGTTCCACGAAATATTTTACCATTCCCAGCAAGAACTATTTACTGTGCTGCTCTGTGTGACTTTGTCAACCATGATTCTAGATCAATAATTTATTATTTCATTAAATAGAGTGATAGGAGATATTAATATACAGTACAACTTCCCTTTAACAACTTCGAATAGTAACATAGTCTCCTCCCTGTGCTTGCTATATACGGTATTTCAAAAGACACCAGAGTGACTGAAATTGTCCCCGCAGATGTTTGTGCACCAATATCGAACCAACGACTATTAAATTAGGGGAACTAACTCGTTATTTTAGAAACAGAAAGGGAACGACTAAACCATTGCAGCACAAAAATCTGAAGAAGGAATTCAAAATTATCCTTGAATCTATGTAATACCCCTCTGAAGTATTTTACATGTAGTTTGGAAAGTACAAGAAATACCACTTCGGTTGAAAGTCATGTAGGCTCATGAAGGAGTTGAAAATAAGCGCTGGAACTTTCCTGTTCCTAGGCACCAAGCGGGTTAAACTGATCAGTTCTGTTTCGATTAACTTTGCCTCCACGAATTAATCTGTTATTTACTTCTGGTTTAGGGGGTAAGAACCCCAGGGCCACATGTACAATCACTCATAAAAGGAATAAACCAAACCAAACCAAACCAAACCAAACCCCATGGCTCTACAGCGTTTGAAGGGCCTTGGCCTACCAAGCGACCGCTGCTAAGCCCGAAGGCCTGCAGATTACGAGATGTCGTATGGTCAGCACGACGAATCCTCTCGGCCATTATTCTTGGCTTTCTAGACCGTCAGATAGCTCCTCAATTCTAATCACGTAGGCTGAGTGGACCTCGAACCAGCCCTCAAGTCCAGGTAAAAATCCCTGACCTGACCGGGAATCGAACCCGGGGCCTCCGGGTAAGAGGCAGGCACGCTACCCCTACACCACGGGGCCGGCTCATAAGCAAGTGGTAATGTATATAACTGACATTAAATGTTTGATCAGACTTAATTTTATTTTCAAAATGAAATTCACCTCCCATGTAGATAAAAATCCTGTGGATACTCACAACAAATTATGATCTCTATAGATTCATTACCACCTCAGCCGTCTTAAACTATCTGCAGAAACCACACCTTATTTCTGTTTTCCTTCCTTTTTATCTACAAATCGTACGAAAAAGGAAACGGAGAAGAGAAGAAAAAAAGGTAAGAGACTTAAATAAGAGAAAAATAACTTTCAACGAAATGAAGTTTGTTCCTAATGTATCTAGGGTAGGTTCTCTGAAGCATCAGTATTCTGTCGAGTATAATTCGAGCAGAGGAGTTGACGAAACATTTGCTTACAAACATAATATGTTAACAGCAGAAGAAGGGTTACGTGGAAAAACTTGGCATCAAAAGAAGCAGAACAACGTATCAAAGTTCTGTAGTTTATAGCTACAAGCTAAAGAAAATTTCCGGCATATGCGAGTAGCATAGCGCGTCCTTGTTCCAGTCTTGTGTGAGTGTTATTTGCCGACTAGCGTTCCGAGAAACGCGAAGCTATAGAATGTTACATCAAAATACGATTAAAGTCAATATAAGTTTTAGTTTGTGACGTTGATGGAAGTTGAAGTATTCAGATGTGACAGAGTACAAATGTTCACGGGACTCGCCTTGTGTTTACGGTAGGGCTTTGAGGCTACACCGCATGCAACTATCAAATTAAGGCGAGAATAACCGAATCTGACGGCTTGGTGAGGGTCAGTCGTGGGTCAGCGGCGTCTGGTCACGCCAGCTCGCATGTCGCCTGGCCCAGCCCCTAATGAGCCGGCATCCCGGCCCATACGGCGCTGCTCCCAGCAAGCTGTAGAGATGGACTCCGAAATAAGGAGCAGTTTCAGCAAGCATATATTTTTGATATTCATAAAATTGCTAAAGTATTCTGTAAGGCATAAATTAACTCTCGGACGAAATTATATTTACATCGCTCTCTTTTCGTGACGACTTTGCTGTACGGGAGTGATAAGTGAGTCTAATCGGGATATATCATTCATAACTTGAAAATAACGGGCATGGCAGTGCTGAGAATAATTGGTAGTAGAAACAGGTGTGAACAATGGGAGAAGGATACGTGAAATGAGAAGATAAAAGCTAAATAAGGAATGAACTCAATAGGTGAAGTAAAATCCTGCTTCTGTGCTGGGGTCATAAGATATGAATGAGTTGGCTGTGCAGTTAAGGTCACGTGGCTATGAGACCGCCTGAGAGAGATGGTGATTTCGAAACCCACTGTTGTGAGGTTTGAGTATGGTTTTCCGTGGTTTCCAAATTTCACACCAAGCAAATGCTGGGGCTGTAACTCAATTACGGTCACGGCCGTTTGCTTCTCCATCATAGTCCTTCCCCATCCTTGCGTTGCGAAAAACCTTTCGTCACGATAAACTGATAGAAAAGAAAGCGATACAAAAGAAAGGGAACAAATTACGTGGAAAACAAAGGACTCAGCCATTGTGGATAAGATCAGTAGAGAGCAACGAATTTGACAATGGATGGACTCAGTTTTTCATTATCTTTTTTTTAACAAGTTGCTTTACGTCGCACCGACTCAGATAGGTCTTATGGCAACGATAGGACAGGAAAGAGCTAGGAGTGGGAAGGAAGCGGCCGTGGCCTTAATTAAAGTACAGCCCAAGCATTTGCCTGGTGTGAAAATGGGAAACCACTGACAACCATCTTCAGGCCTGCCGACAGTGGGGCTCTATACCCACTATCTCCCGAACACTGGACACTGGCCGCACTTAAGCGGCTGCAGCTATCGAGCTCGGTTTTTCATTATCTAAACGCAAAGGACGTGGAATTCGACTAGACCACAGAGCTAAATACAAACAGAGGATACGGACGCACTTACTGTAGACAGTTTGTAGTTTTCGAGACTGTGATAGTAGACAAAGCCACCGGATTCCCAATTTTACAGCGATGTGACATTTCACCTGGTACTTGAACAAATGCACAGCTCCTTTATTACACAGTGAAGTTAGAATTCCAGCCTTGGCCATCCTGGAAGTTGTATCTGAAGCAGAATGCGTCTATTGTTTTCGTTCAAATACTGGGTCCCTCCGTAAATGTCTGCGGGTCCAAAGAGTATATAACTGACATGATAAAAAAAGGCTCAAAAAGACTACTCAAACAGTTTACTGTACAAGGTCAGATGGGGCAACCGTGAGCGGAGCGTGCATTCGCTATATCATTGGGAAATCGGAGCTCAGAGCGTGCAGCAAAATGTTTGTAACTCGGGTCCGTGAAGTACTATTAGATGTCACTCATTTTGTCTATGGAAGATACAGCGTTATTTCTGAATAGTCTTTGTGGGGAAACTTGTATAAAAACGTCAAAAATTGTGGAATTTAAATATCTAATGATTTTATTTTCAATAGAACTTAACAGTTCTCAGACAAAGACATTCTGTACTCTACATAAAACAAAAATATTTCATATTTCAATACACAATAAGGAATGATGCATTCTGATTTTACAGCTTATTTATTGAATATAGTTACTTGCTAATTACATTATGATTTTGTTGTTTGGTGATTGTTTAACATTCAGATTTTCGAATATGCTTAGGAAGTATATTATAGATTAACATGCGTATAGTAGTAAAAAATATGAAAATTCCCGAAAGAGTCGAATATCTTATTTTAATGAATTTCAATCTTATTGTAAACGGAAGAATGACCTTAGGATTATGGAACAAACCAAAAATATCCGAGGCTGAGAGTAAGGAACCTACATTCAAAATAAAAATGGCCGAGCGCTATAAACAGCCGAGTACGTCTGCTGATAACATCCTAGCTTGTGGAGGGAGATAGACCCAGATGCACTCAGGAACCAGGCACCAAATTCATGATTGGAAAAGTGTGATTCAACGACATTCGTAAAAGGATAGGCCAGGCGAAGAAAAAGGCAAACAAATCTTTATTAACCTAAATGATGTGCATTTCATTCCACTGGCGGAAGAAATATGCGAACACCTTGGAATAAGGAATGTAGAATTCGGAAATTTTGGGGATATATTTGCTGAGGTAACACATTTAATTGATTAAAGGTACGAAACTATAGGTTAATATCCGTGCAAGGAAAGCCACTGCAATTGTGTCATGCTGGTCCATTCATAACCGGTATAATCGCCTGACTGTTGAATGCAGGCATACAAATGTGCATGCATTGTGTCGTACAGGTGCGGGATGTCTGCTTGTGGGATGGAGTTCCATGCCTGTTGCACTTGGTCGTTCAGTACGGGGACGGTTAATGCCGGTTGTGAATGACAATGGAGTTGTCGTCCAATGATGTCCCGTACGTGCTCGATTGGGACTGACCGTGGGGGGGGGGGTTGATCAAGCCAAGGCAACTTGTCGACACTCTATAGAGCACATTAGGTTACAACAGCGGCATGGGGGTGTGCATTATCCTGTTGGAAAATACCCCCGGGGATGCTAGTAGAATCACCGATAAGTAAATGAATTCGTGTGGGGAGAAAATCCTGCACCTCGATGTCTCCCAAAATTATAACAAGTAGTTAAAAAGGCGTAAGGAAAGATTATCATACGGATTCTTGCCTAATTGATCAGAATAGTGGTTTCTGGTTCAGGGAGCCCGTGTTCGATTCCCTGCCGAGTGAAGAATTCCAAAATTTCGGGGACTGGGTTTTGTGTTAGTCTCAATACACATCTCTTCATCTACACACAACACTATCAACGACCACACACATACACTATGGTGAATATATTCATCCACATAGGGTTTGTGACAGAAAGGGCACCCAGCCTTAAAACTTGGCTAAATCCACATGATAGTCTACCTTAGGTCAACCTCTGACTTGCTCATCAATGTTTAACAGTATTTTGCCCGTTCTCTAGATTTCCTACACGGTAATGAAGAAAACGTTAACTCGTCATGGCGCTACAGCCCCAATGGGCGCGAACCCATTTCAGCCCGAATGCCTGAAGATTACCAGGTGACGTAGTCAGCGTGACGAATGCTTTCAGTCGTTATTCTTCGGTTTCTAGACTGGTGCCACTGTTCCACTGCCAGATCGATCCTAAATACTGTTCTCACATAGGCTGAGCCCCCCTGGGGGTGGGGGTGGGGTGGGGGAATGACACCCCATGATAAACCTTGACTGTCATGAGAGGTGTCTAATACGGCCCCAATGGGCTCTGAACTTGGGAGCGTGCGTTGGTGCCCACGGGGCCCATAGCTGAGATCTGGCATTGCTTCCACTTACTTGTGTCAGGCTCCTCACATTCATCTATCCTTTACAACTCTTGTTATTTTCCGACCCACCGCTATTATACAGTAGCATTCGACGCCTAGGGAGTCTTTCTTTGACCGATGTGTTCACTTTTCGAAGTGTCGGATATCTTCCATTTTTCTCTCTGATTAGTGTTGTATATATAATGGTTGGATAGTTGTTCTCCCTCTTAAAACAATAATCTCCACCAACAAATAGTTTGAGTTCTCCTCGAACCAGCCCTTAGTTACAGGTAAATATCCCCGTAAGTGGTAGGCTCGCTTCCCCTAAACCGCGGAACCGGAGGTAACCTAATAGATTATTTAATTAAAAGGATAGTCTGTCTAAATCACTTATTTAAACCGGCAGGAGTGCCTAGATTGTGTATTAATGCACCCTCCTCTTTACCCAGCTGTATGGTGTAAGAGAACTAGTTTAACTATGTAATCTGCTCTCTGCTTATCTCTCCCAGACTAACTGTGTAAAGGTCTGTAAATGTTGTGGTCGAAGCGCGCTCTGAAAAAGAACACAGTTATTATTCCGGATGAAGAACGGAAAGGATTGTATGAATACCCCTGCGGTTTATTCCCTCCGGCTGTTGGGTGATGGCTCAATATTTGATGGAGGGGTCAATGTTTGCCTGGCCGCAGTAGACGGACGACTCTGGTGCTCGCATTATGGACACTAATGAGGTTTAAAACTAGATTGCACAGCGGCCAGTCACCGCAAGATCGACTGCTATGCACTGCTCCGTGAAGGGGGAGACTGTGACAGAGGATATTTATTGCTCATTAATACCTACACACCCCTCAGTGGAATGAGGATGTATTTTACGATGCTCAATTTTTACAAAACCACCGGAGGATAAATATCTAACCCACGCAGTCATGTTTAAACCGCAATGAAACACGTTTGACTGCGTGACTGTTGTTTCTAGAGGTTCAAGGATACTAACACGCGTACTGGATGTGATATTGAGAGCAATATTTCTTCCAGAATTTTCATACTAACTGAAGGGAAACTACAAGATTTTTTTTTTTTTTACTGTTTTGCTTTACGTTGCTCCAAAGCAGATAATTCTTATGACGGTGATGGGATAGGGAGTGTAAAAGAAGCGGCCGTGTCTTTAATTTACAGCTTGGTGTGGAAATGGGAAACAACGGGAAAGGACATATTCAGGGCTGCCAACAGTGGGGTTCGAACCCACCACCTCCCGAATGCAAGTGGACAGCTACGTGACCCAAAACCTGCAGCCATTCGCTCGGTAAACTAGAAGATAATGTCACACCTGTTCGTAAAATAAGAACTACACCAAAACAAACACAAAAGGTATTGTCACTAGGAATAAAGTAATGAACTTGAAGAAGCCTTCTTTTCAAAATATATGGGACTTTTTTACGTGCCATTCTGTAAATATTTTTTGAATCCATTGGAAACCCATTCATTTCTGAAATTCATCAAAATGCATTTGCCACTGCAACAACTCTCCTTCGTTTATTTGGAGTTGGAAAAGTAATTTTGTATAAATTCTTTATCAATAAACGTGCAAATTGTCTTTGAAATTTTGTATATGCATGAACTAATCTTAAACACACTGAAGCTTTTCAATCGTGAAATTACCAGCGTTTCGCCCTAGTGTAGCAGTGGGCTCATCAGTTGGAATGCTACACCTTCCCAAGACGCTGGCGGCTAGTGCGCCGTTGAGACACCAGGCCTGCTATGTAGGACAATGTAGTGACGGTGCACTAGAGAAAGCATGTGCCTCCACTTCAATAAATGTCCACTTGTATGAAGGCCTAAAGAGATTCAGTGTTTTAACATTTGCAGCCGAAGAAATTAAATTATGGTTTCTACTGGGAAATTAATTTTGTATATAATTTCCATTTATTTTGGAAAGACCTTCTGTATTTACAGGCTGCTGCTAAGAACAAGGTAAAACATATCAACTTTTAGTACATATCTATTAATTAAAGAAAATTTAAAATTCGCTGTAGAGATGGTGTCTCAGGACCTTGATGGAGCCTCGGAGGGCGGAGGTCGCGATTTCGGGGATGAGCTTCATTGGGAGTTGGAAGGGCTTCCATGTGGCGACGAAGTGACGAGGTATGGTACCGCGAGCTCCGACCATTATCCGTATTATTTCCATTTCCTGAAGGTTGTATTTATGTTTGTAGTAAGGGATAGTGGGTTTGTTTTTGTCAATCTTTTCTATATTAACCTCCTCTGGCTTATTTTGTGCAGTTTCTACCGAACAGTTGTGACATTTTCTATTTCAGAAGAACCAAATGCGTTCTAGTTCTAGCGTAGATATTACTGTGTTGTTAACAACACATTTAATATTACATGTTCGACATCTTTCTTCCAACGCTAAAAACCGACATTACAATGAATGGAACTGTTAAACATAATATTCAATCAACCTACTATTTGTTTTATATCACACCGACTCAGAATGTTTTCGTGGTGACGATAGGACAGGACAAGGCTAAGGCCGAATAGAACGTAGCCGTGAAAATTACTACGGCACAGGCCCTGCATTTGCCTGGTGTAAAAATGGAAAACTACAGAAAACAACCTTCACGACTGCCGACAGTACGAATCAATCACCCTTTTTTACAGTTTAGCCTCATAGACCAGGCAGTTCCTCAGCAGTACTCAGGAGACAGTGAGCCTCGTTCCAGTACTCATTCCAGAATTAATATCTTTAGACTGGCAGGGAATCAAACCTACATCCCCCAGGTAATAGGCACACACGCTAACACCGCAGAGATGACATTATCAGATAGCATCTAATAAAAGGTAGGATTCGCCAGCTGTCCATGTGGCACTACAATATCTGCAGGTTATCTGCTACCCGAGTTCAAATCCAGGAAACGACGGTTCATGCTTTAATAGGACTAATGCGTGGTGACGGGAATGGCATCATCCCAACACCGAAAATATCTAAAGTTACTGAGGTATAGTTCTCGACGTTAAACAATATTAAAAGACAATTTCAACTAAATAATATTAGCAGTAATGTTATTGGCTTCACGTCCCACTAACTCCTTTTATGGTTTTCGCAGACGCCGAGGTGCCGGAATTTTGTTCAACAGGTGTTCCTTTACGTGCCAGTAAACCTACTGACTCGAGACTGACGTATTTGAGCACCTTCAAATATCACCGGACCGAACAAGGATCGAATATTCCTAGTTGGGGTCAGAAGGTCAGCGCCTCAACCGTCTGAGCCACTTAGCCCGGCTTTCAATTAACTATACGGGATTCGAACCTGATAACATGAGCATGGAAGGTGAGCGTCCGATCAACTTTGCCATGAAGGTCAGCCAGTGTCGTGTAGGACTCCGACGCCAAGGAAGTGATTTAGGGCCTGTCGAGAATTCATTCTGCCAGCACAGAGCCAAACATCCTAAAACCTAACACAAGACAGAGACTGGTTACCGATTAAAAAGACATTTATAGGGTAATATATTGGAGAAAAGCGGCTTTAGGACATGATCGTCCCACAATTCCTCCGTATATTGCACTCCGTCTCTGCTGACAGCTAAGCAAAGCCTCCCATGTCAACTGCCTGCTCCATTGTGTCACGAAATCACCCACCGCTGTGTATATTCATTTCCTTATCACCACTCCCTATTGTGACACAGTACTTTGCACCTCTAATTGAATAATTCACTCATTGTTTGAAATGGAGTATATTTCTCCCTGACAAGAGGCACATACAATGTGAATGAACAGCAGCCTGTTTCTCGACAGCTATGAGCGCAATTTGTTATAATACAGGGACTGACAATGGATTTCATAATTCTGCTTGAGGTTTCTGTTAACGTAAGAACACTTCTTTGTTACATCATCGTTCTAGTCGTGAGCTAATTAATAAATTAAAAATAAATACTCAAACGTTTTTATTCTTTCTGTACATGAGGAGAGGAAATTATAAAGTTAAAACAATAATATTTTTTGTTTGTTTGTCCAACACTTGTCCCGTTTCTCTACGAGGTAGGCTATGAGGTGAGATGAATCTGGCGTGGCGGCTTTTTAACACCGGATGCCCTTCCTGACGTCAACCTTATCAGAGGAGTTAATGAGAAGAAATGAATGCCGTGATATATGACAGTAAGAAGGGAGAGGATAAAACCCGGTACCGACACGTAGCCTACTCCTGTCGAATAGCATCAAGGGGTCTGCTTAAGGATTAACGTCTCCATCCGACAGACGAATCACTATCAACAGTGTCATATGCCCTCACTCCATATGAGCACTGCGGAGAGGTTTGGAATTTAATCCAGGCACGCTATCTAGTGATCAAAAATTTTATACCCCTACTTGTCCTACCCTGCCGGCCAACATTATGATGGTGAAATTTTTTCGACCAACTGGACTCGAACCGGCTAACCACTGTATCAGACCGTTTAGACTTCAACGCCTTAATGATCATGGCCACCAGGCGGAAATAATAATAATAATAATAATAATAATAATAATAATAATAATAATAATAATAATAATAATAATAATACTGGAGTGTCACCAGAAATAATCGTGAATATAAATCATTGCCAGTTCCATAGCAAGACCACCAAAGTACGAATCATTCCCATATGAAGATGTGAAATAGTTTATATGTTAATAGCTGTAGTGACGCTCTCTGCTCGGGCACTATCGAATGCTTAATTTGAGGAAGTTTATTAAATGTTTGAAGCGATCATTTTGTAGATTTCTTTGTTGTAACGTTGACTGATAGTTCACAAACCCTTTGTGAATTCAGAGTTATTGTTGTATGTTTAATTTTAAATTTTAGTTGAGATTATAATTTTGCGTTAAACTATTTCCTTGTAGCAGCCCAGTTTGTCAGTGAAGTAGCTGATCCTTTCAACAAATAATAAAATTAAGTTATAACTGTATGTATTTACCCCTCATGCAATAGATAGATAGTCACTGTGACTGTCACCAATCAGGCTAGGGACCCCGAAAACTGTGGACTCAACACAAATATCGGTCATTCTGGACATTTTCTCTTTAACCATTCTCAACCCCACTGCCGACGGTGGATGAACTTGCACTTGAACCACATCCAGAATGTCACTATTCATCTCAGCGACCGCGAAACTTACGGGCTATGCATTAATATTGGTAGTTTTCTGTTATTTTCATAGTGCATCCCTAACCATCTCCCCCCGCTCTCCCGTTCCCTAGGGATACTATTAGTGTCTTACCCCTACAGTATTTTTCTTCAGATAGTGAGTTATCTGTGTACTAAGTTTGGTTGAGAGTTATGCTGGAATAGACACAAATACATCCATAATATCGTCCTTTTTTATATATATTTTCACCCTTCTCAACCTTCATGCCGATCAGAACTAAACTTAAACTTAAACGGCATCCGAAGTATCAATCTTCATCTCAGCAAACCAGAAAATTATGGATTGAACATTGGTGTTTGTCGATTACCTTTACATGACACCCCTCCTGACCCCCCGCTCCAAGAGATGCTAGGGGCGTATTATCCCGCAGTGTTATTTTCGAGATAGTAAGTCATATTTGTTCCAAGATCGGTTAATAGTTATACTGGAATATACAAACATACAAATCTCGGTCTGTTGGATATTGTCCTTCAACACTCATAAACCTTGATTTCGATTGGTGCTGATCTTTTATTTACACGGCATCCAGAGTGTCACATAAGTTACATATTACCGACCCCGAAAACTAAAAATTAGACGCTAAATCGGTCGTTTTTATTATAGTCTGTACATTTTACCCCCTCTCGTACGGGTGTTAGGGATGTATTGCCCCGACAGAATTTTTCCAGATAGTAAGTCATATATGTACCCAGTTTGGTTGAGAGCTATGCTGGAAGATACACACAAACATCCATAACCTCGGTCACTTCTGGACACTATCATCTCACCCCCTATGCTGATAGGACCTGAAATTTGACTTAAATGGCATCCAGAGTATCACTGTTCATCTCAACGACCCCGAAAACTATGGAATCGACACTATTTTTGATCATTTTTATACGCCACCCCCTCTGACTCCCACCTCTTGGGGTGCTGGGGATGGCTTACCTCCACAATAAGATGGTACGTCATAAGTATCAAGTTTGGTTGAAATTACTCCAGTGGTTTAGGAGTAGATATGAAAAGGCATTTCATAAAACATGCCGGCGTATTCCCATCCACTTATGTACAGCATTTCTTACCGGACTGTCATGATACAGAGTAAGTCGCTGTTGCCTAGCTACAGTCTGTCCATCAAGTCGATTGAATCTTGGTGCGGCATTCCAGTTAAATTAATTATATAAAACTGCTCATCATAAAAACTACCCATCGAATTTCTTTCAAAATAATTGTTTAACCCTCTCACAATTAATAAGAACAAACTGTGAAATTTTAAACGAAATCGCTCCAGTCGTTTTGGAGTTCAGTCGAGACAAACAAACAAAACTTATTCATTTTTATGTATAGTATCTCAGAGTGAAATTGAACTTTCAGTTAGAAGAATGAATGTGCCTACTACATAATGTGGCGCGCATTTATTTCATTAAAGTTCATGTCGGTTTGAGACCACCCCGTGGTGTAAGGGTAAGTATCTGCTTCTTATCCAGAGGCCTCGGATTCGATATCCGACAAGTCGGTGGATTTTACGGTACTTTTAGACTAAAAGGCAAGGTCGCGTACCGGGCAATCACCGATCTTACGTAATTTCAACACACACGTTAAATGAGCCAAGAATAACACAACGGCCAAAATATTTGTTTCTGAAATTAACTCGTGCGACCTACTGAAAGTGTCGTTAAATTTCGTACGTTTGAAGTACGCTCGGCTACGCAGGACTGCGCCGCGTTGCTCGTCATCGGAATGCCGAGACCAAGATGTCATAAACTAGCTTACAATGGTTGTATGGGACAAGTGAATGTTCGCTATTTGATTTACGTCGAACCGATACAGATAGGTCTTATGGCGACGATAGGATAGGAAAGGCCTAGGAAGTGGAAGGAAGCGGCCGTCGCCTTAATTAAGGTACAGCCCCAGCATTTGCCTGGTGTGAAAATGGGAAACCACGAAAAACCATTTTCAGGGCTGCTGACAGTGGGGCTCGAAACCACTATCTCCCGATTACTGGATACTGGCCGCACATAAGCGACTGCAGCTATCGAGCTCGGTAGTGAATGTTTGTGCAGGGGCAATCAACGTAGGAAAAGTATTTATTTTGCGTTGGAAGAAAAATTTCGAATATGCAATGTTAAGATTCTCAACAACACGATATGCTGGATACAATTGACGGTACGTTGATGGGTCTGTTTGTTTGATGGTTTGCATCTGTTGAAAAGTATGTGTTTAAATTTCTACGTACTGATATTTATAGGTGTCATCAGAACCTGCCTATAAAATGATAATACAGTATTTACAATGACAGCATGATTTGTATCACTTTTGTCTCAACCGACATGTCATGTGTACCTGAAGCAAACCATTCCTGTGACGAATATTTCGCAGAAGGTGATAGTGGTGGTGGTGATTCTGTTTTATGTGGAAGTACAACTGGACGACCATCCTCTATGAACACTAATCAGGATGCAAAAGTGGAAGAGATCCGACACTTGGAAAAATGAAGGTATCGGCCAAGGAAAGAGAAGAGCCACGAAGGCTTTGGAAACCTAATACCATCGGGGTCTAAAAAGAACGAGAGTTGACCAAGTGAGGTCGGATAGGATAGATGAAAGTGAGAAACCTGGCACAAGTAAGTGGACAGAATACCAGGACTCAGATAGGTTCCCCGTGGTCACCAACCCATGCTTCCAAGTCAACAACCACTGGGGCCCCTTTCAGTCGCCTCTTATGACAGGCAGGGTATTGGATGTTATTCTACTGCCCCCACAGACATGGGCAGTCGACGAGGGAATGTTAAAGAAGAATTACCAATAAAGGAAGGCTGTTTAATATTGGAGAAGTTGTAAGCAGGGCTGGGTTTCGTTTTCGTCAGTGAAAGAAAAGTTCAGTCGTGTGAAGAAATAAAAAAGGATTTATTATAGTTGGAACAGTAGGACGCGCCGCAATAAATTGATGGAAATAGCACGTACTGTCAGCAAAAAATGATTTAGCCAATCAAAGTAATAAAATAATGCACGATGTGACAATCCGGCAGTGGGCTATGCAAGTTGCTCATGAAAAACAATGCGCGGAGTTCAAATACCACACGTGGCTAACAGCGAACAACGGAAAAATATACCAACAAAGAAGTAGAAACTCTATAAGAGTCTTGATTCCTACGGACACAAAAGCGTGTGTAACAGTGATCAGCGTGGGCTTATCCTGAAAATGTGTATGGGAGGGACGTTGACTTTGAAAGGGGAAACATCATTTACTACCGCAGTGCAATTTGTGGTGTCCACTTAAAGAGAGTCAAAACTTGTATTGGGTAAGGCGGTGAAAAAAAAATAAGTTTTCGCATGAAGACATTCATTTTTTTGGATGAAATGTGGAAAAATGTGATCAAGACAAGTGAACTAATTGTTTAATGGCGTATTCAAGCATAATACATCGACATCGTCCGGTAAAGTTGAACTCCTCCTGGTTTCCTTAACCGGACATAAATCGATACAAAATGTACGTTACCTCCTGGTGCCACAGCTTACTGTCGACCACTAGATATATTCGGGTTTAGATTAAAGAAAGGCTTTGTACACAGATTATCTGACACTATTCGATTACTGAATTTCTATATCGTTTTGGCGCAATGATGTAGAACAACTTGGTGTTTTCAAAATTTCTGTAAGGAGTAACTTGATTTCGGGCGTAACGTCCCTTGTTATAATGATGAACGTTTATTTCTCCCTCAGCAAATTTATTCTATTGCCTTTATTGACCCCAAAATATATGCTGAAATTAAACGTGGTTTCTTAATGCCGCTATATCATTTCCGTGACGTACTACGCAATTTTTAACGTAATAAAAGAGAATATCAGTGTCGCCTTCCCTCGACGAGTGAACCCAGCATGGGCCGCAGTCTTGTGAAGCCAAACGCTCTAGTTCAAACATGCGAAACTGAACGCTTTCTATAGGACGCTTGAATTATTTTCGGAAAGAAATCTTTTGGCCGTTGTGTTATTCTTGGCTCATATAACATGTGTGCAAAATTTACGTAAGATCCGAGATACCTCGACAAGTGACCTTCCCATGTAAGTGCTGGAAAGGGGATCGATCACTCACCCTCGTGAGTCCAAGTTAGGAGCTGTCTGATACGGGGGACAGCGGGCACGGTCAAGAAAGCCAGGAAGAGCGGCTGAACATATCGTCATAGCAACCAGGTGGCATTCCAGTACCAGCAGTCAAACTGTCCTCCGAAGTGCAGTCGTCTTGGTACACCAAGTCCATAGTGGATTATTGTATCACTAGTAACTTCTGCTTTAGTATCGCTTTAAACAGTGCACTCATCATCGTAATTACCTCCTTCTGTGGATCACTATTGAGTGTCTTCCCTCGAATCACATGACCAAACCCCGAAAGTAGTCGGATTTCAAGAAAGCAATTCGGCATTCCATGTCGTACGATGTTGGCATGTGACGCTTTGGTGCTTACCCGACAAAATTAATTAAAACTCAGCCAAAGATCACCCATGAAGTTCGGTTTATCTGTCATCTGGTGTAGTAAAATAGAACGGTGAAATTGGCATGCAGGCCGCCTAGATGATGTGAAATCAAAATGCCTGCACACGGTAGCTGCAGCTATTATTATTATTATTATTATCATTAATTATTATTATTATTATTATTATTATTATTATTATTATTATTATTATTATTATTATTATTATTATTAGCTCGTCTGACAACGTTAGAACTGGGCGAGTTAGCCGTTCGGATAGGGGCGCGCAGCTGTGAGCTTGCATCCGGGAAGCAATGAGTTCGAACCCCACTGTCGGCAGCCATGAAGATGGTTTTCAGTGATTTCCATTTTCACACGTGGCAAATGCTGGGGGCTGTACCTTAATTAAGGCCATGACCGCTTCCTTTCCATTCCTAGGCCTTTTATGCCCCATCGTCACTGTAAGACTTATCAGTGTCGGTGCGACGTAAATGAAAAAGAGACAACGTTATTACCGTTGAGTGAGCAGATTTCTCCGCTTGGCTGTAGCATTACACAGTTCATTTAGCTATTGCACTAATGAAATCCGCCTACTTCCGCTATTCTACCTCTAAATAATAGAAGAATACCAATATCATGATGAGTGTTAAGTGCTAGATTTCGAAGCTGTGACGCTCTGAGCTCTAACACTCCAATCTAACGTTCTACCAACTAAGTTTTATGGGAAGAACGTAATCTTGCAGAACAGTGACATATATTTCTGATGGTATTAGGTAGGCTTATATTTTTCTATTTTTAGAAAGAAACTAAGAAATACCGAGTTACTTGGCTGCGCAGTTAGGGCCATTTAGCCATTAGCTTCCGTTCGGGATATGATAGATTCGAACCCAACTGTCGGCAACCCTGAAGATGGTTTTCCTTGGTGTCCCATTTTCATACCAGGCCATATTTCAATTAACGCCACGGTCACTTTCTTCCCAGCTTTAGCATGTCCTATCCTATCGTCACCATAAGACAAGTCCGAATAACTAGGACGCAAAATCAATCGCAAAAATAGGAAGCAGAATTTCAATGCAGACATAAAACTAATGTCACACATTCATCATTACAACCAATGCCTGGCTCTTATTTCCTGCAACGGTGAATAATGTGTACAGTACAGATGTTCCGTATTTTTTTATTGCATACTGAGAAACTGCCATAACATTGTCAGGTGTACATGATGGATTTGAAGTTTATTATAGAATATTTTGAGTGAACAATATTCGATGTAACCACACTTCAAGTAGAATGCAGACAATAATTCTACATGATGTACGTTTCTTGTAAGAATCTGAGCTAGAGGCAATAATCTCGATTCCTGGCTCACTCAAGTATTTAATGGGATGAATAATAGTAATAATAATATTAATAATAAATATAATAATAATAAAAAAAATAATAATAATAATAATAATATCTTTGTATGTACGTTCCACTAACTACTTTTACAGTTTTCGACGACGCAAGGTGTCGGAAATTTGTCCCACAGTGGGTCTTTTACGAGCTGACCTATTTGAGCATCTTCAAATATCACCGGGCTGATTCAGGATCGATCTTTGGGATCAGAAGGCCACCAATCAACTGTATGAGCTACTCATCCCGGCAAATATAGGGATGAGAGTTGGATTAAAGTTTAATCAGACTCATTTCAACTGTGAAACATTACTTTCTTTACGAGTTGCTTTACGTCGCACCGACATACCTAGGTCTTATGGTGGCATGGGAGAGGAAAGGGTTAGTAGTGTATAAAAAGCAGCCATGGCTTTAATTAAGGTACGGTTCCAGCATTTGCGTGGTGTAAAATGGGATACAACGGTAAAACCATCTTCAGAGCTGGCGACAGTGGGGTTCGAACCCACTATCTGCTGAATACAGGATACAGGCCGCACTTCAGCGACTGTGAGAAAATTTGGTATGAAAGACAGCAAACTGGGTTGAGAAAGTCCGCAGCAATCGTTACTCCAACTACGTGATACTCCGATATTTGTGGTCTGAGCACCATAGATGTGGTCATGGTGAAGGTTCAGTGAAGCTAGGTGGCCAGAAGGAGAAGCAACGATATAGAATTGCAAAGAACAGAATCGATGAAGGAATTATTAATGAAAATTGGGAAGGGGAAAATTAAAGTAATTGGGCTCCAATTCAGGGATGACATTCTCCTGCTGCAGACAACATCTTTGGGAAGAAACTGAGAGGGCGACCGAGGATACCTTTCCTGACATCAACCCAATGTGGTGGGATGGCTTCACTGTTGCGTATTTCTGTCGTGGTTTTTAGTGTCAGGTATTATATGCACATGAAGATATGTAAAGACGAGCATAGAGGCCTGTTACAGCCCCCGAGATTGGCGAATTAAACAGAAAAAGTTAAAATACCCGAACCAACCGTGAAACGAGCATTGATCCCTCTGAACCGAAGACCATTACGCAGGTCAGCAAGTCAGGGTACAATCCTCCAAATGACATAATATGGGGTATAGTGCGCATTGGTATCACCCAAATATCACTATAAAATTTGTCAGAAATGTAACATAATAATTGCTTTTACACATATCAAGTGAAAAATCTGCGGCAAATTAAGAAATATTTGATTTTTGGAGAATATTATGTATACGAACTTTACCACTTTACAAGTACATTTGGTGTTGCGGTCACGGTATGTCTTTTGTCTTACACTTTCAACAATTTCATGTGTGATATCTGTGTTCACTGAAGTTCTTTGCTTTCGTTTCATTGCTTCACTTGTCAATGACATCATTTCATGAATTGTATCGCGATATGCAATATTTAATAGGCGACAAAATGGTATGGCCAATGTACATTAGAAAAATTCAGTGGACTAGTGATTTATTGGTCCAGGGATCGAGCTACTTTCGTTCGAACAGAAATAAAAATATTTATTGGTCCAGGGATCATGCTATTTTTCTGTTGACCTCCATTTTTCTGTTTGAACTGGCCGCTCTTGTCATATGGACAAAGATAATGAGAATCCACAGACATAGCACTCCCATTCCACGGTTATTTATTATTTATCGTATGATGTGCACATATAGATTATATAAATAAGTATACAATATATACACAATATATACAAGCAGAAGCCTATAGTTCCAAATCAAGCCCATTGATCCATTTTAAGGCCTCCTCAGTTCCGTTATGAATGTCCTCCAAAGGACCTTGAAATGCTCTCTGTGGACACTCGACAATTACGTGGTGGATGGTCTGTGAGGTAGCTCCACAATCACACCCAGCAGACTTCTGCCAGCCCCATTTATAAAGAGTATAGCCGCATCTTCCTTGATTGACTCTTATCCTGTTTAGAGTCCTCCATTGACGTCTGGGTAGATGGAATCCGGGAGGTTGAACATAAGGTAGAGTCACAAGATGTTGATTGGGAACAGAAGACTGCTGCCATTGGTGTAATCAGGCGTTCGTGATGGAGAACCCAGATTCTTCCAGTGTAAGTGCAGTGCGCCAGGGTGGAGATCTAGACTTAAGTCGTGGAGGGGCAGGTTGAGTAATATTCTGGTGAACGGGGAGATTGGAGTCCTGGCTGGTCTTCTTCCACAGTTTTAGAAGAGCTTCAGACCTTCTTAACCCTGACAGTAACACCATACGTTTTTCTGACGTGTTGTGCGAATGAATGCCATCTATTCCTCTTAAGGAGGGGAGAGTTATCCCCTCCACCACCTCTATTCCTTGTTCATTCCATCTGGTAACTTTAAATAATAGGCTTTGAGTGGCACGTCTTCGAAACGTGTGGTGTAACTAAAGCGATATTTATAGACGTGTTACCGCCAGGGTTAAACAAGGCGGTGGAATATTACTGAGTTTAGGCAGCCAAGCCACGTTTGTAGAGCGAATGCAACCAGTTATAATGCGTATTGCTAGCCCTGGACCTGAAGAAAGTAACAAAAGACGGCACCAGCAGCGGAGTAAGGTAAATCCGGGACAGATGCCGCCCCGGTAGAGATGCCGCATACACTGTAGCTAAAGGTTCTCATCGTTACAGCTAGATGGCAATATGTGTGGTTTTTCAGTTTCTAAGGAAGAACTACTGTCTGCGAGTGTGACGAAATTTGCTCGTATATTACGCCAATTATAGCCGATATCATGAGGCGAGTACATGTTTCCTCCTGACAAAGTTTTTGCGTGTGTTAATTTATTGTATATTAAGTTGGCTTCAAATGCTTAAATCAGACGTTTTTAGTACAGTAGACGTCAGAAACATAACTGTAGTTGAGAGTAAGCTAATTTTGGGCCAAGATAGCCTTGAGGTATGAAAACAGGAGGGTGCGGCGTCTCTCCCTGATAGTTGGCCTTCGGGCTGAGCAGCGGTCGCTGTGCAGGCCAGAGCCATTTCAAGGGTGTTGAGTGCCGTGGGGTTTTATATAACACAGTGAAGAATCCATTGCACATGCACATTTATAGTAAATCGAAATTAAAATATGATTTTAATGTTGTAAATTATCAGATAGATTTTTTCCATTGAATGATTATATTATGAGGATATAATTGTCTTGTAGTACGTTCTAGTGTTCGGTTATATTAAAGTTGAAGAAATTGGCTTAAATTTGATTTTGTCATTAATTATTTTACTCGCGGCATCTCTCCCGAGCAAAGTCGGCATCTATACCGGGATCCAGGGAGAGACGCCGCAGATGCAACAATTCCTTTGTTCACTCCTTTCTCCCATTTACTTTCAATTGCCAATATTTTGTTCATCCCTGATCAAATGTACATGTTTTCAAATTATGCTCGATGAATTTGCAACAATTTTAAAAGTAAATATACCGAGATATAACAAAAGACATAAAAAGTGCGGCAACTCTCCCGGAATTACCCTACGACATAAACCAGTCCTGTCTACAAGCCTTAAGTATTTTATCATATTTCTCAAATAACGACGGTATTTCTTAATTTGCCGCAGATTTTTCACTTGATACGTGTAAAAGCAAATATTATGTTCCATTTGTGACAAATTTTATAGTGATATTTGAGTGATACAAATGCGCATCGTACCCCATAATATGAACTATACAAAAGTAATGCAAAAACTGGTTTCGCATGAATGTTAGAATGGTTTACAACGAATACACGAAAGGAACACTGTAGTATTTCTTAATATTAGTTACTTTCATGCAAATATCTCTATGTTTTTCCATCAATAAAGTAACTTCCGTTGCACGTCAAAAACACCTTTTAACTGAACCAAGATCCTTGCACTCAACTCGCACGAAATGGTGAGTGAGGTCTCACTTACAAGGGGAAAACCTGCCAGCCACTTCGGCTGGACAAACAGATAATTTCTCCTGGGAATGAGACTAGTTAACCAACCACGTCATCGAATACATCTTTATAAATTTACCTATTGACTCCGATCGAGGTACTGTCAGTGACTACCACGGTAAAAAATGGTCAATTCAAGGAATCGATATAAGTATGGTAGATATTCAGATATTATTTTATGTTCATTCACTCAATCTTTTTAATCTTCTACAAAAACCTTTACTGTAAGGCTCGCATGGAAATTCATCACAACTGAGTCAAAAGAGCAACTAGGTTATTGTGAGGGGAACACATTTACAAGTGTGTAATTTCAGATTTTATTACGATAGATCTTTAACGTCATGCTAATGTCGGGGACTATTGTATATGAGAGGTCTAGGGCCGAGAAGGAAGTGATCATTACATAACATTGATGTACAGCTCCAGTATTTGCCTGTTTGAAAATAAGAAACCACGGAAACTATATTCTAGGCTGCCGATGGATGGGTTCGTACCCACAACGTTCCAGTAATGTGGCCCATACAACGCACCGAATTCAATTTCAGCTTAGTTGCAATAATTTACGAGGCGAAATACCAGGTTTTAACACATATACTGTCCGACTCGTTTGCTGAATAGTCAGCGTAGTGGTGTTCAGTTTAGAGGGTCCCGGGTTCGATTCCAATCTGGGTCGGGGATTTTAACCTTCATTGGTTAATTCCAATGGCTCGGGGGCTGGGTGCTTTGCTGTCCCCAACATCCCTGCAACTCACACACCACACATAACACTACCTTCCACCACAATAATAAGCAGTTTCCTACATATGGCAGATGCCGCCCACCCTCATCCGAGGGTCTGCCTTACAAGGGCTGCACTCGGCTAGAAATAGCCACACGAAGTTTTCATAACACTTATACTTCTTAAAATTGTCACAGTTTGTGTTTCCCTCGAGTGTAGGCATGTTATAAACTGTATTGTATGGCCTACTTAATACAATTTATCTCATTGTTTTTGAGTGTGTTAGCGTTACAGTAAGGTAGTTTAATTTTATTAGTTATATTTACCTAGAAACAAGGTCCATGAAAATTAAAATGTCTGAGCAATTGAGACCATTTCTGAACATAGCATCGTGTGTATGAACGACATAACGTTGAATGAATTTTGTAATTAATGAGACGTTAACATGGACGTTTGATGTGTTAATATATACAGTATTTGTGTTGCATCATTAATACGCTATTTACATATGACGTGACTGTCGTTCATTACCGTATAATAGGCCTACTCTTATTATTGCAACTATCTGATAACGATTAATATCGTATGTGGATCAGTTCTGAATTGACAAACAATACATTCAAAAATACACTAACCTAACTTCAAACACTCCATTTCCCAGATAAATCTCAAGAATTGCTGGTTCAACAACCTGCTTTTAAAATAAAATCATTTCTCTACGTGTTAATTTTAATATTATAACAAATTTGAGTTCATTTGCTGTGTTTAATGTGTATTTACTTTGAAGTTAAAAAACTCCGTGCAGGCCAGGTGTTGCCTTAAACTAGTCGGGAACACCCATGGTCAACACACGGCCAACCAAATCTACGCTGCGCTGTACCTAGCAAGTATGACGGATTAAGTCGTCCGTGATCTGTCGTAATAATCAATAGGCCTACTAAACAGTGTGAATAAATCTGTACATTTTTCAATCTATATTCTACTATCCTAAACATTTTAGTATTTTCTGATAAAAGCAATAAATATTTTTCATGAATATCAATATTTTAATTTCAGTGAAGTAGGGTAAACGGAGTTTTATTCGTAATGAAGGTAAGTTTGTTATAAATCTTTGAATGAGAATCATGAACTTCCCTATTGCAATTCAGGCATTTCGACATACTACTAGTTTCCTGAGTTCTCAATAGATGTCTATAGCTACTTGCATTGATCTTCACCTCTCCAGCGGACACATGATACTTACTCAAAGATTTATCACGAACTTACCTGTACCATGAACATACTTGCCTTTACCTTACGTCTTGTTATGAGGTATTTCTTTTAAAGATTGTTTGTTTATAAATGTTATCAGAGTAGTCGTACATAGTATACACAGTGTTATACATGGGGTACGGAATACCGACTGGAAGAAGAAAGTAGGCCTTCATACTAATTGATATATTGAAAAGCTCAAAACTGAGACAATCAACCATGACAACAAAAGCAGTCGTATGTACTGAACCCATAATACTACGTGGCTGAATATTGCAACTACAAGATGAGACTACTAGTGCAACCGTAATTCTTTATAACATGTTCATTTCACAGTCCGTGGCATGACAACTCGAAGTGAAAAGCGAGCCACCCATTCGAACGAGGTCGGAACACTTCGGCAGACCTCGGGTAAATTATAATGGACTTCTACATAATAACCTCCAATGGGACAGATTTCGGCAATCATTAACAATGAAATAAGTAATTAAGAATGTTAAAGAAATTTTTAATGAAGCTAAAGTCCACAGGGTAGAAATGTATTTAATCAGGCTAGGACAGAAGTGGCATTTTTGTTGGCCGTGAGAGAGGCAGGTGTCAAGGGCACGCAATCAAAATGCGCCCGAAATCGCCTGCACGAAATTAATTGTTTACGCCCGTTAAAGGAACGGAAAAAATCAGCAAACAACACCATCATGACTTGAAAATTAGGGGAAATGTTTGGGGTGAGTTTCGAAGAATTAGCTCCAGTGGTTATCAAATTTTATGATTACACCACAATACATCACGACAAGTAAAGCGTCCCTAGAAAGCCTTTAAATACTCCCACCTCAGACAGCAGACTCACTCACTTTGCCATGGTTCGCGAGGATGAAACTGAGTCGGGTGACATCAAGTACAGGTCTCGAACTGTTCCTTCAATGAACTTATGAAATTTACCAAGTTAGGTGTGTTGCTATGTTGAGGCGAATTATCTATTATTCATGTCAGTGCGCGAAACTTTAAAACTGTGTTTACATTTCTTTAGAAAATGTAAAAGGCAAAGTTTTGAATATTGTAACAAAATCATTTAAATAATGTTCGGGCCAATAACAATTACAATAACAATAACGATACAATAACCATTGTGATCGTGGTAAAGACAAATATCAAATAATCCAATAATAATAATAATAATAATAATAATAATAATAATAATAATAACAGTATTCACGACAGGATAAATAATTAGTGATGATAAATTATGTGTTCAGCAGTAATGTCAAGCGAGATTTGCGGTTTATATCGAAATCCAGTGAAGTCTGATAAAGTTGGCATTTATTTTGGGAAACTTAAATTTTGTGACACCGCGTATTTGTGATACAGAAAAGCCATTTTTCTCTTGAAGTCAGGAAAATTTACGGAGTTTAATTGTGAGATCAGAATAAAGTTGTTTGAACATGGAATTGCTTGTATTTGAAAAAGATTCAAATAAGAGTAAAGGGATTGTAAAGGAGAGGAATTGTTATGAGAATAATTAGGAAGATGTTAAAGGCAGAGTAAGCCTGTATTTTATGAGTGATATATAATGAGCAGGAGGTTGGGAATAAGAGGCCCTGTTTTTCGACGGAGAGGAATTTTTGTGACAGGGTGTATGCTAATATGTAATATTTCTGAGGCGGGCTGTGTAAGATTGATGTCCTGTAAGCAATCCAGAACAGTTGACAAATTTAAAGGTGGTCAAAACAAAGTGAGCGCATTTTAACGCCTATGTTGAGTACAAGTTGATGTTCTCACATTATTGCTATTTTATATGTGGCCGTAGGTTTTGTTAATTAAGTCCAAGTGACGAATCTATGTAGAACCAGCAAAATGCATTTTGTGATAGCCGCCCTCACGAACGTTGAGATGAAAGGCCATTTGGAGCCTCACGCTCGAGTTATGCCATGGATATAGTGGTGGCAGTGATTACTATTCTCCGTGATATTACGTGAAATCAAACGAGAGTTGAGGTTTTTTTTGCGAAGCTGTTTATGGTGTTTGCGAAGGTCAGAAAAAGTTTTATAGCTGGCTTCGGAAGGTGGCATTTTCCAGTCTTTCCAGGCTTTCGTTCTATTAATTTCTGCCATTTTGGTGTCACTTTCCTTCAAAGGTGGGCATCTGGGAACAAGGTCACGGATCACAGCACGAGTCCAGTCATAGAACAGGTCCACTGGTTCTTGGACTTCACCCACTTGCAGCAAGTGCCAGGGTAGGAGATAGAGAGAGAGTGTGTGATTAATCACATAACTCAACAAGAAATTTAACGTGTTACGATGATTTAGAATTGATTCCATGAGTTTGAGTGTATGTGTTCTCCGAAGTATTCGTGATTTTATGTGGTTGTGATGGATAAAATTCATCTGATCTTGATCATTCGTCTTCGCATTCTATACCTATTCATTGCTATGAGTCGTGCATGTCATTACTGTAGGGTCTTATACAGAATCTGAGGGTTCGAGATAGTCTAATAATAATAACAATAATAATAATAATAATAATAATAATAATAACTCATACGATGATATATCTATTTTCGTAAACTGGAAGGGATTGTATGATCGTGATATTTTACACCAGTGTACTGTATGTCCTTATGTTTTATTTTTGGCGAATTCTAGGTATATTTACATTGTGATGATTCTGATATGGCCCATTTTCACGCCAGGCAAATGCTGGGGCTGTACCTTAATTAAGGCCACGGCCGCTTCCTTCCAACTCATAGGCCTTTCCTATCACATCGTCGCCATAAGACCTATCTGTGTCGGTGCGACGTAAAGCCCCTAGCAAAAAAATTCTGATATGGCCGAATTTACGATTGATGGTTATTTATGATTATACTATATTTTCTCAGTTAATGATTCAGTTAAAGGAAGGATTATTGGAGGTTAAACCGAGGAATACAATCAAGCGAGAGAACTGAGATGGAAGAGAATTAGCCAAAGAATTGGAATAAAACCCAACATTATAGAAACCTTATATTTGAGCATTTGAATAAAATCAAAATTATAAAAACCTTATATGTAGAAATTTGAGTGAAATGTAAAATTATGGTAACCTGTTATGTAAGAATCTGACCACTAAGATCTGTAAATGCAGGAATCGAAGAGCGAGTGAGTAACATTGATTAATTATCCGTAGGTAAAATTTAGTGAAATAGAGCCATAAGGATAATAAATCATAATATCAGTTAATTTATTGAAATGAATAAAAAATTCGTGAACCATTTAAATAATACAGAGTAGGGTTAAATGGTAACAAATATGAGAATAGGAGTGCAATTTTGCCAATAATTAACTAGGTACAAGGGAGGCTAATCAAGGATATAAAAATGAGCATGATTAAACATTAAAATCCTTGCTCATTTAACAAACTTCATAAAATGTACAATAATAGAATAATCACAATTTGGAATAGGAACTAAGAGAGAAATTCAATTAAATTAATAAACAAATAAATAGATTTGAATAAATTAATTAAAATAATTAACAACAAAGTAATTTAAAGGGGATTATGCTAGGTAATGTGAACAACTCGGAAGGTAGAATGCTCACTTTCAAGGTGAAGTGTTATGGGCAAATGGATATGATTTGGATACCCTATTATCAAGTGTAATACGCATTTTCAACTAATGTCGGTTTAATTAGTTTGAATTTTCAGTCATATTGATTCCACACTCATACCAGAAGAAGCATTCGAGGACAATGAATACGAGAAACATTCAAAATGTAATTTTAGGAAAGCAAGAAGCACATTTTGTAAAGATGTTTTTTCTTATACTCATTGGAATGAGTTCAGAGGTCTACTCGATTTTTTTTCCTTATCATTCAGAATATTGTTGTTAATAAATGTTCATTGTTGTTTTGTTATGCATTTCATTGTGCCAGTGTTACCTATCTAATCACCTGTGCCCTGAGGGTATAAATTTTAAAGAACTGTCCTGATATAGCAAAAATCGGCTCTGCGAACTTTCCACCCGTGGGACTCTCGTGCAGCCGGCTGAGCGACCCCGGAAAAGGGGACAGTATATTTGTTCTGAACTGTATTGTTCTTAATCACATCTCTTAGCTTCATGCATACTCCTGGATTAAATGCCATAGGAAATAAATGCACGAATTCATTGTTTAACAATGCAATGTGTGCACTAGAGACAATTTCCAAGTCAAATGAAGCGAGGAGCACGAAACGTCCGGTAACTCGCGGCGCTATCATCAACCTGTCCCGCTATTAGCTCCTCAGCCAACTCGTCTTCCGGTGACAGCCAGTTTATTTTGGGCTTCAAGACCGTGCACTGAATAAAGGAATAACAAACACACAGTTTGTCTGACAGAGCAACTGGAAATTCCCCTGCACTGTATAAATATAAGGCAAATGGGCAGGAAAATCAATTTCCGCGCAAGAAATTTTAATTGATGAGGATTTAGTGTTATTATTATTATTATTATTATTATTATTATTATTATTATTATTGTACCGGGCGGTACACCTCCACGCCGCTAATTTAAAATGTGCGCCAGTTGAAACTCCTCTGCTGGAGGAAGTCTGAACTTTATTGACGGTATTAATTTTCAAGTTTCTCAGAAGATGTCACTACCTGGAAATTTTAGAGTTTTTGAACTGTGTCATTTTCGACGTATTTTTGTTTTGCTTGTAGTAAGAAGTGTGAACTTTCTGTTCTAGAGGACACTACTGAAGATCAACAATAGTGCACCCTAGTGCGGAGTGAAAGAACTATTTTTGGAGAAGTTTTTATTTCAAAAGTTTGTTTCTTGTTAAATTTCCTTCTGTTATTGTTTAAGTTGGCTGTACACCCCTCCTTTTCCCCTTGTTTTGTATTTAGCCAATCCCGAATTTCTTTTAGTAATTTCTGACCTATCGGATCTATCTTCCCCCAACTTGAATATGTTGCTGTATCCTACCCAATAAAGAGTTTGTGGGAGGGTGTTTTCATTCCCCTAACACCTCGAACCTTCCGCGAGAGGATATAAACTGCTGATTTTAGGGTCTCCGGGCCACTTCTGTTCCATCTTTCAGTGTGTAAAGTACATAGCAGGGGGCGGGAAGCGCCTCTTTCTTCGGCTGCGGTCAACAACAAGGTAATGGCCAATTAATAACTTCTTTCTTTGCTATCTCAGCAGTTTAACTCTCGGGGCGGGTCCGAAGTTTTTCCATTATGTAACCTTCCTAAAAAATGTAAAGAAACTGGTATCTATTCTATCTTTCAAACTACGTATTGGGATAGAGAGTGCTTAACCCTCTCGAGCTCCCACTCATATTGTTTTGAGGTGAACTTATTTTCTCAACCTATTCTTCCTTAACATTATGTAAATTTGTTTCTTTTCTAAAGTCACCTCCGTAGTATGGGATTAGCCCTTGCATCAGTGGCCTAGAGCCAGATTAGGTTTTGAAACAAATACATTAGGAGTGCAGATCGCCTCCTCTCAATTGTTTTTTTAGAGGTCATTGTAATTACCCTTTTTCATTTAATTGACCTCAGTAGGTTGGGTATGTTACCCCTGTGTCTATGTCCTGAGAGGACAACTTGAAGGTGGAGTTTGGTGTGGCCTTTGAGAGGCTTAAAGTTGAGAGCGAGTGGCTCTTTTTCGAAAATTGAGTGTTGTATGCCTCGTGGAGGCTTTTCAGTGTAATTTGGAGCAAATGCTCCTGAACATGAATGGGGTTTTCTGCCCCTCTGGTAAAACTTATTTTGAAGTAAGGTGGGGTTGATTGCCCACGAATTGTGAAATAAGGGCGCTGAGCCCAAATCCAGTAATTATTGTACCTACATTTTGTTGACTTGCTACTCTGTACCTGCCATGTTTGTTATTTCTTCATTTTAAAAAGAAAATATAACCTTGTTAAATTTTATATTAACTTTGATTCCGTAGTTTGGGACCCGTTCACGCCCGCACCTTCTTTCACCTCTACCTACCGCTAAAACTCGGTAACAATTATTATTATTATTATTATTATTATTATTATTATTATTATTATTATTATTATTATTCACTGGTCTCTTAACACAGAGAAAAATCTCCGCTCTTTACTACAAATTCACGGTTCTTGTCAGCTTTGTGAGGTAAACTGACGATTTGTTCATGTTATAGGCAGCGAAACTCGAAAACAAAATCCACCAATACGACTGAGGAAGAAATCGGCACGCTGAAGAAGCGATATTTCAGTTTTTGCAGGTCATCTGTTAGTAGACAGGTAATAACAGAACCTCATCCCTCCCCCATGTATTAATGCATACGGGTATCGTGTTAGAAAATATGGTATAATGGTGGTGAGTGCAATCTTGGGGACTATACATCGAAGTTATCGGACCCACGTGGAAAAGAAAAGACAAAAGAGCAAAGCTACGTATCTGTTTCTTGAAAGGCATTGTCAGAAACTTCCAGCGAATGTATGACTATAATTTTTCCTTGAATGCTACATGTAAATTCGAACTTCTTATGGAATACACTGGTAATGTTCTATGTTTACATTTCGCCCTTGATTTGATTCTGTGAATTTCAGTACTTCCACTGCTCTTTAATTGCAATTTTTGGACTATATATTTCCAGACTTCCTTCAGTTTACAGATTTATTTCATGGACATACGGACGATCGCAGTTTATGGTTGAATAAGGAATTATGTTAGGTATCCTACTCTAGCATGTCAGATTACACATTCCACTCATGCGTATTGGTGGTTGCGTACGCAGCAAGGCGCATCTTGCCTCGTCTCGAGTTCGAATAATGCACGTCTCTACTAGGTACGTGTACCTACAGTGGCCGTCAGGTTCTGTACTTAAACCACTCATTCGTGTACCTACCAGTGTATATAATGCCAGAATGTGAATCCTTTATAATTGTGTTATACTGCGTCAAAATAGACCTCGGTAAAAATGAACGCCCTAGTCGCTTGTTGAGACATATTTACGAAATGGAGAAGGTGCGAGGTTGGCTATTCGTATACTCGGCACAAACAACATTCACCTTCGACTACCTGTAGGCCTACGACACGCTGCTCGCCGCACAATGCGGGGACAACGCTCTCGAGATCTCTCGACATTTCTCGCGAGAAATAGTGCCTGCGCTAGTCTCGAGAAATCCCGAGAAATCTCGAGACCTAGCTTAAGACTGCCCATCACTACGGTGACCACTGTCGCTTAATTACGTATAAAACACGTGGAGTATTATTGCGGGCCGTGGTGGCCGAACACACTATTTTATGAATCACGTTTACTTGAAGTTATTACCATAGTCTCATTTTCATGTAAAATTTGAGAACAGACTAGTTATTGATATCTGAATTGCTTCACTTCTCTCTAAATATGTATGTACCGACCACAATACGTGTTGAAAAGTTAAAGAGAGTAGATATCTACGTAGAACCTAAGAAAAATCGTAGCATGTACGAAAATGAATCATGACAACAATAGCGGATATAGGAATATTTTAAATCTGATAGATCCTGTTATGATGAGCTGATAATGATGGTCTTATATTCAATTCTTACCAATTACTATTTTTTGCATCAGGCATACCCTTCGTGTGAAATCCATATTTATGTCATTATATCAATTCAAAGAAGTGAATATCTGTACCTTACTCTGACTATCCATACGATGGCCTCTCGACTAACCTCTGACACTTACCTAAAATTAGAAAAGGAAAAATTAGTATTAGTTCATTATTTTACTTACAAGAAATATATTATACAATCAACCTATTTATCAAGCAATATATCGTAATTCAAAATGAAAAGGTCACAAATAAAAATCACTTCACGTACGTAAGGGAAATAAAACATTATGTTTACTTGTTGTTTAAAGGGGCCTAACATCGAAGGTCATCGGCCCTAAAACATTATGAAAAGAGCATAGGTTAAAGAAGAATATAAAATTATATTTTCAATAATAAAATATTTGAGGTATATATTTAATTCAATAAATTTTAATTCAATTAATATGGAAAATACAGTTATTTAATATTTTTCATGCGTAAATCTGCATACATGAAGAACTTATTACAGGTGGTAAAATGCTATTATCGTACTTGTTTTCCAGGAGTCTTTTCACCTTGATAACACAGGTGACAGTTTAGAAATTAAACTTCATTTCTGGCATGGTAATCAATGTAAGTTACATGTAGGGAGCGCATCGTCTTGATTTGAAAGTATTGGTGTTGTTTCAGTGCAAATGATATGAAATAAATTACCTCAAGTTTCCATTTTCGTGGAAAGCGAGTAGAATGAGTTAGGTGTAGAATGTTCGAGTATTGTGAAACTTTTCCTGTGTGTTCAGGCCCCATTATCGACGAGCAAATCTAATATCTGCGTTATATTCCCGAAAGTTTTCCATTTTTAAAATTGGTATCAACGTGTACTCAGGCTGCTAATCGTATCCTCAACATTTCGTATAGCAGTTGATGTGGCCAAGGTCTTAGGATTATTAGTCCCTCGTTTTGCTATTTGTTTAACGTCGCACTACCACATCGAAGGTTTTCGGCGACGGAAGGGTGGGAGATTGGCAAGGTAGCGCCCGTGGCCTTCATTAAGGTACAGCCCCAGCATTTGCCTGATGTGAAAATGGGAAACCACGGAAAACCATCTTCAGGGCTGTCGAGAGTGTGGTTCGAACCAAACGACTCCTTTAGGCGAGTTCACGCTGAAAATTTATCTTATGGCTCTAATGACCAATCCAGTATAAGTATATCAGGAACTTCAACAATCAAAAGCTACGATTTTGTACTTTTCGTTTAATGACTTTCATTTCATTGCAGCTATTGTGCATTTGCTTTCATATAAATTCATCAGAGTAGTGCGCTGATACGTCTCCCATAGTACATTTTACCATAGATCACAGAACCAACAGGACGTAACTGTGTGATTCTTATGAAGCCGACAGCCGATATATGGTGACAGACTGGGGACCAAAGAGTTTACATGCAAAATAGAACAGTGTACTTCCTGGCTGGCCGTTTTTATCTGTAGAGGTTATGAATACTTTTCTGATTGATTGATTGATTGATTGATTGATTGATTGATTGATTGATTGATTGATTGATTGATTGATTGATTGATTGATTGATTGATTGATTGATTGATTGATTGATTGATTGATTGATTGATTGATTGATTGATTGATTGATTGATTGATTGATTGATTGATTGATTGATTGATTGATTGATTGATTGATTGATTGATTGATTGATTGATTGATTGATTGATTGATTGATTGATTGATTGATTGATTGATTGATTGATTGATTGATTGATTGATTGATCGATCGATCGATCGATCGATCGATTGATTGATCGATCGATCGATTGATTGATTGATTGATTGATTGATTGATTGATTGATTGATTGATTGATTGATTGATTGATTGATTGATTGATTGGATTGATTGATTGATTTATGCACTTTTATCACCATTACTCATTTTAGTTTCTAGTTATTCGCTAAATAGTCGAAATAAGATTCCTTCTGGATAAACACAGGAGCTCTATTACTATCGATAATTTCGTTGTTTTACTCTTTGAGCAACGCCATCACAATCAAAGTCGGTAGAAAAATCGCTTGTCTACGAGTACTCATACAAGAATTGCCCTATATCTATATATCAAATAACATCTCCTGACTAATTGATTGACTGATTCATCGTCGCCGAGCCCAAACTACTCGACATAAAGAAATTAAATTTTGAGGATACATTTATATTAGAGTGTAAGTTTTCTCTAAGGGAGTATATGAGTGTGAAATGAGTATATCTATATCTCAAAACTTAAATTTTACAAACGTAAAAATTTGGATTTGGGATCTTCTTTAATAATAAAGAAATACGTATCATTCTTTTACGGAAAATCCCATTAATGAGGGTGAAAAAAGATACTTATATATCAAAAACTGAAGATGTTGCAGACATGAAAAATTATGTTTGGAATCTTCCTTCAATGTAAAGAAACACATATTTTTTGTTTTTGTTTTCGGAAAGTCCACTTATGTGGGGGAGGAGAGTGGAAAGAAGTGGAGAATTTGAATTCCTATTATAAGGATACTTACATCTCAAAAACTGAATATGTTACACACGTGGAAATAGGTATTTGGATTCTCTTTTAAAAATAAAGAAACGTATTTTTTTTGTTTTCTACTTGAGAGAAGACTGTTTCTCACATGTACAGTTCTATGTCGCATGGTCACCTTAGTCCCAAAAGGCAATACTACAAACGTGCTCGACATAGAGTTTCTGGGGTAAATAAAACTCAATTTTTCGGTGATTTTTTGTACTTTAGTAGGGATTTTCTGATAATGTCTTAGTACAATACTGAGGAACGATTACTTTTATCAAATTATGAAATCCATGCGAGTAAAGTCCCAAGTAACTGCTAGTAAGACATATAAGACGTAGCGAAACCAGTCATAAAAGTCAACCAGTCATAAAAGTCAACCAGTACGTGTGAGGTGCATTCACACTTGATACTTCACTCTCTGGAGGTCATCTGGCTGAGCAAGCCTAAGGCTAGTCATATGTGCGTGATCCACGAGTTTAGGGCTCCTTTATGACAAGGTGTGCCGAAAGCTGAAACCAGGTCTATGTTCCTCTAAAGGTCAGTTTCTCCTCTGTTGCCTCCACTACAATTTTCCTCCACTGTACCTTGCTTCCCCGATCTTTCCGGTGTGAATAGTGTCTGGATGTTGTATCTGTGTTGATGATATTAGTCCCTACAGACAGCTACTGGGCCGTAATCAAAGGCAGCAGGTGGCCAGTGGCGAGGTTGATGTTAAAGAGAGTGTTTCGTGAACTTGAGCGGCACATAGACTCTGCTTCTTTTATAATAGGTACCGTATGACCGAATTCATAGTCAGCACTTACACATAAGTGGAACCATTAAGTAATAAGGGATATGAGTTAACATTTCATAAACAGCACTTAAAGAGAGCACACTCATTGATACAGTAAATATCACTGGATATGTGGCAGTACTGTATATTATGCCCATGCTTCCTCGATAGTGTAGTTCTGGCTACCGAATAGTGGGATGATTTATTGTGTTTTGTTTATCGAAGTTCATCGCGCAACCGCGAGAGAAATTTTTGAGGTTAAAGGATCGTCTATATTGTATTTGGTTATCAGAATTGATAACAAAACAGCGAGCTGAGACGGCACCTGCAAGAACTTGTGTCGAAGTACATGCACATAATATAGAACAAGTAGACCGACGCAGTTTCTCATCAGAATATGAATGACGTGGGAAAAACTTGTTGCGGACAATGCAAACTACGAAAATGCCCAGAGTATTTTCTTCTTAATAGTTATCCAGGTACCGGTGCACGAACCTATACAAATATTTATCAAAATGTAGAATGTCTAGCCCTACAACGCTTATAACGTTTTGACAAATATATCCGTAGCCGTTACGTTGTAATAGGCCTAATTAGTTCCCCAAAAAATGTAAATATTATGTTTTGATGTGGGAGGTTCACTTACACCAGCAAGTGGGAGACTTAAGTAGGTAACATGAAATAAAACCTGGCTTATAAGGGGCAGTTATGTATAAGTGCTGTCTATGAATTCGGCCCGTAGTGTTTAAGTAGTAAGCCTCATTGGCTGAACAGTCAGCGTTGAGGCCTTCGGACTAGAGGGTCCCGGGTTCGATTACTGATTCTGGCCCGGGGACTAGGTGTTCGTGTTTGTCCCAACATTTTCCTCTTCATATTCAGACAACAAACTACACTACCAACCACCACAGAAACACGCAATAGTGATTACATCCCTCCATATAGGGTTGACGTCAGGAAGGGTATCGGGACGTAAAACAGGGCGAAATCCACATATGTGTGACACAGTTAGCACCCGCGACCCCACAGATGTGAGTAAAGCTGTAGAAAAAGAAGAAGTCAGTAGTGTTTAAGTTATTTGAAGGTTATTAATAGGTACTGTACAACAGGAGTGGGCCTGACAAGATTAGGAGAAATCTTTAATTCTAAGAGAGAAGAACTTACTGCCCTCCACTAGGTCACTGGGATGAAGGACTGTGTACTTTGTGGATCGGCCTTGAGGGAATGTGGCGACGTGCTCTCCCCCAACCACTTGCTGGCACGCACGTTGCACGCACTCAAGGGTACCATACCCCACTTCCTCGGCTAATGATATTCAAACTGCTCCTGCCCCGCCCAGCCGCGATATCTGTATTCTTGAAGGCCAAAGGATGGCCAAATTTGTCTTCCTTTTTTAAGACATGCAATGTATGAAATAATTAGTGTCTGACGGCTGTTGATGGCTACGGGTTTATTCCAGTTCCTATCTGGAACATACCGTGCCATGAAGCTCTAAAACGTTGTTGACGCTGCTTTCTAGGATACTGAATAAGATCTGACATCAGAGTCTGTCATAATAGCAAGGAAGCATCTTCCCGCCAGGATGACAACCGTTGGTCAAGGTTCAAAATTAGTGTATTGTTCTGTATAGGACTCTAAAATGCTTGCACAGCAGGACTAGTTAAAATGTATTTTCAATCAGGGAACGCTGGAAAAAGCCTATTGGTGAGGCTATGGGCCGAATACGGTTCAAGGTGCCAATGCAGTAAGTAAGTAATTACGAGCTGTAACAGTGGAAATTATATTTTAAGAAGGAAAAAACACTTGAACTCCTAAGAAAAGTAACATATGAAAGCTTGATTCGTGAATTTATTGAATGATAATAATAATAATAATAATAATAATAATAATAATAATAATAATAATAATAATAATAATAATAATAATAATAATGTAAGTAAGGTAGTTTATATGTTATTATTTTTATTTTATAGCTTTTGCTGTACTTACATGTTGTTTTTGATATTTTACCTTTCGTCAGCAAGTTCAGTTTTGTAAAATATACGAAAGAGTCATAGAGGCATATTATTAAAGTTGTTCAGAATTAAGACGCTTTAAACAACTGAATTCTACTCTTGTTTGCACTTTAATTGTTCTTATTACGGTATATTAATAATTTTGCTTCCGATATGCGTGCCTACGAGAAATAATATTCGTAGAATGTAGTTTAACCAGCGTATTTTTCAATCACCGTAAGGAATTAGCGTCATCTACTATCTACTCGCGCCGCGATAGCTCGCGCTGAGCCCACGTACGTATTGCCAGGCCTTGTTCTCTACGAGATGCTGGTTTGACCGGATCAGGACCAATAATACATTCGGAACACCTTTAGTGTGTCACTCTTCTAGCGAAAATGATAAGTTACATTATGGTGGTATAGGCACATGATCAGACCGATCAGAATGGACTTCAGTTCAACAGTGGCACATTTTCTAACCTAGCTGCTCTGAATTCGGGAGACGGAGGGGCTGGTTCATACCGTCGGCTGTCCTGAGAGTGGTTTTCCGTGGATTTGCATTCTCCTGCTCTAATGAAAATACTTGTGTAGATTCATTTATAGGCCACAGCCGTCAAACACTCACTTCAAAATATCGTAATAAATATCCTTGGCCTCAGAGAGGGTTGTAACCATTTAGGAGGACTGCCGTACTCCTTCAGGGTACGAAATGAAAACTAGTATTAGCATATCAGAAAATATGTAGTGTCAGCGTTGCAAGAAACACCCTCATCCCAGACGAACGACGACCTCTAACAAGACCTAAACAGAGATGGATGGACAAACAAGTTGTCAGTGCCTGTTCAGGTAATGCAGTAAACAGGAAAACACAGAATGATGGACTCTATACGAAAGGAAAATATGCCAAAAAGAAGACGAAGATCATTTCGACTGATGAGCCCAATCTAACTCGGGGCACGAAAACTAGATAATACATTTAAGTTCAAAAACCTGTAATTATTAACATTGATATATTCTCAATCTGTGAGTACAACTTGTTTTACGTTGCACCGACACAGATAGGTCTTATTGTAACGATGGGACAGGAAAGGGCCAGGAGTGGGAAGGAAGCTGACATGGCCTTAATTAGTGCACAGACCCAGCATTTGCCTGGTGTGAAAATGTGAAACTACGGAAAACTGTCTTCAGGACAGCCGACAGTTGCAGCTCGAACCCACTATCTCACTCCACATGTGAAAGAGAGATGTCTTGGTAACTTGTTTAAAAGCAAATAACCAACATAATTCGCATTTGGCTCTTCGATCAAACCTGGTTAAACTACCTGGAAACAAACTCGGAGCCCTCAGAATTGAAGGCTGCTACGTTGATCGTTCAGCCAGGGAGCCAGTTGATGATGATGATGATGATGATGATGATGATGATGATGATGATAATAATAATAATAATAGGAAGAAAACATGTAAATAATCAATTATATGCTTATGCATAACACCGTTTTATTTTCGGCTGTATTGCTTTATCCCACATTGTCAATGATATGTATGACATTTTTAGAATTCCAGGTAGGCAAAGGCAAGAGACATTATATTATTATTATTATTATTATTATTATTATTATTATTATTATGATTATTATTATTATTAACAGAAATGAAGTACTTTCAGTTCATGAAAAAGGATATGAAAAGGATACTTCCATGTGTTGCTTTAACCGCTCCTCCAAAATATGAATATTAAGTTCCTTCTGTGATGTATCATGAAGAGCGCCGTCTTAAATGAGCTAAACTCAGTGCAGACAGCCCGTTAAGCCGTGACAGACAGTGGAGTACTAAGACTAATTGCTGTTTATAAACTTCCACTCATAACATCCAACGGTCTTTGAAAAGTGGTCGGCTTAACCGTCTGCTGTGAACTTCTGAGGGTCACCATTAAGTTCTCTAGCTCAGTGAAATGTATCCTGACCTTTTCATTGCTTCCCCCCACATCACTCTTACCTACCTTTGATCTCTACACAATTACCTGGTCTTCACGTTTATATTTAAACAGGTCACCATTGAATGGAATTTGGAGTATATGGTGTAAAGCACTCACATTCATCAGTTACCGCGAATAACTAGTTCAAGCAGCACGGCCACTGCAATACTGTACTAGTTCAAGACGCGGCTCAGATCTCCACAAGCAGAAGGTGTTTCATTGTTTGAAATAATGGTGGTAGTGGTGGTGGTGGTGATTTTTCTTTTAAGAGGAAGTATAACATTGTTTCTAATGAAGGGATTATATTAATCATTTTACACTTTTTGAAAAGTCAACCATGGTGTAGGGTAGCATGTCTATATCTTACCCAGAGATCCCGGGTGAGATTACCAGCACGTCAAAGAATTTTAATCTTGGAATGGAAAATGGAACACCAAAAATTATTTTTCTTGTAATTCTTGATTTCCCTATGGACAAAGTATTACGAAACTGAACATTTTAAAGATGCTTTCATTATTTTTATCGTCCGACTCGTTGGCTGAACGGTCAGCGTACTGGCCTTCGGTTCAGAGGGTCCCGGGTTCGATTCCCGGCCGGGTCGGGGATTTTAACCTTAATTGGTCAATTCCAATGACACGGGGGCTGGGTGTAGGTGTTGTCTTCATCATCATTTCATCCTCATCACGACACGCAGGTCGCCTACGGGAGTCAAATAGAAAGACCTGCACCTGGCGAACCGAACCCGTCCTGGGATATCCCGGCACTAAAAGCCATACGACATTTCATTATTTTTATCGATTGCAAAGTTTTATTCAATTCCCTTTTATTTTTTCCTACAGCAGTTCAAATACGATGATTTCTGTCAAGCAATTGGCAACATTTTACGAATGATTGTCTTTCTTTCTCGCAAAATGTTTCTCTCTCCGGGAAGTGTTCATTTAGCATATTATTTAGTATATATACTTTCAAATGAAGAGAGACAGGCCAGAATGGCAACTTGGCAGGTTCGATTCTGACTCGCAGTTTGGCGTAATATAAAGGTGCTCAAATACGTCAGCCTCATGTCGGTAGACTTAGTGGAACGTGACATATCTCCTGCGGAATAACATTCCGGCATTACGGCAATTCCGAAAACCATAAAAAGTATAGTTATTGGGATGTAAACTCAGTACCATTATTCTTTTGTATAATGTCAGAATATCATTTTTCATCAAGCCGGAATAAGCCTATTGTCTGCTAGATTAAACTAGGCTCTCACGAATATGGATATAGTGGACGACCAAGCAAGTGAATCCGAACGTTCTGTAATAGAGATCCAGAATATGTGCTGCATAAAGCAATCACTAACCCTCCGTGTCTCAGACGGCAGCGCGTCGTCCTCTCATCGCTGGATACCGTGGTTCAAATCCCGGTCACTCCATGTGAGATTTGTGCTGGACATAGCGGAGGCGGGACAGGTTTTTCTCCCGATACTCCGGTTTTCCCTGTCATCTTTCATTCCAGCAACACTCTCCATTCTCATTTCATAGCATCTATCAGCCATTAATAAATCACTTTGGGAGTGGCGACCCCATCGTGCTAATAGCCTATACATGATTCATTCATTACATCCCTGACCCGGTCAATGACTGGAAAACAGGTTGTAGGTTTTCATTTTCAAAGTAATCACTAATGCTACTCGCAAAGGTGAGGAGTCTAATTGTGACCAAGTATTTGCTGCAATAAAGGAAGGTAAACAACCTTACCCAAAAACACTCAGTATATACCCAATCACTGGGTCGAAATGAAGACAATTGTCAAGAAAGTGTCAAAATTTCAGATCACAAAGGTATCAAGTGAAAACAAATTCGACACAATCCACTAGCGAAAAGTGATGTCAACAGGAAACTTTCTCTGAACGTTAAACGGCTTATGCTGGGTTCGGTTTAAAAATGAAACAAAATATTAACGACGCCTATCGACCTGATCGGCGAGTAAAATTCAGTTGCAAAGTGTTTGACAAAACCTTAATTAAGGTACCCTTCAGCATTTGTCTGGTATGAAAATGGAATAACCAGGGTTGCCGACGGTTGAATTCGAATTCCCGGTGAACTGGATACTGTGTGTAGGAATCTAATAAGGAATTAAATCTAACTCTAACCATTACAAAACTCGTTTAAAACAAGCGATGTTTTGTCCTCTGTTCGGCTCTGGAGGGTGTGAGGGATGAATATCAGTGGTTATACGTACGGTCATATCGCCGTCGATGAGGGAAGAACATAACAGTAATGTTGCTTCCAGTCGTGATAATCCATGAAGTGTAGGTCACGAACAGATTTGACTCGTGTTTACAGGCTATTCAAAAACACTGAAACGTCATCGTGTGGGATTCTTGAAATGAGAAGTCACTTTACTGGGATTCGTAATCCCAATGAACTGGAGATTATAATATGCTTGTTATTATAATATAAACAGTCACGTGAAACAACAAGCTTGTTCATGTACATCCCCTGTCTGTCTGGAAATTGTCAGAGTAAAGTGCAGTTCACTGTAATAACGTTTTGTTTTCAGTCACTTGTCCGTATCTGTTGACTGTGCAAGTTGACTGACCCGCCTCTGTGGTGTAGTGGTTAGTATGAATAGCTGCCAGCCTGGAGGTTCGGGTTCGATTTCCGGCTCTGCAACGAAATTTGGAAAGTGGTGCGAGAGCTGGAACGGGGTCAACACAGCCTCGGGAGGTCAACTGAGTAGAGGTGGGTTCGATTCCCACCCCAGCCATCCTGGAAGTGGTTTTCCGTGGTTTCTCTTTCCTCCTCCAGGCAAATGCCGGTATGGTACGTAACTTAAGGCCACGGCCGCTTCCTTCCCTCTTCCTTGTCTATCCCCTTCAATCTTCCTATCAGCCCCGCAACGCCCCTGTTCAGCATAGCGGGTGAGGCCACCTGGGCGAGGTACTGGTCATTCTCCCCAGTTGTATCCCGACCCGGAGTCTGAAGCTCCAGGACACTGCCCTTGAGCCGATAGAGCCTGAGGGAAAAGCAGATAAAATAGAAGAAGAAGTTGGCTGACTACTGTCCTCTACTCTACATGCATTCAACTTAAAAAAAAAAAATTGCTTCGTTCACATGTAATCTGTTTTTCTTTTCCTACTTGTTAACGTCGCACTAACACATCGACGGTTTTGGCAACGTAAGGATGGAGAAGGGATGGACTTGGGAAGGTAGTGACAGTACACCCCAGCATTTGCCTAGTGTCACAATGGAAAACCACGGAAAACCATTTAGGGCTGCCGACGGTTAAATTCGAAACCACTATATCCCAAATGCAAGCTCACAGCTACGTGGCTAACTCGCTTGGTCCTCCCATCTGTTTTCCTAGAAGTATTGATCTTGAACTTCCATTGATATGTACATAATTACGTATAATACGATACTCGTTACATCTGTAACGTGATATGAACCTGTGGTGTTTAATTAATACAACCATGACCAATTGAATCACCAATAGAAAAGTATATTTATTTTAATTGTAATTCATATCTTGTCATTGTACTCCTGATACTCTACATTTGTAAGTGCACAGTTACTACAGTATTTACAAACACTGATCCGTGCGAGTTGACCCAGAAAAAATGAAAACCGAGAGGTCACGCACAATCGTATCGAGCAAGTCTCCTTTTCTCCTTTTAGTCAACTGTTTAATAACGCATAAACATAAACAGGTTTGGAGATAACCGTGGGATGGGAAAAGGCTAGGACTGTGTAAGCCGTGATCGTCGCCTTTATTAACATACAGACCCAGTAGTTACCTGGGGCAAAATAGGAAATTACAGAAATATATCATTAGTGTTACCGACAGCAAGATTTGAACCCAATACCTCTGCAATTCTTGCTTACAGCTATATGGCATGCACCTCGGCACCAACTCACCCGTTCAACCGCGTGAAATACGTGAGACTTTCGGGATAGTAGATTTGGGAGCCTGACAGATATTACATAACTCTAGATTGATGTTTATATAAGATAAATAAATTCAGATTAGTGTGCGATACTTTCCACTATATATTCGTCTTCTGCATCGGAATGAAGGGTAGAAATATACAGCCTGTTCTAAAACATGAGGTAAGAAATCGAGGGGTAGATAGACCACCCAACAACAGAATATGAAGTCCCCATGAACTTTTTTTTTTTTTTGCTACTTGCTTTACGTCGCACCGACACAGATAGGTCTTATGGCGACGATGGGACAGGGAAGGGCTAGGAGTGGGAAGGAAGCGGCTGTGGCCTTAATTAAGGTACAGCCCCAGCATTTGCCTGGTGTGAAAATGGGAAACCACGGAAAACCATTTTCAGGGCTGCCGACAGTGGAGTTCGAACCTACTTTCTCCCGAATACTGGATACTGACCGCACTTAAGCGACCGCAGCTATCGAGCTCGGTCCATGAACACGTTCGATCGTTTACTAGTTACAAACGTTCCTTGTTCGGGAAGTATTGGTAATATCCTTACCTGAAAAAAAAAAGCACGTGGAGTATCTGTTGCTATGTTGATGTACCAGCAGAGATACTGCATTCTAATAGAAGTAGTTGTCAAACTCTCCAATATGTGCTTGAATGCACGCCTGAACACGACTTCTCATCGACTGTCGGACATCTTTTAACACTTCAGACACTGCACGTATCCGATGGCAACTTTGCTCCACGCGCTGCTGAAGTACATAACGACATGCCCGACTCCAAACTTAATCCAAAATAAGAACTATCCCACCGAGATCGATAGCTGCAGTCGCTTAAGTGCGGCCAGTATCCAGTATTCGGGAGACAGTAGGTTCGAACTCCACTGTCGGCAGTCCTGAAGATGGTTTTCAGTGGTTTCACATTTTCACACCAGGCAAATACTGGGGGCTGTACCCTAATTAAGGCCACGGCTGCTTCCTTCCCAGTCCAAGCCCTTCCCTGTCCCATCGTCGCCATAAGACCTATCTGTGTCGGTGCGACGTAAAGCAACTAGCACAAAAAAAACCAACTAATCCCACCGTTCTTGCTAATAACTAAAAGAGGCGTACCTCGATAACTATGGACCATACGACTTATTTTCGTACGGTCATTTTGTGTTGTTTTGGGGTGAACTACCTACCGCCTCCCCGATTACTTCACACATATTTTGGAACACTCTGTACAAGCCGTACAACGTGTCTTTAGTCCTTAACGGAACAAAATAACGAGTCATTTTCCGTTACTACTGAAGAGTGCGATTTATAGTTATTTCCTGTTAGGTTGCATCATGCAGTTATCTTTCAACTCGCTTGTTGGCATTATCTACTAATACACTTAAGAAAATGGAAATTGAAACACCATGAAGGCATTGGTCGTTTGTATTGATTTTCAAGATATGGAACGATGCCATGTAGGTATGTAAACGATCGAAGTTTCAGACCCATTCGATTGTTGCTACAGGTCTCCTCACGTGAATGATCGCGGAGGAATCAACTCCAGTATACGGACTCTGGTGTAGCGTAGTTGACTTGCAGTCTGTGCAGTGAAGTGTTCCCCGTCAAACGTACCTCAACGACAGAGAAGAGCACGCTATCAACAACTGTCGCCGTTCGAGAGGGCTCGGATAATTAGGCTGTGTGAGCCTGGATTATCGCTAAGGACTATCGTTGCACGTGTTGGCCGACAGGCATCTACGGTACAACGTGTATGGCAGCAGTGGTCAAATGAAGGTACCCACACTCGTAGACCTGGCACAGGCCCAGCGCGACAGAGAACTGTGAGAGAGGATCGCCGTATCATTCGGATGGCCCAGATGGAACACCATGCAACAGCAGCGCGAATTCGAGCAGCTGTGGCACCCCACGTTACACAACAAACAGTTGGTAATCGCCTGCGTGCAGCTGGCTTACGAGCCCGTATCCCTGCAGAAGGTGTTCCATTGACCCCACCACAGCGACGTGTAAGGCTGGCCTGGAGTCGAGAAAGTCGATGTGGGTTGACGAATGGCTTAGGATCGTCTTTAGTGATGAATCGCGCTTCTGTCTTGACCACAGTGACCGCTGGAATCGTGTGCGCCGACGTACCGGGGAGAGGGGCCGCCCACATCTTATTGTCGAGAGGCACACAGGGCCAGTACCAAGCATTATGGTCTGGGGAGCTATTGGCTTTAATGTGAAATCACAATTAGTGCTTGTTGAGGGCACTATGTCTGCTCGACAGTACGATGATAGGGTACTCAATCCAGTGGTTGTTCCTATGATGGCGAACATTGCTAATGGGATGTTTCAGCAGGACAATGCCCGGGTTCACACTGCACGGATCTCCAGAGAAGCTCTCCTCGACATCACAACCTTAGAATGGCCCACCAGTTCCCAGGACCTCAGTCCTATTGAACATGTGCATGACATGATGAGTCGACAACTGGCCAACCGTCCTCAGCCACCCACAACTCTGGAACAACTCACCCGTGCAGTTCAGCAAGCATGGGCCACGATTCCTCAGGAAGCGATCCAGGGCCTTATTGACTCCATGCCTCGACAATTCATCAATGTATTTCAGCTCGTGGTGGGCACATCCTGTATTGATTGTTGTCCAAACTTGCAGTCAGAGGGACCTGAAAAGTGAATCATCGAATCACAACCGAACACTCGTCCTGCATGTTCAATTACAGCAATGTAGTACCACTCCTCCTGGCTGTTGCAATTTCCATTTTCTTGAGTGTATCATTCGAGATTAGCGCGATGATTAACCACTTACAACTTAAATAATGTCGTACCATGAAAGACACTACTGAAACTCTTCGCAGTGAAATTATTATTTTATTTTTCTTTAGTCTTCTAATTGAAATAGGTAAAGAGAATCGTGGTGCGTTTGAATTTTGTATTCAATGACCTAGTCCAAGTAGGATTATGAACTGTCTTGTAGGAATCAGTGGTGCTATTCCGTTCAATTCGTATTTGGATATCAAATAAAAAATAAAAATCCCAAAGAACTCCTCCAAAACCAAAAGCAATGTCATTTCTACAGAGCTCACTTCAGAGTATGTACACGAAACGGTAAGAGAAAATTGTTAACCGTCGTGAAGCAGTGATCGAAACAATAGTTTTTAAATTGGTCGAGGTAAGTATTTTAATCTTATTTCTGTAACAGGTTTTGTGACATATACTGTACTAATGTGAATTAGACGAAATTTAACAAAATTACAACTTTCATGATTAAGCTAACCAAACAATAACACACTGTCCAAATATTATTGAATGTATAGTGGTACAGGTTGCAGACCTATAGATTTCTGTATGTTTGTTGATTATACGTGTCTGTTATATATTTTCCTTTTTGTATTATTAAACCGTAGATTTTCTACACTCAACCTGGTGAACTGGCCTTGCGGTTAGGGCACGCACCTGTGAGCATACATCTGAGAGATAGTGGGTTCGAACCCCTCTGATGGCAGCCCTGAAGATGGTATCCCGTGGTTTCACATTTTCACACCAGGCAAATACTGAGGCTGTACCTTAAATAAGGCCACGATCGCTTCCTGAACACTCCTAGGCCTTTCCCATCCCATTGTCAACATAAGATCTATATGTGTCGGTGTGACGTAAAAAAATTGTAAGAAAAGAGAAATACTACAGTCAAGAGAGTAATAATGAATTCCAAGACGTATCTGCCAGTCATCCAAATAGTGCGCATCCTGTGACTGGCAAGGACAGTTTTAATAAGGAAACCATTGCAATGTTTATTTACGGTAAATTAGAACGTTAGAAAACTTCAGAAGAAATCTATTTTAAGATTAAAATATATGATCAATTACATTCAGGCAAGGTAAATTCTCAGAAATATTTTGGACATGTATACAGCTCTTTTAAACCTATTGTTACTCAAATATTTCACATCTTAAAACAGGCAGTAACTGCAGCAGTTATTGTTCTCCCTTTGACAGAAAATTATGATAATTTTACGGCGCAAAGCATCGTCATCATCACTACGAAGAATTTTGAGACACAAGATATTTTGGATATGTTAGTAGAAGTAAGGATATTTGCTTCAAGAGATCATCTTCTTTGAGGGAGTGAAAGGTGAGAAAGACTTGAATTTTTGTGAATGATGGGTATTTACAAGGCTCTGTAAAAAATCGATTTCTTTATGTATATTTCGTTCCAAATGCGTATTTCTCTTTTCAGGAACAACCACATACTCGTGAAATAAACCAAAGTCAAATATGATGTTGGATGAGTGATTCATCGACCCACTTTTGAGGACGAATGACAGTCATTCTTCAAGCTGGGAAAAAAAAGGGCGCTTTGTACCTGATAAGTTTATATATTAGTCTTCATTTTATTTTGTACTAGATTAGACTGCGTGATAAAGGAAGTGGCACTATGCTATTAGAGTTCTACCTATTTTTCGCGTCATCTAATACACCACTGTTAAGGTACCTTACGTTACTCTGAAGAGCTCGCACACATATTTTCTTTTACCAAAAGTACTCAGAGAGGTATTTCACTAAACCAAGGTATATTTTAATGTAATATTAGGCCTATATTTGTTTTAAGAAATTGCCTGGCTCGTTGGCTAAATGGTCAGCGTATTAACTCTCCATTCGGAAGGTCCTGAGTTAGATTGCTGTCCAGACCGGGTTTTTAATCATTCGTAGTTAATTCCTCTAGCTCGGAGGCTAGGTGTTTCTGTTCACGAATATGTATCCTCAAGTACATACAACGAATCGCACGGCAAACCATCACAGAAATGCAGTAGTTAATACATTCCTCCACAAATGGCTGGTGTCAGGAAAGGCAACCGGCCTTAAAACTAGTAAATCCATTAAAATTTCCGGCCCCGCAAAGGCTATGAGTAAAGAAAAGGAAAAGAAGTAGAATGGTAAAAAGTAATATCTTAAATTTGTTCCCCCTTTATATTTGACAATATCCAAGTGATGGAAGAAATATTTTTCAATATGTGGTTGCTAGGTGTCAGACATTCACTTTCTAAGCATCAAACTTCAAATGCCTAATGCAGGTTCAGTTTCTCAGTGTCAAGTAATGTTTCTTTAAATAATCCTCTGCAAGGTAATTTATAGCAATTACATGCATGCTCTAAGATGTTACTATAGTAGCGTTATTACAAGAGATCATGGACTGCTGATCTACAGTAATTGTAGTAACTGAAATACATTCATAATTAATTTTGACATCATAATATTTCGACCACTCAGCTTCGTGTGGCTTTGCGGCATATGAGTTGTTTCCGTTTAAAAAAAATCATGTATCCATTTCAATTACTCAGAAAAAATCCATTTCATTCATGTACATCAGAGATGCTCAGCTGGATGCCCGTTGAGGCTAGCCCAGTGTGGCTGGGCTGGTCTGACATAAATGCGGGCAGCTCACGTAGAATGCGTGCGTCACAGTGAAGCGAGAGAGTGAACACACTGGGCAGGGAGTTGAAGCTGTGTCGTTCGATTGTGACTACGAAGCTGTCCTTTACTACTCAGCGAAATGTTGTTTCAGGTACAGTAATGAATTTTTTTTTAAACGTTAAATCGCATGAAAACCTACCTTTTCGTCATATTCCGGTTTTATATATACTGCGCTCGATATACAGAACCAGTTTTATTTTCTTATATATTAAAAAACTGACACATTATAATTTTTATTAAAATTAACAAAAATACAGTGTTTAAGCGTACAAGTTACGATTTACAATTTCTTGGATGGCAATGGCAGTATATTCTATTACAAAAGTAAAACTCCTGTTATTCACTGAGCAAAACGTAATACATTTACATAATTCAACAAGTTTACTGCTTGATTTTTTTACAGTATTGTAATGTTATGTGACTTTCGCTGTTCACTAAATTTCTGAAAATATTAATTTTACTTTACCAGGCGTCCGATGACAACAGCTAGCCTCTAAATGGGGAGGGTGTTTCACCACGAGTGAGCGCATACCTATTTACTAGCCAAGATTAAAGTACAACAAAAGTCCGACTCATTGGCTGAATTGTCAGCGTTGAGGTCTTCGGTTCAGAAAGTCCCTGGTTCGAGTCCAGGCTGGGTCGGGATTTTAATTGCCTTTGATAAATTCGTCTGGCCCGGAGACTGGGTGTTTGTGTTTGTTCCAACACTTTCCTCTTCACATTCAGACAGGACAGAAATACGCAATAGTGATTAGGCCTACATCCCTCCAAATAGGGTTGGCGTCAGGAAGGGCACCCGACCGTAAAACAGGGCCAATTTTCCATGTTCGACACAGTTCGTACCCGTGAACCCACTGGTATGGGGAAAGCGGTAGATAAATAATAATAAGAAGAAGATTAAAGTACAACAAAAACAACAACAATATAAATACATCTACCTAATAGATGTACAGTATGCCTTCAACTGATGTTATTCCCGGTAAACATGATTGGATTGTTGGTGAGTTTATCACATAATTTAAACCTGTTATGTACAGTACAAAATTAGTTCCGTTTTTTAGCCCTAAGTCTTCATTGTATCCCATCAAAATGCATAAACTACTATGTCCGTGTGTCTGTCAGGTCAACCGCCCAGAGGCTGGTTGGATCTTCAAATTGCACTACCATAGGCTATGCATTTATAGGGAAACTGCAACAACCTATGGCAGGGCCAAAATGAGACGTACTAGGAAAGATGAGGAGTGAGGGAGTTTGTCATTGCTTTCCTCACTGGGCCAGAAAGTGCTGTTGCAGGTGAGATACACCTGTCACAACAATCAGATGCACTCATGCTCTGAATGTCATTATGCAATACAACCCATACCCCAGCAGCTTCCATACTGTCACAGCCATGGATGAGACTGGAACTTCGGTGGAAGTGACACTTTGCTCTAGCCTGTGCAAAGGGACAGATCCAAAAGTACTGCATCCATCAAGAAATGGCAGTATATGAACATAACTTAATTCTTACAACGGCAATTGAAAATGGCGTAGATTTTTGCGCCCTCTTTATTTTATTATTTTCTGCTTCAATTTCAATTTCGGGTATCGCCGCAGTTTTTTTTTTTCGTGTGGCTATTTCTAGCCGAGTGCAGCCCTTGTAAGGCAGACCCTCCGATGACGGTGGGCGGCATCTGCCATGTGTAGGTAACTGCGTGTTATTGTGGTGGAGGATAGTGTTATGTGTGGTGTGTGAGTTGCAGGGATGTTGGGGACAGCACAAACACCTAGCCCCCAGGCCAATGAAATTAACCAATGAAGGTTAAAATCCCCGACCCGGCCGGGAATCGAACCCGGGACCCTCTGAACCGAAGGCCAGTACGCCGACCATTCCGTCAACGAGTCGGACATCGCCGCAGTGATCGAGAGTGAATGGGAGGTCTTCGCCCAACCTCCACGGCTTGTGACTTACCCACGTCACTGTGGCTGAATAGCATACGCTCATCGCCTGCCAGCTCGCCCGCTTGCAGTGCTGTGTGCCCGCGGGACGAAATGCCCAGCGTGAGCACATATGTTGTACATAGCAGTGGCCACAAATAAAATAAAATTCCAAATCACAATTTTTGGCTGTTAATATATCTGAAGTCCGCCTCTGTGGTGTAGTGGTTAGTGTGATTAACTGCCACCCCCGGAGGCCCGAGTTCGATTCCCGGCTCTGCCACGAAATTTGAAAAGTGGTTCGAGCGCTGGAACGGGGTCCACTCAGCCTAGGGAGATCAGATGAGTAGAGGTGGGTTCGATTCCCACCTTAGCCATCCTGGAAATGGTTTTCCGTGGTTTCCCACTTCTCCAGGCAAATGCCGGGATGGTACCTAACTTAAGGCCACAGCCGCTTCCTTCCCTCTTCCTTGTCTATTCCTTCAAATCTTCCCATCCCCACAAGGCCCCTGTTCAGCATAGCAGGTGAGGCCGTCTGAGCGAGGTACTGGTCATACTCCCCAGTTGTATCGCCCGACCCAATGTCTCACGCTCCAGGACACTGCCCTTGAGGCAGCAGTAGTGGGATCCCTCGCTGAGTCCGAGGGAAAAACCAACCCTGGAGGGTAAACAGATTAAGAAAATATGTATCTCTGAAGAAGATATTTTCCTATTTAAGGCATATAAGGTTTGGAACAATAACACAAATTCTGAGCTTAATTATCACACTCCTTGAATGTTAATATCTGCACTAAATTTGAAGGGAAATCAAGATTATCATGGTGTTTGAACAGTCACCGATTTCCAGCGTGGGTGTAAATGCAATCATTGGATTAAGAAATGCAGGATAGAATTCGTCTTCTACTGAATGTTAGTTAAGGATGTCACACAGAATTTAATTTTATATTCTATATCAATTTCTATTCATGGTTGACGCAGAAGGGAGTGCCGCCGACAGGAAATACGATGAAATTTGAGCTTCAAAGATTGTGTTACATAACTGGAATTAACTTAAAGAGTAACAGCATCCAAATATGTGCTTAAGTAACTCATAGCAGAAGATTTCATGAAATCCCGTGGAATTTTTGAAATGCAGAAATGTAGGAACACGTGAAGCAATCATGATTTTACGTTTGATCTTAGAGGATCGAAAAAAGAAGAACAAGCCCACGTACATGGCGTTCATAAATTTCGAAAAGGCATTTGATAATAATGAGTGGACCAAGCTATTTGAGATTCTGAAGGTGAACGGGATCAGATATCGAGAAAAAAGAAGTATCTACAATCTGTATTAAGAATCAGTCTTCTGTGATAAGGATAGACGTCTTTTAAAATAGAAGCAGCAATCCATAAAGGAGTGAGGCAAGGCTGCAGTTTGTACCTCTTACTTTTCAATGTTTATATAGAAAAGACGGTAAGTCAAATAGTAGAGGAATTTGAAAAAGGAATCACAATCCAAGGAGAGGAAATCAAAACCATGAGATTTACCGATCATATTGCTATTTCATATGAGACCAGATGACATGGAGAAATTGCTGATTGGTATGGACACACTCTTGGGGAAGGAGGAAAATAAGAAAATATACCGGTTGGTACAGTTGCCCCTATTTTTTTACCGAATAGATGCAACCGGCTAGGAATTAAATGTCTCTTAGTCCTATCTTACGCAACATCTTACAACAATTTTATGTGGAGTTAGCACGTTATAGACTTCCCCGCGCAATGCAAAAACGGTACAAAAGGCAGTAAGTGAGGTCCATCTCAAAACCACTGTAAGCCTAGCATTTTATGTACAGCGGAGTACAACACCCTAGTCAATTTACGAAATTTTACTGCACTGTACAAGCCATAGCCACTCCTACAGTCGTCGGTAGAGAATTGCTCACTTGACTGATCCAAGAGACCATTTTGTTTTGATAGAAAAGGGTGATCTCTGTTTCGTAGAAAACCTGACAGGTGAGGACCAAGTACGTACATACATGTCAATTCACCGCCATTTTTTGTAGTCTCATCACATCGAATTTAATTGAAACGTGTTTTGAACAATATTTTATAATCTGTGACACATACATGCTGCACAACAAATAAGACAGCATGTGCCATGTAATTACTACCGTTAGAGAGTTCAATAAAGGAATAAAAGCGGGCCATAAAGCTGTAACACATCAGTAACTCTTCGAAGCCAGACCTTCCGCTCTTCTTGTGAATACAGAGTTATCAGGAGTTACTTTCCGCGCTGGAAGTAGCTGCGTGGAATTATGCATGGTACATGTAACTGGATAGGCTACTTGGACCAGAGACAGTTCAAACCCTTCTTTAGTTATGCCTTTTCTAAATTTCATTTGGAGCTCGCCTAAGCATCCTCTACGAAGACCTGACTTTTCCGAACTCAGATATTCTTTTAAACAAATTACAATACATAAACATAATACATATCGCCACGTAAACACCGACTATGGACAAATGCATTGTGAATATCACCTGAAACATTATGCAGGACTCATTCAACCAAGTAATATGTACATCTCTACGCGTAGGGAATGGTAGAAACTATCTGGGCTCAAGAGGGTCATGCGTCTTTAGCGCACTTTGGTGGTTGCAGTAAGGTAAACCTGTCTGCACAGTCGAGTTCAGCACTTGTAAAAGACAACAGTGTCGAAGCGATAGCCTGGATTATTCTATTAGTACAGAGTTACGAGACCTATTGTTTGTCGCCTGCAGTGGCTGCACGGTACTGAAATCAGCTAGCATATGATCGTTTGCAGGGATTCGGAGTTCGAGTGTAGTTACGGGATTTTCAATTTTATTTTCATATTATACTCGTTAAGGCATTCGTAATTAAGATTTAACTTCCAACTCTCGAAAGGACATTTTTCAACTTTACAATGAAAATTTACGTAAGACAGGATTAATAACATGCGTCTTTCACATGACAAATGGCTATAACGAAATCCGGTTTAGAAAGCCAAGAATAAAGGCTGAGAGGATTCGTCGTGCTGACCATACGATACCTCATAGTCTGCAGGCCTGCGGGGTGTGCAGTGGTCGCTTGGTAGGCCAAGGCCATCGGGGCTGTTGCGCTATGGGCTTTTTTACTTCTACAATGAATGAAGCGCACTGCACTTATTATCAACATTATGACACACCCATTCAACCAACCAACTGCGCACGTTCGACTCGTAGGGCACATAACAGATCACGTCATAACCTTTGCAGCAAATTGCGAACACGTACTGTACGTTTAGCGCAAAAGCAAATACTGTGTTTACGCGGAATTGTTATGTGAATATTTTACTACTTTATGGGAAAGCAATGAAGAATTCACAGGAATCCAGATGCTTCCTGAACGAGGGCTACTAATAGCAGATAGATTTTCAGCCACTGAAAGACTGTTGCGTGCAACGTGGTCATTTCATACATTAACCCCCCTCCCCTCTATTCAGGACGCTCCAGTGACGTCTGGAACTAATTAACAACCTGTTCAAAGTGCAATTGCGTACAACCCGCATACAAGCTCACAGGCTATTGAAAATGAACTGAACATCACTCATGTATCTTCTTCTTTCTTTATTAATCTCTTTACCCTACAGAGTTGGTTTTTCCTTCGGACTCACCGGAGATCCTATCTCTACTACCTCAAGGGCAGTGTCCTGGGGTAGGGATAGACGAGGATATGAATATGACAAGGTGATTAGAGCATATGTAGGATGTATGTAGTATTTACGTAGAAATGAAAAGGTTAGCACAGGATAGGGTAGTATGGAGAGCATCATCAAACCAGTCCATGGACTGATGACTAAAACAACAACATCCGTCCATTTCTTTCTATTTTCTTGCATATTATTCTTTCTTCGTTATGCCCGTTTACAGAGCGCGTTGGAAATTGTTAGCTTGATGATGGTTTTCCTTTCTTCTTCTCCTCCCAAAATCTCTTCATATACTCGCTACGCTGTTTCTTGCGTTCTTCCGTCCACAGCTTCCCCGTGTTTCTTTTAGCATTTTCCGTGAACGAGTGCTTTCGAACCAGAGTTCCAAAAGCCTTGCGATCCCTGATGGTATTTTCTGTGATGTTCATTTATTTTAAGTCCTGCTTTATTTCCTCTAACCAGCTGATTTTGACCGTCTTTGAATTAATTATACCAAGCAGTTTTTACGTATCTAGTGTCGTCCATTCTACAGGTGTGGCCATAGCATTTCAATTGTCTCCTGCGGACGGTATCGGTGAACTTGTCGATTGCTTTCTACAAATCTACAGTTTTTCTTTTGATCCATATACTATTTACATGAACGGGGCCATATATTGTCCTAAGAATTTTTCGTTCTTGTTTTTCAATTTCATCAAATTTAGAGTGGCCTCCTAGAGATGTGGTTTCTGAGGCATACAGAGCTTCCGGAAGAACAAATCTTTTTATGCTCTTACTATTATTATTATTATTATTATTATTATTATTATTATTATTATTATTATTATGCTAGTGGCTTTAAGTCGCACCGACTCAGATAGGTCTTATGGCGACGATGGGACAGGGAAGGGCTAGGAGTGGATTTGCCTGGTGTGAAAATGGGAAACCATGGAAAACCATTTTCAAGGCTGCCGACAGTGGGGTTCGAACCTACTATCTCCCGAATACCGGATACTGGCCGCACTTAAGCGACTGCAGCTATCGAGCTCGGTATTATTATTATTATTATTATTATTATTATTATTATTATTATTATTATTATTATTATTATTATTATTATTATTATTTACCCTACAGTATTCTATAAACCAAACACAATAAATCAAGCTGAAAATATCAATAAGGAAGGAATAGCATGTATGAAAGCTGCATTCACTTTTCGAAGTTTTCTTCGGTTAGTAGTTTCGTGACCGTGGGGGGGGGGCCTTGCGAATGAACGTACTGTCCAGTTTGGGGATAAATAGGAAAATCATTTACTCCTTATTGGGAAACATTGTCGCTGACTATGTAGCGATTGTTCAGTATCACATTTATACACACACAAAAATAATGTTATCATTATTTACGATGGATTTGATAGATTTTCTCTGGTATCTTGTAGCAAAACAAGCAACAACATTTTTCAATATATATTTTCTCCCTTCTTCTTGTTCTCATTATTATTATTATTATTATTATTATTATTATTATTATTATTATTATTATTATTATTATTATTATTATTATTGTTGTTATTATTATAGAACTTCTTTAACCTTCAAATAGGATAAATTAACATTTATCCCAAAATGCAGTGTTTCATTACGTAGACGAAGTCAAATAAGGAAAATATTTCTTTGAATGTACATGATGTTCTTATCTCTGTGTATAATGGAGGAAATAAAAGTATAAATACAGGTAACTATAATACCTTTTGGTTGAAATCCCAATCATTGCGTCTAATTTAAGGCAGTGCCAGTTTGTATTATTAATGTGGAGAATTATCATATACTACTACATTCCAGGATAGTTATTGAAATTTCTCTCTAATCATTGTGATTAATGAAGTGAAGTGATTACTCTACAACTTAGTATGACTCATTAGTGTCCTTAAAATTACTGGGATTTCCTATTGCCATGAGACTGAAGATAATATCAGCCTTAAAGCTGACGTGTAATTTAAACATACTCTCATTGTTTGTAGAAAGTAAAAAAGAACAAGCAAGGAGGAAAGACCAGATTCATGCTAACAAAGTCCTTGAACGTTTGAAGTTCACACGACTCTTATTTTCAAAATATATTAATGACAGCGAGTGTTCTTACTTTTCCAGCCAACTTGAAAACTGAATTATGAATATGACCATTTATTCGCATGCCAGTATAACAGAACTCTGCTACATCTTAAGATTTTTGAACAATGTACTCGGGTGAGAGAATCGGTATTGCATTGAGTTTGTTTTGGTAAGGTTTGGTGATTTAATACCGTTTGCAACTGGTCAAGTTGGCGGATATGATCTAGTCTTACTTGCGTCAACAATATTTACTTTTTAGTGATGAACCTTACATCTTTCATAGTATATTATTTCTGTTACTATAGAATTTAAAAGATGGTCGATTGCTAGAATTTCGCCCTCAAATCGCATTATGCTACCGGCCACAATAATGAAAATAGAATAGATGGTCTTAATCTTCTTATAGTACATATTTTAGACGCTGTAAGAACTCTAGTCTAAATCTACAGGTCCCCATCTATCGCTGCTCTGCTGGTGAAGAAAATATGTATTTACTATGTATTTGTACTTATTATTAAAGAATTAATACATTTTTATACTGTAAAATTAATTAATCATGTCACATGTCACTAGCTGACTGACACTCAAGTTACATTCAAGAACCTGGCAAATCTACTGCAGGAGTTGAAATGAAATGGCGTATGGCTTTTAGTGCCGGGAGTGTCCGAGGACAAGTTAGGCTCGCCAGGTGCAGGCCTTTTGATATGACGCTCGTAGGCGACCTACGCGTCGTGATGAGGATGAAATGATGATGAAGACGACACATACACCCAGCCCCAGTGCCAGCGAAATTAACCAATTAAGGTTAAAATTCCCGACCCTGCCGGGAATCGAACCCGGGACCCTCGTGACCAAAGGCCAGCACGCTAACAATTTAGCCATGGAGCCGGACACTGCAGGAGTTTATCGACTAACTTGGGAGAGAGAATATTATTCAGTCACACATTAGGGCGCAGTTGAAACTTGTTAAGTTGTCCTTCGGAGCCCATAATGCAGTAGTAGGGTTAGTGCCATTTACCGTCCGACTTCATATGAGAGTGAATTTTGTATCACTGAGTCACAAGGTGCCGGGCTGAGTGGCTCAGACGGTTGAGGCGCTGGCCTTCTGAGCCCAACTTGGCAGGTTCGATCCTGGCTCAGTCCGGCGATATTTGAAGGTGCTCAAATATGTCAACCTCGTGTCGGTGGATTTACTGGCACGTAAAGGAACTCCTGCGGGGCAAAATTTCGGCACCTCGGCGTCTCCGAAAACCGTAAAAGAAATTAGTGGGACGTAAAACAAGTAGCATTATTGTTAGTCACAAGGTGGATATCCTTCTGTATTATTAAACTTCGCTGCTAGTCATAAATGCTCTCTAAAGGGGGAATTAAAGTCTGACATCAAGCATCTTACTAGAGAATATATGGAAGGCGCATGTTTTAACATGGACTACTTCACCATTTGATCACAGCACAGAGGTGCTCGTATTTTCACTACACGACTACATAAATAGTGGGATCAGACCTCTACAAATCTCCGGTGATGCATGTCACCGGCTTATTGCAGTCCCAAATGAATGATTGACGGTTACGGTTTTCAATTGTATTTAACTCCCTAGCCACTGTGACGAACAGTTAAGCAGCTCAGCTTGGGATTTCAACGGTGGGCAGGAAGAATCTATTCATCTTGCTTCGTATTAGTCTGATTTCCAAATTAACGTTTACGATCTTGTTGTGCATTTGAAGTAGGAACAAGCACAGCCTTTCCTGTACAGCCGAAGGTCTGCAACCTGCTTTTGGGATGGGGTGGTCAGCTTCATGTTCGACCACCTATACCACCATAAATTAATATGGCAGCACTTTTGGTGCAGACACTTTGAGCATTAGGGTCATTGCTTCTACAAAAGTGGAAATATCGTTTGTAACTTTTGACTTCTTGACGACGAATTGAACCCGCGTCCTTATGGGCGAACGAGGTATGTCTTAACCGACTCGGATACACTTCCTCCACATTTTACGTAAGAACCTAAAATTGAATATGTTTATCGTATTACTAGTTACTACATTGAGCTAGAATATGCTCGAATATTTAAATTTCAAACCTAGAGTTTGAACTTAGCAATGATTACAGTTTGTAGCAAGTATTCGTTTATCACGTAACCACAGCTGAATTTTATTCTCAAGCTTTAAATTTAGTCGAATATTTCATAATCCCTTGGAGATCTCAGAATGTATATTTTATGTGACGTCCTGTCAAGGGCATTATGTACATAACAGACTGTTCGGTTGATTGCCTGTTAAAAGGGACAAACTGTCCCAAAGCCTAACACTTACCGAAGTAAACTATGGCAATTCCAATAATTTGGATCGTTACTCCATTGATGAAGTGGTACCCGTGCTTTTCTCCAGATGGTTCACCATTATCCATGAAGTAGCGGAATACGTTCCTGTATTTGCCTACTGTTATGTAAGCAGTCAATCTTATTCGATTACTAAGGTGTTTTCCTTTATGAATAATCATTTAACACAAGGATAAGTAGATAAGTTCATTGCACACAGTAGTGTGTGCCTGTTCATTTAAAACGTATAGTATTGTATAGTTTTATGTTTCTTCGGAAATGGAAATGTGTAGTAATGACCATCCCCTTTATGTAGGCCTATGTTGGTTTAATTATTTGTTTGTGGGTACGATACAGTTAAAACGAGGGGCACGAAGAAGAGCCAGGATACAGCGCATCACTGACGGAGAGTAGGTAGCCGGATCCCATTTTCACAAGTTTAAACCTGCCCGGTGTAGTAGGATTTTGAAGGGTGGAAAAATACCCATTTGATACTACGTGTTGTACAATGTCAGTATATTAATGGTCTATGGCGACACCTTTGATAAATTTTTTTTCTAGGGGCTTTACGTCGCACCGACACGGATAGGTCTTATGGCGACGATGGGATAGGAAAGGCCTAGGAGTTGAAAGGAAGCGGCCGTGGCCTTAATTAAGGTACAGCTCCAGCATTTGCCTAGTGTGAAAATGGGAAACCACGGAAAATCATCTTTAGGGCTACGCGCACGGCCAACTCGCCCGGTACCTCTGATATTTGATGTTTACCTGACAAGATATAGATCACCCAATCGAGTTCCAATTTCTTCGTCATCTGGTAAAGAGGAATGTTGAAATTGAAACGCAGGTAGGCTAAATGGTGTCAAATCAAAGTGAGTTATCGCAATAGCTGAGGTCATAAAATTATTATTATTATTATTATTATTATTATTATTATTATTATTATTATTATTATTATTATTATTATTATTATTATTATTATTATTACTTGCTGTCGAGATGTAGTGTTTACAGTGCACTATGTCTTCTGGTCCGGGCTAGAATAAATTTGTTACTTTCCTTGATCTGTCTCAGTCTCATCCTAGGCTTTGACAACGCGGAAGTGACCGAGGCATGAGCGATGCTAGTAATACCATTTCTTATGCAGCCAGTCCCTGCTATGAGTGGTATGAAAATATCACTCATAGGGTCGGTTGGTGCATGCATTTCAGTGAGTTTGGCAGACTGGTATGTAATAGCAACTTCCGGCTCTGTGAGGAAAGCAACGGGAAACTACCTCAATCCTTATTTTCCTAGTACGCCACTTCAGTAACGCCTAGGCTATCTATGACAGCTGTTGGTGGAGCTGTGGAGGATCAAACCAGCCTTTGGGCTGAATACCTAACATACATAACATACAACATACTGAAAAATCCACAGCCCCTTTCGAGTCATTCGACCGGGTCAGCGATGGAATGAACGAAGCCCCCATCTAGCGGCGAGGATAGAAACTGTGGCGGCTGCCGAAACCTATCACACTCTGCCGAGGTGGTGAATAATGATTGACAGATGAAATGAAATGACATTGGAGAGTGTTGCTAGAATGAACAATCTGTCCTGCCTGTGTTTTGTCCAGCGCAAGTCTCACATGGTATGAGCGGGATTTGGCCTACAGAACCAAGCGGTGAGAGGCCGCCTAAACCCCGGAGGGTCTACTATTATCGTCATTATTCAGATGTTTTCAAATGCTATTGTTGGCATAGCATTATAGTTGTTGATTTAATACTTGGCCTTGTACCGGATATCTTGTAAGAATCACGGAACCTAGAAATATATAGACAGGTAGATTGGAAGGAAGGAAGGAAGGAAGGAAGGAAGGAAGGAAGGAAGGAAGGAAGGAAGGAAGGAAGGAAGGAATGACAATATGACTGAACAAGTGGTCTCTCATTATTTATTTGTGCGTCAACAATGACTGTTTCATGTAGCAAGCAAATAGTTCGATTTGCCAATATGGCGTTGTTTAGCGAACTCAAGCAATAAATAAGTGTTTACTGTGCACTGGGCCATTTCGAATTAAACAGATGCGTTTGTAATTATCGCAGATCCTCAGTAATCGCCCCTTTGTCATGTACTATGTAACAAAGCTACCTGGCAGTGTAAACACCTGACTGTCCGCAATTAAACCCAGCACGAACTACCTCAAACATATCGTTCTAACTGGTCATCCTTCACAACACATTAAATCAATATTAACAAAATGCGTGCTTTTGTCAACAACTACAGTGTTACATAATAACAGAACACGAAAATTGACAAACTGTCACATTCAGCTACCTTGAAAATATTTTCCTTGAATTAAGGTGGAGGTATTTCATGCCAAGCACGAATATTCATGAAGATAACTCAGATACATCAAGTGATAAGAACCGTCGCATTTGATTGAAATCGATTTTACAATCTTGAATTCATTCACGAAATATTTGGACAAAACAGAAACGAAATGAATATCCACAGCCTAAGCCTGTCGCACTTAGAAATAATAATAATAATAATAATAATAATAATAATAATAATAATAATAATAATAATAATAATAATAATAATAATAATGTTATTGGTTGTACGCCCCAGTAACTAATTTTACGCTCTTAGGCAGACGATGAAGTGTCGGAATGTTGTTCCGCAGGAGTTCCTTTACGTGCCAGTAAATCAACCGACAGGAAGCTGACGCATTTGAGCATCTTCAAATACCACCGGACTGAGCAAGGATCGAACCTACCAAGTTGGGCTTAGAAGACCAGTGCTCTACTGTCTGAGGTACTCAGCCCGGCTTGGAAAAAATACAAGTATCATCGTTTAGGTATAATCTCGCACAACTCATAAGTGCATTTCTTCGATTCATTACGTCAGATATGTCGAACACAGTAAATCTTTTACTCTAAATATTCAGATCATAGTGTTGGTCCTCCACCCGAATACTAGTTGGATCTAAAATAGATTCACCGTCAGCTGTTACAAGTGGCCTAGGTGCCAGAAAGTGCTGTCGCATTCCAATCTACCAAGCTGACTGAAATGCATACATTAACCGGTCCCATGAGCAACATCATCACACCATTCACTGCAGGGACATGATGTGTTGTGAATGTTGTTACTAACATTACTACCGGGCGAGTTGGCCGTCCGGTTAGGGGCGCGCAGCTGTGAGCTTGCATCCGGGAGATAGTGGGTTCGAACCCCACTGTCGGCAGCCATGAAGATGGTTTTCCGTGGTTTCCCATTTTCACACCAGGCAAATGCTAGGGCTGTACCTTACGTAAGGCCACGGTCACTTCCTTCCCATTCCTAAGCATTTCCTGTTTCAACGTCGCCATAAGACCTAAGTTATCTCTGTCGGTGCGACGTAAAGCAAATAGCAAAAAACAAGAAAAACCTAACATTACTTATAGCTTATAGCCAACGAGGACACCCGAGGAAGGTCAATAATAACAAAACATGATACAAATCAGTTATCACCCTGTATTTCACAAGAGATGCGTCTGGTAATAAATAAATAAATGAATAAATAAATAAGAATGTAACAATATAATATCAGAACCAAACGCGAAGTACACTGTACAGATGCCTAGACAGGTAACATGACATGACGTCGCGTTGAAGAAACTACTTTTACACTATGGCTAGTGTTAAATATACTTTAAAACATTCGAAAAAAAAAAAAGGGAATACTAGCAGAAACAACAGTAGCGTGTGCATCATAAATATGTCCCGTATATGATGAACGGGAAAACACAATAACAAGAAAAATTCCGACTGAATAGTAATGAAGATAGGGGTATATGGTTATACATGATTAGCGAGAGGATGAAAACTTTATTTCTGAGAAATTTAGCTACGTGGCTCGAGTCATGTGAGATTGCGTTCAGGAGATAGTGCTTTAGAACCGCCACCTTCGGTAGCACTAGCGGTGCTTTTCTGTGGTTTTCCCTTTCACACCAGACAAATTCTGGGGCTGAACCTTAAGTTAACTGCCGCTTGTTTTCTAGTCCTAGCCATTTCCTACCCCAACGTCACCAAAATATCTGAGAGGGTTTGACGTTAAAACACTTGCAAACAGACATAAAGAGAAAATATCACGCTTTATTAACGTATCATATCTACATTCGAGTCATGTTTAGTACTGTATATGTGCCTTACCAAAAATCAAGTCCGATAGCTGTAACGCAAGTCTTCGATGAATCTAACCAAACTGATATTCCTCCTGTTCCACTGTTGTGTGACGTGAACGAATCGCGGTTCAAGTCGAGCCTGCTCCGCGCCATGTCCTTCTCGCTGTACTTGCCTCTACGACTACGTCATTGCCTTCCTCACAATAGTCACTGACCCTCTCTCTCTCTCTCTCTCTCTCTCTCTCTCTGCCAAACAAGACGTGCAAAATGTTTGCAATTTCTACCCAATCGTTTCTGGAGAAATGTTTCCGCACTTACACAAACTGGCTACCTAATTCTTCTGTACGTTTGGTACTACGTACCTGTTTTAGAAGCTGTTTCCAATAATGAAATATAAATACCAAATCCATTCTTCCATGCCACACATTTACCTCAAAAACTGTCCGAAAATAACCAGTGTGCTCCAGACATTTAAAACTAATCCAACAAAAAGACCCTAGGCATGTCGAAGCCACCCAAATAAATGTCTGTCAATAACATTTAGCTTTATGTATTACTTTGGACTGCAACAGATCCATCAAACTTATTCAAATATATATTCACCGCGTTTTATAATTCCTATTGTATTTTTGCACCGCCTAATTCGTGTGGTGTGCCCCTAACAGACTGTTACCCCTAGCTGTTGTCGTAGGACATCCCAGCTGAACAGGCCAGGCCTAAGTCGACCATCGTGTGTTAGGAGTGATGGTGTCGTGGATAGGGAAAGTACAACGACGTTTTCTCTTCTCTCAACTGTAATCAGAAGAAAAATGAGGAGGAAGAGGTACGTCTCTTCGAAGAATGATGTTATTGCAAAACGAAAGAGACCATGAAAATAGTGGAAATGGAATATGCTGTAGGCTTCAGGCCTGAAAAGCATGAAGGTTGGCCAACGGAGGTAATGTGTGTATCCACTGTACGTCTTCTACCCAAAGGCTGGTTGGATCCTCAAAATGTACACCACCGTCTTCAACAGATAACTTAGGTACTACTGAGGAGGCATACTAGGGAAATGAGAAGTGAGTTAGTTTTCGTTGCTTCCCTGCCGAGCCAAAAGGTGAGTTTCATACAGTCTTCCAAGCCCATTGAAGTGCATACACCAACCAATCCTAGAGCAACACCTTCACATTATTCATCACAGGGACTAGCTGTGTTGGAAATAATAATACTTACGTTACTAAGGTCGTGATAGCGTAGAGGCATTGTCCCTAGCTTCCTACGAAGGTGGTCACAGTTCGACTTTAGACCAATGCACGTGGAATTTTCCACGGTAAAGGGCAGGTACTGTGGCGATGATTACGATATAAACTTTCTGGTAAAACTATATGCTTACCTTTTACTAACACCGCTCATAACTCAGTCACTGTCTTACCGTCAAAGCCAAGGGTGAGAGTGGGACAGGTACAAAATGAAATGAAATGGCGTATGGCTTTTAGTGTCGGGAGTGGCCGAAGACAAGTTCGGCTCGCCAGATGCAGGTCTTTTGATTTGACTCCCGTAGGCGACCTGCGCATCATGATGAGGATGAAATGATTATGAAGACGACACATACACCCAGCCGCCATGCCAGCGTAATTAACCAATTATGGTTATAATTCCCGATCCTGCCGGGAATCGAACGCGGGACTCCTGTGACCAAATGCCAGCATGCTAACCATTTAGCCATGGAGCCGGACAGTGGGACAGGTAAAAGAAAGTAACAAACTTGTTCCAGAGAATAACAGGGGACATAATGTATCGTGTAAACTGTGTATCAGCAGTGAGATTTGAACATGCAAGTAGGATAAAAGACCAGGAGTCTGGTAGAAGTTAAATGGAAGTAATGACAGGAGTCTCATAGTTGGCACTCCACGCTTCCTCGCTGAGAACCCCTACGAGAGAAGTCAGTTCCAGAATAATGACTTCTAGCGCCGATGGAAAGAAGATTCCCCCTAGACTACTTCTTTGGAAAACTAAATAACATTTCTGTCCTGTCCTCAAAGAGCTCACTAGCAAGACATTTCAATGCCTTAGTGTCTCCCTGCTAAATGAGCTACGGAAATGAGATGCTTTCGTTATTGTGACGCTGCCGTTCCAAACCACGTCCTTCCAGATCAAGAAATACCAGAATTCAAACGTTTCTACACTATTTTACTCATGAGAGGAATATTACTAGCGAGGGAACACATACATGTGTTACACTCGGATTCGGTTTAAATTTGGTAGGAATATTCGTGGGAGGCAGTAGAATGCTAAGGTGAAAACTGCATGTGCCCAGCGCAAGTTTAAACGCCAAAATTGAACAAATAAATAGTCGTAAAATTAGAAGTGCCGCGGAAGTATCGGGGTTTGGCGGAGAGGTAGGGAGGAGCGAAGCAGCTGACGTGAACCAGCCGGGCTGTGTCGAGCTGCGCCAGCAGCCAGGCTGCGTATAGTTAACGCGTTCCCCGTAACTTCCCGATCAGATGTGCAAAACGTAAATATTAAAACAGCACATGAAACAAGTATACAAAGGACGAAGTTTGAACAACGATGCCAATAAGGTTTGAAAAATTCACGTCCGAGTTCTTGTTACTCGTAATTTTTCAAACCTTATTGGCATCGTTGTTCAAACATCGTCCTTTGTACACTTGTTTCATGTGCTGTTTTCATATTTACGTTTTGTACATCTGATCGGGAAGTTACGGGGAACGCGCTAACTATACGCTGCCTGGCTGCTAACGCAGCTCGTTACAGCCTGGTTGGTTCACGTCCGCTGCTTCTCTCCTCCCTACCTCTCCGCCACATCCCGATACTTCCGCGGCACTTCTAATTTTACGACTATTTATTTGTTCAATTTTGGCGTTTAAACGTGCGCTAGGCACATGCAGTTTTCACCTTAGCATTCTACTGCCTTCCATGAATATTCCTACCAAATTTCCAGCGAATCCGAGTGTAACACATGTATGTGTTTCCTCGTAAGTCATCTGAAATAGTACTACTTCAAATCATTATTATTATCAACAGACTGCGATATCATACCTTTATAGTACTCATTACCAAATCGGCGTTCTACCGTACAAAATATTTAAATGTTATGAGCGTTAACTAAGTTTAGAATCAAAGCAAACAGTTTACTTCCCATAATATACTACTTGTAAAGAAATAGCTATAAATACAGATTTCCATTAAAGAGATCAATCAGAGCCTGGTAATATAACTAGCCATTTCAACTACTTTGCTGTTGACAAATTTCAATAGTGAAATCGAGGTTCGCATTCTAATTGTTTTCCTCATGAATTAAGATTAACGGTGAGCAAGAGTGTGAGAACTCTCAAGTCCTGATTCAGTGCTATAAAGCAGCATTTTGTGTTCTTCTGATTTATCACTTCTTAAGCTCTCTAAAAGCACAACTCTTTCATTCCCCGCAGAGATGAAAAACAGAGCAATAGAAAGGCTGCTCCCTAAACACGAGTGAAACAAGTATTCGCACATGTAGGTTACAAGCTGTGCTGTTCTATTTTGTAATTTTATTATCACTTGTAGCCATCATTGACGGGTTAATTTTGTACAGTTGCAATGGTACTGCCATCTAGTGGAGATGAGTAGCAACGGCAAGGATAATGAATGAAATTGCGCATAGATTTTAGTGCCGGAGTATCCGAGAACATGTTCGGCTCTCCATGTGCAGGTCTGTTGATTTGACGCCCGTAGGGAACCTACACGCTATGATGGAGATGCAATAATGATGAAAACGACACAAACACCCGCCCCCAGTGCCAACGGAATTAACCAATGATGGTTAACATTCCCGACTCTGCCGGGAATCGAACCCGGGATCCCTATAACCAAAGGACAGCACGCTAACCATTTAGCCATGGGAAGGCATACGTCAACTAACAATAGTCAATGAAAGCAATGGCACTGTTGGAAAGTTTGAAAGCTCTGTAATGCGTGCTTTAAGACGTACAGCGGAATGTTATAGACATAGAAATTTCTAAATTTACAACAAACGGACATTTCTAAAATGTGTACATATTTAGCGTGTTATAATTATTCAAAATTCATTATTCTCAATAGCCCTTTGAACATCATCGTACACATTTAATTTTCGGTTTATTCGATTCCATCTGCTACGAACCACGTCAGTTCAATTGCTTCCTTCTATGGCATTTAACCTTCCCCCGGCATTCCTTTATTTGTCGTCGGTGAGTTTCCTTTTTCCCTTTGCTCCACTTTTTGCCTATTTGTGATTTTCCTGGAAACGACGGTGTCCTACAAGTTCCTTCGAAGGAGGTCAAGTTTCAGGAAGCCATCACGTGTGATCCCCACTTCTTTTAATCCTTTCACATCTTGGGGAACCAAGCTTCTTTAGTCCTCTTATCCAGACAGTACTCAAAGGTCCTCCTGGACAGTCTGACTGAACACATTCCTGTCAGGTGACGACTGAAAACAATCCTCATTTTTCGAATAGGGCCCGTTAACGTTCCGACGTTTCAATGTAGCTCATGGCTATACCTTTTTATGAACTCACCATTTTACTCGACCGGACCCCACGATTTCTCCTAAAATCTTCCTTTCCTTGGCTTTTAGTTTTCTACAGACCTTCTCTTATTCACTGCGAGGCATACTACTGCGCACAAAGCCTTTGTTCGGACGACTGTAGCGTAGTGCCTGAGCTTGTCCTTGAAGGACACTGATCGTTCCCGATGGTTTTGGTTAGTTGCTGTACCATATCCATCTTGTTCAGAGTACATCTGCTAATGATATAGTCCATTGTTACGTTCTTACTGTTACCACCCAGTCGCTGATAACTTTCTCAAGCACACAGATGCCTAACTACAGTCCTTGTTTATAAAGTGTCTAAAATTTATCTTGTAAGTATGTCTTTGGATGTGGTATCCATCGTCTGACTTCTTGGCTGAATAGCCAGCATTGAGGCCTTTATTTCGGCCGGGGCGGGGATTTTAATCATGTCTGACTAATACTTCCTGGCTCGTGGACTGGGTTTTTTCATCAGCAATTTATTCTTCATATTCAGACAACACACTACACTGCCAACCACTACATAAGCACCCTATAGTGATTACATCCCTCCATATACGGTTGGCGTCAGGAAGGGCATCCGGCCGTAAAACAGGGCTAAATCCGCATGTGCCACACAGTTCGCACCCGCGATCCCACTTGTGTGGGAATAGTGGAAGAAGAAGAAAGTATTGTATCCACCAGGGTCTGTTCAATTCTTACAGAAGTTTGATTAAAATGGTTAGATCAGTCGATTCGTAGACAGTTTTTTAACTTGACAATGGTCATCATAACTCTTTTATTCCTAAGTTTCAGGTACGAAAGAATGGATTTAAGGCTCATGACCTATTCAATACACGCTGGATCTCACCGAACACTTAAAACAGGGCCTCTCAGGGTGCATGCGCGTGGTGCATGCACTGTGCACGGTGCAAAAGACGACTTGGCTTGGTTGACCAGAGTGCAGACCCCCCACTCCTCTATTTGGAGCAATAGCGCTTACTCTCTCTTTCCTCACGCCTGTCTCGCTCGCTCCGCCTCTCTCCCTCTGCCCCACATGCGCCGTAGCGCTCCAAATCCGGGCTGACTTGAGCCGAGTATAGGCGAGTTGAGCCGAGCTTAGCCGAGTAGCCGAGAGACGAAGCGTTGATCCGAGCCCTGCCGAGCGGCAGCGATGCACAGTAGTGCTGGGGACGGAACGGAGCGGAGCGGAGCAGTTGTTGTGACGTCATCACCCGGTAGTACCGAGTGAACTACCGAGTGAATGTCCTGACGCGGGACGTTTAAACACGTTATAGGTATGGCACTGCGAAGGTATTGCATCCCCCTATTAATACCCTTCTCTCACAACATAAGAACTGTAAATAACTGCATATATATTCACTATAATTGTTATATACGTAACTGCTAGGGAGTAGCAGGTAGGATGTGGAATAAATGTTAGTAACTCGTATAGTTAAATCATTCGAATAGTGAGACAAAGTATGGCACATACCTACCGAAAGGGTTTGTATAGAAGGGGATTGGAAGTTAACAGAAAAGTAATGTATTAACAATTATTTCGTAAGTTCATGTGATACGGTACACTGTTAATGAGAAGAATAACCTGAATATAAAGAATCTTATCAGAATATAATGAAAAACACTGACATAATTTCATCTACAGGATGACAAAAGTAATTACGTAAATGAACGTTGACTGGAATGTCCTTCTTTGCAAATGTGATTGCAAAACATATCTGACAACATACTACTACACGTCCCAATGCCAAACAGCTATCAGTAGATTGCTTCTATAAACACAGTTATTATATTATATTATATTATATTATATTATATTATATTATATTATATTATATTATATTATATTATATTATATTATATTATATTATATTTGATGTGCCACCACCCGTCGCGTATGTGCGGCCACAAAATTTGCATTTTGCGTGTTTCCTATTATCAGTGCTGTCAAAAAACTGCCAGGCATCCGACGGTTTTCGTGGCATTTGTGGAACAACGTTCTGTAAAAATTTCTTTAAATTCCTTTAAATGTTCTAAAAATATAACTACTGTCTACGAATATGTTTAAATATCACACTAACACCACAAATATAATCTAACAGACTTTACATTATCTACAAAACATAACAAGCGTAGGAAATATATACATACATTCGATACACACAGATTGAATACAGGTACTTTCGTACGTGTTGTGCGCTACACTGTGCTCGGGTCCTCCGCGAGTACTCGCAGTTGTAAGCGGAGGGGATCGGTGTTGCGCTCTACCGCTACAACCGGATTACTCATCGGTATTACTCGCTCCGTCCCCACCTCTAATGCACAGTGCACGGAGCTCTTGCGCCTCTATCTGCACGTGTGAGATTTTGGGCGTTTGAGAGGCCCTGACTTAAAATATTACAACGGACTGTTCTGAGTTCACTAACAGATGAAACACAGAAAAACGACTTCTAATGAAACTTGATACAGGCATGCCGTATGCGTACACAGAGTAAAAGTAAATAAGAGAATACCACCCAATTCTGAATTTGCGAGGTGTTTGTAGTAATGTAATGAATTTTATTTAGGTTTGGTATTGGTATAACAACCTTCCGTCTTTAAGAATAAATAGTGTCGGTTTGACGTAAAGCAAATAGCTAAAATCAAAGAATAAATAGCAGTACCTGCAAATACGATTAGGCCTACTTATTCGATAATAATAATCCTTGAACACAACGATAAGTTCATTGCATGCAGTAGTGTGTGCCTGTTCATGTAAAACGCATTGTATTTAACCTTTTGACATTCGATTATTTCGCTTGAAAAGGGACTTACGGAGTTCGAGTTTTTATTCATGTTTTTATTCATGTTTTTGCTACTTGTTTAACGTCGCACTAACACATCGAAGGATTTTCGGCGACGGAAGGATGGGAAGGGGCTAGGACAGGGAAGGTAGCGGCCTTGGCCTTAATTAAGGTACAGCCCAAGAATTTTCCTGGTGTAAAAATGGCAAATCACGCAAAACAATCTTCAGGGCTGCCATCGGTGGGATTCGAACCCACCACCACCCCATTGCAACCTCACAGCTGCGCGAACCTAATCCCACGGCCAGCTCGCTTTGTGCAATTATTTATTTACAGATATAGCTATTAATACGTTAACCAACAGCATATGAGATCCATTTTCGATTCCTTCTCCTAGGGGAGGATGACCTGCCTTTCAATCATGCAAACGACATCATTTTTAAAATTTTCGCTACAAGTTAGATAGCCTAGAAGTAGAATTGCCACAAATACCGAACGCGTTTTCAACTGTTTCTCAGCCTCCATTTCCTCTGCTATCAGTAATAAATTAGGGAATCCTACCTTCCGTCTCACGATGATGAAACATCTAATTAATAATGTTTTTTGCTTTACGTCCCACTAACTACTCTTATGGTCTTCGGAGACGCCGAGGTGCCGGAATTTAGTCCCGCAGGAGTTCTTTTACGTGCCAGTAAATCTACCGACACGAGGCTGTCGTATTTGAGCACCTTCGAATACCACCGGACTGAGCCAGGATCGAACCTGCCAAGTTGGGGTTAGAAGGCCAGCGCCTTAACCGTCTGAGCCACTCAGCCCGGCAATGAAACATCTCACTAGCATATTATTATTATTATTATTATTATTAGTCTATTATTATCATTACCAATATGATTTTTACGATTTAAGGATCGAATTTCCAAAAGGACTTGCTGTGAACTTCGTATTATACAGAAGAAACGTAGGCCCTGCCCTACACACTGGAGAGTAATGGCCATCGGATAATAATTCGGTCGATTTTAATACGTTAGTGCTACCTGCAAAGATAATATTATTTTATTAAATAATCACATTGGAACTAAATAAATAAATAAATACAATAGCGATAGTAGATTACCAATTTGTATAGGCGACAATGATTATATCCATCATTGTAGAGAAAAGGGTTTCTTTTCCTTTGTATTTTTGGTTTGGTGCTATTGTTTTGATCGAGCAGGATCCTCAGTTTTACAGGTTGTCTCGTGGGAAATACCCGAGACTCGTATTAACTACACAAACAGTGGCTGGCTATCATCAAGAGGAAGTGGTATACACGGGGTTTTTAATGGAATCCTCCCGTGGGACAGACAGCCGAACAACTTTCCTTCCACGCCACTATTTTTATAACTGTAGAAAGAGAGCAATTTGTGTTTGTATGTAAATAATAAAGTCTGACAGAAAGTAATCCACTGTTACAGCAGAAACTTCAAGGTAGATGTCTTTTTGAATTTGAACATTCCTCTTATATTTCATCACGTTCTTCTCAAATATTGTATGTCTTTGAATTCGCGGTGTGTTAAGATTCAAATTAATGGTAGTTTCATTCTTTGTAGAGTATAGCGTTACGTCCGGCTCCTTGGCTGAGTAGTAAAGGAAGTAACCTTCATTTCGCAGGTCTACCGGTTCGATTACCGACCGGGCTTGTAATTTAAATTCCGATGGCTCAGGACTGGGTATTAGTGCCCGCCTTAATACACATACCTTCATCCATACAAAATACACATCACTACCAACCACCACGAAAACATGAAATAATGATTGCATCCCACCATATAGGGTTGGTGCCAGGAGAGGAATCAGGTGGTAAATCTGAGACAAATTCACATCAAATGTAAACTCCAATCAATTTGTTGGGACAAAGGCCAGAAATAAGAAGAAGGGAAGGAATAAGCTGAAGTAGTTTAAGAATGATTTGTGGTATACTGGAAGCCAACAAGACTGTGCTGTCTCAAATTCCAGCCAAGATCGAACACACTTCCTACGTGAACGACGAACAGACTGCATCCCTGAGGTCTGCTGGAGATGTGTTCGTCTGATTGTTGAACAGTATCGTAACGCTTACGTCATTTCCATTGCAAAGTAAACATAAAGTGGTTCTGATCCTCTGAACTAGTTATACTTTGTTAAACAAACAGCTCTCTGTTATCTTACGGATTACATCTCTTCAAACCTATTATCTTTATGCACCATTTATATGTGTCCGACTCGTTGGCTGAATGGTCAGCGTAGTGGCCTTTGGTTCAGAGGGTCCCGAGTTCAATTGCCGGCCGGGTCGGGGATTTTAACCTTCATTGGTTAATTTCAATGGCCCGGGGGCTGGGTATTTGTGCTGTATCCAACATCCCTGCAACTCACACACAACACATAACACTATCCTCCAGCACTATAACTCGCAGTTACCTACACATGGCAGATGTTGCCCACCCTCATCGGAAGGACCGCCTTACAAGGGCTGCACTCGATTAGAAATAAAAACCAAAACCAAAACCAAACCCCATGGCACTACAGCCCTTGAAGGGCCTTGGCTTACCAAGCGACCGCTGCTCAGCTCGAAGGCCTGCAGATTATGAGGTGTCGTGTGGTCAGCACGACGAATCCTCTCGGCCGTTATCCTTGACTTTCTAGACCGGGGCCGCTATCTGACCGTCAGATAGCTCCTCAGTTCTAATCACGTAGGCTGATTGAACCTCGAACGAGCCCTCAGGTCCAAGTAAAAATCCCTGACCTGGCTGGGAATCGAACCAGGGGCCTCCGGGTAAGAGGCACGCACGCTACCCCTACACCACGGGGCCGGCTCGACTATATATAACCACACGAAATTAATTAATCATTTATATGTTATACAATCGAAGACCCTCTTGTTTGCATAATAACTAACAATCAAAATATTGAGCTCTTCTCCATTTTAAGTTAATACAGAGCGAACACGCACGCACACACACACACACACACGCGCACACACACACACACACACACACACACAATCTATTGTTTCATAAGATTCTAAAATAAAATTTAAGTTAGGTACGGTAGTTTTCAAAAAGTACAATCCAGTCGCTGCACATCTTAGCAGGCCAAGACGTTAATGGCCCAGTAAGCTATGAATGGATCCTGCCATATTATTGATAGCATCATAAAATGGTTCCTTATTCTTTCCATTAAACCAATATGTTTCACGGAGAGTACAAATTAATATTGATACGCATTGCACACAGTAAGTTAATACTTCAATGTACTGATATGACAATGGTAAATATAAAACAATAATTGTGGGTAGAATGCGATATCACAAGAGGAAACATCAATTTTAGCCTTGTCATCGCCCTGCCTTCTTCAGCAAAGTCGGAGTTAACCAAGCAGAATTAAGAATTCCAGAAGTGCGGCCGATATCCAATATCCGATAAGCTGCGCGGTTCCATCGAACGCACGCAGCCCTTCTTCACGCGGAACGAGTCAGAGTTGTGGTTATGGTACCGGAAAATTGTAACACCAAAACTCAACGACTAGGGTTTACAAATGTCGGAAATAGTCTCCAATAATATCTACGGCTCGGAACTTAACGTTGGTTGGAGTCAGAACAGTGAAAAGGAGTCTCCGTAGCAATCTTCCCGTAGGATGTTTTATGGAAATGCCGTTTAATTGAGACCCGAAAACCTACCTGATGCTCACGAAGGTTAATTAATTAATTTATTTTTATTCCCACACCATGCTGTTGATCCATGAGAAAATTAATGGGTGTTTATATTTTTAATATTTTTTACAGAAAAGGAGCAAGGTAAAAATAATGAATAACGTACCGTATTGTAAACAAAATTTTCACTACGCAGATAGGCCTACTTTTAAAAAACTCACTGACATTATTGTGAGAGCCAATCACACTCAGAGTAAACGCATTACAGTACAAAATAAATAATAACGCTTGATATTTTTGAATTCTAACTTCAAATTTCTCAGCTTATGTTAGTCTCGCTGGTAGGATTTTGAGGATTCTGAATGTATGTTTCTTGGAACACGGTGCTTGAAAATCTGGGTTTAAGAAGTTATCTCGGACTCCAATTGGGATTAAAATTAATTATTTTTCTTTAAAAAGAAACAAAAATATGTTAAGGTCATTACGACACACAGAAAACATAACACATAAATAGCATTTCATCGATTGTAACGCGAATAGCAACTTTTCAGTATTTTATTGAAATTTTTTAGTTAATTTTCTTTGTAACTTTTTAAACTGCTATTTGTGGCTGTTTGAAAAAAAAAGTATCAAAAGTGTGTGAGCGCGTAAGGCTGTGAGCCTGGTTGAATTCACATGGAATGACCCTATGTCATCATCAGCTTTATTACAGTCGGGGATAGAATGGTTAGCGTGTTGATTTCTTGTGCCTAAGATCAAGGGTTCGATATCGGTCGAAGTCAGTGGATTATTGAAGTCACGAATATCCATAGCACGCCATGCCGTGCCCGCAGCTTAGGTGACCATTCGGAAAAATTATTTCGACATTCTGATCCTTCTACATTGAGTTCCGCTTCACTACAAGGAGCGAAGACTTATGGCAGAAAGACATAAATGTTGAGATATATGCGAATGGTACCAGGTTACAATGCGCTCAAACGACTGCACTATAAAAATTCGGAATCTTACTATGGCAGCAGCCTTCGATTTACTCGAAAGGGCCGAACTCGATACTCGGCCACCAAAGGAATTTTAGTTCTGAACTGTGACCAGGAATGGGCTTCACTTAGTCTCGTGAGACCATCTGAAGAGTTGTCTGGCACGAAAGATAGCGGACGCGACCTCTTAGGCCATGCAATACGGCTGAGGACATCGTGACGTGGCACTCCAGTGTCTGCTGCGCATCTTTGCAGGCCAAAATGTTAATGGCCCACTGAGCTACGAATGGATCCTACCATATTATTGATAGAATCATTAAATGGTTTCTCGCACTTTGTATCAAACCAATATGTTTCATGATGAGTACAAAAAAATATTTATAGGCATTACACTCAGTAAATTACTACATCTCATTACTTATCATCATTTCATAACAATAGTCTACATCAGGAACATACAAATGAGTGCTCTGTGATGTTAATCTAGCCCGCTTTCGCACTTTGTAGTTCACTTGAAGCCCGAACACAATGCACCTTATCTCAGCCTATATCGCCAGAACACCAACTCACTCAGTCCCGGAGAACAAGTAAAGTACGTACGTAGACTTAGGACTATCTACACAGCATATGTGGCTATGGTGAAAGTTCCGTTCAGTATACAATTTCTTGTCCTGTAAATCGTATTAATTAATTAATTAATTTATTTATTCAAGGCTTCGACAAGCCCAAGTTCATTCATATTATTACTAAAAAATCTATTTTTCTTAAAATAATACGAAAAGTCCCATGAAATAAATAATACGCTCAGTCTTTTCAAGAGCTAGAAAGTTGCAATTGCATTTCAAATAACATAACTGAAGTGTTAACATATGATCTACTGTACGAGTTAATAAGATGTCAATGTATACGTATTAAAATAATACAAGCAAATAATGCCACTTGGACTATGTGAGATAGCAGCTCATTATAACATTTGTCTGTTTGGGCCCTAGTCGTATTATATTTTAACAGTATTTGCTTTATCCTAGGGACATTACTGCAAATTTTAATGGGCCATGTATCACGTTGTTCTGCAGCAAGTTAATAGACATAAAATAATTTTCGAAGTATTAAACATGTTACTGATTTTCGAGTTAAATGACTCGCAGAAATTTGTAGTACTTCCTGTCGCTTTTCCCTCATTTAAACTCAAAACCGGCAGAGATATTTTGAATATCGAAGGTCAGAAACCATTCCATTCGACACCCTACGCTGCACGATATCGGCTTGTCAAAAGATCCTCCTGAAGAAATATTAGGTGCTTATCCAACGAAGTTTAACAGGTCATGGATCACTGAACATGGTTCAGTTTCTCAGCCATCTAATACGAAAGTAACAGAAAACGTAACTACCGCTGCATTATTATTATTATTATTATTATTATTATTATTATTATTATTATTATTATTATTGTGCATGAGTGTTTCTTTACAGGAAAAATCTGTCAGTTTCAAACTGTGTGAACAGAGATAAATTAAATAGCCGCCGATACGTCATTACTTTCTAACCTCATATCATTGTCTCGGACTATAATAACATGTATATTTATGGGCATCAATGACCGTCGTGTACGTAATACGTATAGGGCGTTCTATAATTGGAAGTAGCTCGCCAGAGGTATTACGGATACTGGTATTCTGTTCTAACACAGGTGCCCAATCTACATTTCAGTAGATGTAAAGGCAATGCTCTGATGGGCAGATGGGAATAATGCCACATGTGGGGTGCACAGATGCTCAGAGGAATGAGCTTTAGACGCGATATAATGCATGAGAGCGTCCACATCTCTCAGGAGAACACATAATACACTATAGCCTAATGCATCTCCTATTGTGTCAGATATATTATCAAGTCGTTTTTTTTTTTCAAAATGGACAGTACTAGTGTTGTCATCGAGAGCTCACACAGGACTATTAACTATGACAATTAATTTAAAAAAAAGATACGTGTTGATATCTATAACTCCTAATGGGTTTTGAAATGGAATTATCGATGTATTTGCAAAATATATTTAAGGCTGATATTCGTACTGCACTTCTCCCTGTGAAATTCAGCAACCATAACAATAACGCCATTATAAGATTATGAATTAACTTTAGCGATTAATTTTTTAAAGTTATGATTTGAAGGTCTAATACACGGTCGCCGTGAACCTGAAAGAGAAGAATACTGTGGCTGGATATCGATCAACAGAATAGATTAGAACTGCTGTAAACCGATGGAACTCGCCAAATTGGTAGCCAACATCATGGAAACCTGATATAGAACAAGAAGGAGAAGAAAGTTGTGATGGAAGAAACGTGATATGTAGTGGTGATTATTGTTTTAAGAGGAAGTAAAACTAAGCAACCAACCAAAGAAAAGAACTCAACATGAAATGCTTGCTAGGTGAGACAAAATTTGTGTTCTTACAATATATAATCAAAGAACGATAGTCAATATAGGTATGAAACATAAACTGAGTAGATAAATATGTAAATATTGAGCAATGAAAGTTCAGGTTTATTTATGTAAAAATTGTCATAGCAGAATCAGTATGAGAAAACAGTAAAATGAGATTCTATAACATGATGATATTCCCGTTATGTACAGCACCGAATCCTGAGGCTTGACTAAGCTGGAAGAGGAAAGCTACGAATTTTTGAAAGAAAACTTGTGAGGAATACTTGGAGTCTTGTACTGAAAGCTGGAACAGGACGGAGGATTAAACCTATCTCCTGATGCCGTAACAATCAATTATTCAGGAATAGATGAGAATGAGGATCCAGTGGGCAGGCCATCCTGCTCGCATGCCATAAATGAGCAAGTACCTAGGTGTTAATATAAGGAAGAGTAAAGGAATAAGGACTTAGATGGATGGATCACTAAAAATGGCAATGAATACAAATATGTAGCTTCAAGAATCCAGAAAATGGAAATAAATTGATGTTCAAACCACAAGTAATGTTTACGACAAAAATGCTTGTCCTGTAGCAGTAACATAGGGGCTGCCTGGCCGAGGCGGTAAAGACGTGCTCGGTTCACCCGGAAGGACGTGGGTTCGAACACCCGTCATGTCGAAAATTTAAGAAATGAGATTTCCACTTCCGGAGGTGCATATGGCCCTGAGGTTCACTCAGCCTACACCAAAATGAGTACCAGGTTAATTCCTGGGGGAAAGGCGGCCGGGCGTAGAGCTAACTACTCTACCCCATCACGTGCCGCGGTTAACAATGGTGGAAGCCTTTACCTTCCACTCCTCCAAGGGCCTTCATGGCCTGTATGGAGGTGACTTTGTCTTTGTCTTTTTTGGAGCAGTAACATTCATCATGAATTAACAGTGATGAAACCTGAAGCTCTTTATGCTTCAGAAACCGTCACTTTACATCAAAAAATTGTAAAGTAATAATTAGAGATTAAGGAAAGGAAAATCATGAGAAAAGTCTTAGGTCCCAGAATTAAAAATGGAATACATTACCCCAAACACAACGCGAAAATATGTTTCAACATTTCTAAACTTAGTGATACAATTAGACTGCGGCGAATTCAATTCTTAGGCCATTTGGAAAGAATGAATAACACCAGACTTACTTATCAAATACACAAATGTCTGTAAACCAAACGTACGAGATCATGATGGTATAAGAGAGTAGACCCCACCGAATTGGGATTAGCAAATCATCAGGAGAGAAATGCAATCAGGAAAAGTGTTCACACAAGGGGATTTGAGGAAGACAGGAAGAAACCAACACGGCGTACCTGGTTGGAGGTAGGGAAATGACAGCAATCGACGAAAATGAAGAATTATTGGGCAAAGAAGAAAGCTCAACAAATACTGATTCCGCATGGTCTTAAGTGACCCAATCGCACAGAAGATGTTACTGCTGGTATCAATCAATCAATCAATCAATCAATCAATCAATCAATCAATCAATCAATCAATCAATCAATCAATCAATCAATCAATCAATCAATCAATCAATCAATCAATCAATCAATCAATCAATCAATCAATCAATCAATCAATCAATCAATCAATCAATCAATCAATCAATCAATCAATCAATCAATCAATCAATCAATCAATCAATCAATCAATCAATCAATCAATCAATCAATCAATCAATCAATCAATCAATCAATCAATCAATCAATCAATCAATCAATCAATCAATCAATCAATCAATCAATCAATCAATCAATCAATCAATCAATCAATCAATCAATCAATCAATCAATCAATCAATCAATCAATCAATCAATCATTCAATCAATCAAGCTAATCAATCAATCAATCAATCAATCAATCAATCAATCAATCAACTAATTACCACTGATCTATATTTAGGCAGTCCCCCAGATGGCATATTCCCAATATGTTGTTTACCTAGTATTTTCTTAACTAATTGCAAAGAATTTGGAAATTTATTGAACATACCCCTCTGTAAACGATTCCATTCGCTAACTCCCCTTCCTGTAAAGTTATATTTTCCTTAATTTGTCCTGTTGAATTTCAAATTTATCTTCATAGTTTAATCATTCGTGCTACATTCACAACTGTTAGATTTCAACGTATCTGGGATGATATCGTTGAAACATAACAACAATTTTGGCATGTGAAGAAAATGAATAAGAATCCAATTTCCTTTTAGTATCTCAATTCACAATATGTAAATACATAAATACGTGTCACGTCGTTAAAGACAGCTAGTGATGTGAACTTTGGCCAATCAGCATATTTAAGAATCCATCGAGGAGGGGCGTGGGCGGATTTCTGTTTCAACAAAGTAACAACAATGGGAAAATGGTCACTGTCACATAGATCATCGAGTGTATTCCACCGAAACAGCGGAACCATCGTTCGGCTGCATAGACTTACGTCTATGCGAGGGTATGTCCTCTAACGTACACTGAAATAAGTTGTTTAACCTGTATTCAAAATACATAAATCTAGCTCCGTTACTAATGTTTCCAATTCCCTACCTCTGGAGCAAGGCGTTTCAGAGCCCCATATAGGGTGATGGGCGTTTAAATCACCCAATAAGAGGAAGGGAGGTGGAAGCTTATCTATAAGCTCAATGACATAATTTACATTAAGAGGCTGGCCTGTTGGAACAAAACACTATTGCTATGACAGGCAGTGGAACCTGGGCTGCTACAGCCTCCATCGAGGTTCTTAGTGGAACCTCTTCGCTGTAGGTATCAAAACGGACCAAAATACCAACGCCACCGAAAGCCCGGTTAGCATAGTGTCGGTCTGTCGAGTATAGTGGAAAATTTCTCAAGACCGTACGATGATTTGATCTGAGATTTGTTTCCTGAATGCAGACTATACTCGCCCAATACCCAGTAATGTGTTGGCGCAGCTCAGCAAGGTGCCTATCATAACCGTTACAATTCCATCGTAACAGTGCCAAAGTGAGGGTGTGGACTTCTGAGGTTCAGGTTAGAAGCACCGAGATGCTACCTAATCTACACTCACATCCCCATTCGAAGATGCAGATAAATGCTCTATGTACATCACCTCGTCTGCACGCCTTGAAATTATTCGACGTATTCCGGGGGCGGGGTTTCTTCCTACGAGACCCTGCGGGTGGAGGGCGTGAGACCACATTCGTAGGAGAGGTGGAAGAACGCCTTCCCGCCGCCGATTTTTGTTTAGACGGGCTCTGGTAGACGATGCCGCCTCCGCCGGTTTAAGAGCGGCTTTCGCCGAGCTCTTGAGCGAAGGAGACGTTGTCATTTTCCCTGCTGTGCCGCGATATGCTTCTTAGCCGACACAGACATTTTTGTGGTCGAAGGCTGGGAAGAACCCGCCTTGGGCGCAGCGATCTTCTGGGAACGTGTTCCAGTTGTAAATGACGAACCTGGGAAAGACTGTGCTATCATGCTTAAGTCTAGTGTCTTGGCCGGGGAATTCAGAGAATTAAACTTACGGCGCGCTTCCTAGTAGTAAAGACCATCCGTTGTCTCTATCTCCTGGATCTTCTTCTGACTCAGGTATACCGGACGCTTCCGATCGCGAGGGTAGTTAGCGCACCTATATGGAGTTGTGCACTCTTCCGCGCCATGAGCTTCTCTTCCACACGTACCACACATAAATGGATTTGAACAACGAGATACCATGTATCGGAATCTCTGACATTGATAGCATCGCATAGGAAGCGGGTTGTACGCCTCCCATCGCAACGATAGGTTGTTACCTTGACTTTTTCTGGCAACTGTGTGCCACGCCACGGTGCTTCATGTCTTCTATCAATTCATCACCAGTGTTCAGAATGAGATCACGGTGGAGGATAACTCCACGAACCATTTTCAAGGTTTTGTGCTCTTCCACTTGGACGGGGATTTCCGAAATTGGTCGCACTTAAGCAATCGATCTGCTTGGAGTGCAGTGCTCGTCTTAAGAAGCAAGCCACCATTACGCATTTTCTTAAGATCCGCTAGTTCGCCGTATACGCCTTCGATGTGTCGACTGAAAAGGATCGATTTGACCAGCTTGAAATCTTACCCATCGGTTCTGGAAGAAACCAGGAAGTTAGGGAAGCTGGAATACAAACTAATACGCTGCGCTTGTTCCCAGGGGATTGCCCCCTTAGGGAACTATCCGTGGCAAGCGGAAGTGACTTCGACGCCATGTCCGAAATCATCCTCCCCGAATTCCACCCACTCCGATTAGGGGCCTCTGTAGCCGAAACAAGCAGCCAATGCAATACCCAGCTGGTCGCAGCAGGTATTACCCGGGGTCCGATGTCAGACGATGCCTAACACGGAATGACTGTGGCAATAGGCACTAGGACTCCCATCCTCCAATCACCCGCAATAGCATTTACCCCATAGCGTGTACTAAATATAGCGAAAAAATGTCCTTCTGGCATTCAGCTCTGCGGGGACCGGTGTTTTCAGGCGGATTCTACTGCACGGGTACATGCGCTCCCACACTCAGGCTTCCTGGGCGGTCACAAGCGGGCTTTCGAAAGTAACCGCACACGTAAGAGGCCAATCTCCGAGCAGCACGCACATCAAAAATTTTGAATCGGTCTACAAATAACACTCAAAAAAATAATAATTAGCAAAGAGGACACTGATGGCCACATGAACCTTTTAATCGCCTTCAACGACAGGCAGGGATTACCTGTGATTGCATTCAGCCTCTCCCATCCACGGGGGTCCAACACATGATATCAAACCGTAATCCATGTCCGCGTCTAGATCGCCTCATTCAGCCACCTCTTACTACAGTCAGGAGATACCGGGGGTGTATTCAACATCTGCGTCCCCCACCAGCAGGGGGCTCAGGTGAATGTAATACGAAAGTCCACTCGATACTTCTGCATAAGTGATGGCCGATATACCTTCTTCAGCGACCATAGTGATGGTGTTAGATGATATATATTCAGCTATGTTCTCATATGAATGCTATTGGCTTTACGTCGCACCGATGATGGCGACGATGGGGCAGGAAAGGGCTAGGACTGGGAAGGAGGCGGCCGTGGCCTTAATTAAGGTACAGCCCCAGCACTTGCCTGGTGTGAAAATGGGAAACCACGGGAAACCATCTTCAGGGCTGCAGACAGTGGGATTCGAACCCTCTATCTCCCGAATACTGGATACCGGCCGCACTTAAACGACTGCAGCTATCGAGCTCGGTCTCGTATGAATGAAAAGCTACAACCTGTTTTCCAGTCAGTGACTGGGTCAGGAATGGAATGAATGAAGCCCCCATCTTGCGGTGTAGATATAAATTGTGCCGGCTGCCGAAGCCTGCCGCACTCCTTCTGGGGCAATGATTAATGACTGACAGATGAAATGAGATGATAGTTGAGAATGTTTCTGGAATGAAAGATGGCAGGGAAAATCGGAGCACCCGGAGGAAAACGTGTCCCGCCTCCGCTTTGTCGACCACAAAATCTCACATGCAGTGACCGTCTATGTTCTCATAATGGTGCTTAAATAACTGTATCTGATAACTAGAATGTAATATCTAACATATAGGATATTCCACTTATGATTTCCTAAGTATTGAAGGTTGGTTGATGAAGTTCTTTTTAAAATTTCCATCAGTGTATAACTACCCAGCATACAAGGCATAGTAAACGGAGAAGCATTCAAAATACAACAGCAAAGCTCATTCCTCACACAGAACCCACTCAGTACAAACAATGGCGTTTGTTCTCGACAACCTGTAATAACATGGATTATTTACTGTGCACAACTCTGAAGGCACATTGCGATCCAGCTGTTGCACTCTCAGTTCAATGTTCCATTTAAGTGACGCAGTAGAAGTACGTATATGCACACTGTTTACAGGGGTATAAAATCTGACATACAATTCAGGCATCATGCAAATTTGTTACCTTAAACAATAGGCTGGTTCACATTTTAATCAAGCATATGCTAATGAAAATCTAGGTTCTATACAGGAAAATTATGTCTAGATCCATCTCTGACGACATATACTGTTATTTATTTAGCGTGTGACTTACATAAAACACAAAACGATGGGGAGTAAACAAAGAAAGAAAATTACGTTCATGATGGCATTTTCATGCAGCCCTTATAAATTGCAGTCCAGATTCTTGAGCCATTCAACTACATCAAGTGTCGCATAAGACACTCAAAGGCGACGTGGTAGATTGTCTGACTGTAATCCCACAGTCGCAGGCAGCTGATGGCTTCCAACCCCAACACAGCGTCCATGATTAGTGCGTATCCGGTTTAATCGAGCCCATAACTGATATACGGTGATCTGTACCTTCTGGTGAAGCATATATTAACTTACTTTCATCCATCGACCAGTATCTGTCCGATCTTTGACTCTAACCTCAAGGAAGTGCTGATTTCCTCTTTCTTAAGATGGAAGCCATACTGTTCACTGTCGACAAAATTGAAAAGTGAAAGGTAAGTGCAGAGAGCAGTCTCTTAGCGGAAAGACCGAGGTTAAATTCATGGCGACGTCAGTGACTTTTACTGGATCGGTGAGGTGCTTCAAGTTAGTTATAAGCTATAAATTTCATTTTTGTTCCGTACTGAAGTGCAATTATAAGAAAAAAATTTCCAATACAATATATCAATAAATGATATTACATCAGTCTTGCGACTAGTTTCAGCTACTTAGTGGCCATCCTCAGCCGAATAAAAATTAAACAGTTTATGTGATAACCAAAACATAGGTATACCAGACAAAGACAATGTTGAAGGAATAATTATAATATTAAATTACATATAATAACGAAAATTATGGTTATGATATTCTTGTCACAATATGATGTTTTTAAGTTGACTTAGGACCTCAGGCAAAGAAGTAAATTGGGAAATGGTAATTTAATTATTTAAATAATTTTTCTCCCTAATTTCTTTAATGTTATAATTATTTCTGCAACATTGTCTTTGTTTGGAATACATGTGTTTTAGTTATCATATAATCTGTTTAATTCTTGCTTGGCTGAAGATGGCCACAAAGTGTCTTAAACTAGTCCCATGACTGATGCAATAGGCTGTCATTTACTTAATAGGCTATATTTTATTGAAAAAGTGGACCCTCTCATCAATAAATTTCTTATATTAGATGGTTCGAGGTCACGCCCAGCCTACGTGAGAATAATTGAGGGGATATCTGATGGTGAGATAGTAATCCCCGACTAGAAAGCAAAGGATATTGGCGGAGAATTTTCGTCACGCTGACCATGCGTCACTTCGTAATTTCCAGATTTTCCGGCTGAATATCGGTCGCTTCGTATACCAAAGCTCATTAGGGAGGTAGCGCCATGGACTCGGAAGGATTACTTGCTATTGTTGTTTAAGTAATCATTTCACATTCTGGTTTGGTGCAGCCCTCCATGCCACCCTATCATGTGCTAAGCTTTTCATTTCTATGAATCTGCTGCATCCTTAATCTGCTCTAACCTGCTTGTCATATTCATACCTTGGTCTATCCCTAACGTTATTACCACCTACACTTCCCTCCAAACCCAACTTCACAAGTCGTGGGTGTCTTAAGATGTGCCCTATAATTCTATCTTCTCGTCAAATTTAACAAAATCGATCTCCTCTCACAAATTCGATTCAGTATCTCTTCATTTGTGTTTCGATCTATCCACCTTACCTTCAGCATTCTTGTGTAACACCACATCTCGAAGGCTTCTATTCTCTTTCGTTCTGAGCTAGTTATCGTCCATGTTTCACTTCCATACAATGCCACGCTTCAGATGAAAGTCTTCAGAAACATCTTTCTAATTCCTATATCAATCTCCGAAGTAAACAAATTTGTTTTCTTAAGAAAGGCCTTATTTGCTTGTACTAGTCTGCATTTTATGTCCTCCTTACTTCTGCCATCATTAGTTATTTTAGTAACAATGTAACAAAATTCATCAACTTCCTTTAAGACCTCACTTCCTAATCTAATATGTCCTGTACCGCCTGTCATCGTTCGACAGCACTCCATTACTATTCTTTTGGACTTATTTATTTTAATCTTGTACACCTTACCGAAGACTCTGCCCATACCATTCAGCAGTTTCTCCCGATCTTCTGCAGTCTCAGATAAAATAACAATATCATCAGCAAATCTCAGGTTTTTGGTTTTCTCTCCTTGGGTTGTGATTCCCTTCCCAAATTACTATTTGATTTCCTTTACTGCCTCTCCTATATACACACTGTAAAGGTGGGGGGACAAACTGTAACTTTGCTTAACTCCTTTCTGGATTGATGCCTCTTTTTCATAGCCCTCGATCCTTATCACTGCAGACTGATCTTTATACAGATTGCAGATAAATCTTCGTTCTCGGTATCTGGTCCCGATCACTTTAAGAATCTCAAACAGCTTGGTCCAATCAACATTATCAAATGCCTTTTCAAGGTCTACGAACGCCATGTATGTGGGCTTGTCCTTCTTAATTCAATCCTCTAAGACCATACGTAAAGTCAGAATTGCTCCACGTGTTCCAAATTGATCTTCTCCAAACTCAGTTTCAACTTGTCTTTCCGCTCTTCCGTAAATAATACGTGTTAAAAATTTGCAGGCGTGAGATACTAGGCCTAAACTAATGACGCGGTAGATTTCACACTTGTCACACCGGCTTTCTTGGGAATATGAATAAAACATTCTGCCGAAAATCTGGTGGCACTTCCCCTCCGTGCGGTTAGGAACTCGCATCTGTGAACTCGCATCCGGAAGATAGTGGGTTCGAACCACACTGTCGGCAACCCTGAAGATGGTTTTCCGTGGTTTCCCATTTTCGCACCAGGCAAATGCTGGGGCTGTACTTTAATTAAGGCCACGGCCGTTTCCTTCCCATTCCTATGCCTTTCATGTCTCACCGTCGCCATAGGACCTATCGGTATCGGTGCGACGTAAAGCAAATAGCAAAAAAAAAAAAAAAACTACCCCTGTCTCATACATCTTACACGCTAGATGGAATAACCTCGTCATGCTGGTTTCTCCTCAGGCAGTCAGTAGTTCAGAGGGTACGTCATCAATTCCAGGTGCTTTGTTTCTATTTAGATCTCTCATAACTCTGTAAAATTCTGACCTCAACATTTGGTCTCCCGCTTCATCAGCATCAAGAAGGTCTTCTTGTTCCAGAACCGTATCATCTACATCATTAACTTGATACGACTGTTGGATATTTTCCTTCCATCTTTCTTCCTTGTCTTCTTTCCCTGGTTGTAGTTTTCCATCTGAGCTTTTAATACTCATACTCCTTATTTTCCTTTTTCAGAATAATTTCCTTGACTTTCTTGTATGCAGCATCTACTTTTCCTAGAACCATACAAACTTCAACATCCATGCACTTGTCCTCCAGACATTCTTCCGTAGGCTTCCTGCAAATTCTATTCACTTCATTCTCTAATCGCCTGTATTCCTTCCTGCCCTCTTCATTTTTTGTATTCTTATACTTCCGTTGTTCATCAATCAGGTCGAGTATCTCTTGAATTATCCATTGATTCTTAGTTGATTTTTCCTTTCTTCCTTACATTTTTCAGCGGCCCTAGAGACCTCATTCTTCACGGCTGTCCTTTTTCCCTCTATTGTGTTTCCTTCAGCCATGTTCCTTGTAGCAGTCCCTCACACTCTTTTTCTATCAACTTGTAGAGATCCCATCTATTCGTATACCTTTCTTAAATTTCGTCAACTTCAGGTGGCATTTCATGACAAACAATTTGTGGTCAGAGTATACGCCTGCTTCTGGGAAAGTTTTGCAATCCAACACCGGGTTTCTGATTCTCTGCCTAATCATAATGGAGTATATTTGATACCTTCCAGTGTCTCCAGGTCTCGTCCACGTACACAGCCATCGCGTGTGGTGTTTGAACCAAGTATTAGAGAGAACTAAACCACAATCGGTGCAGAATTCAACCAGCCGACTTCTTCTTTCATTTCTTCGTCCCAATCCGAATTCTCTTACCGTATTACCTTCTCTTCCTTGGCCTACCATTGCATTCTAGTCTCAAATCACAACTATATTCTAAACACATCTTACATATTGTATTAAATATCTCTTCATATATTCTTTCGATTTCTTCAACATCTCCTGAACTAGTAGACTATTGTGGTGGGCATTGGTTTGGTGTCTATCTTGAAAACAATCCCTTCACGACCACTGGTCGTAGTAGCTTACCCGCTACCCTATTTTCTTATTTATTATTAAACCAACTCCTGCAATGCTCCTGTTCGATTTTGTGTTGATACTTCTGTAGTTGCCTGACCAAAAATGCTGCTCTTCCTGCCAACGTACTTCACTTATATCAACTACATCTAACTTTAGTCTATCGATCTCCATTTTCAGATACTCTAACCTGACAAAACGATTCAAACTCCTAATATTCCACGCTCCGACTCGCAGAATGTCAGTACCCATCTTCTTAATGATTGCCCCCTCTGGTGTAGTCTACACCCGGAGATCCGAATTGGGGACTATTTTACCTCCGAAATATTTTACCGGCGATGAAGCAATCATCAATGCATCATTCATACGGAGATATCTGCTTGTTCTCCGGAAATAGTTACGGCTGTAGTTTCCCGTTGCTTTCATACGTGTAGCAGTATCAACACAGCTGAGCCATGTTGAGTATTATTACAAAACCATATCAGTCAATAATCTAGACTGCAACCCACCTTTCGATGAACCACTCGTTAGTCTGGTCTCTCGACAGACACCCATCCGATAGGGTTGCACCTGCGGCTCGACTATCTGCTTCATTGGGACAGCAAAGCCTCCCTACCACGGCAAGGTCACATGTTTCGCAGGGGAGGGACTACTTGATACTTGCGATAAATGGGAATTACCTCTAAAACGAGTGAGTGAATTGGGATAAGAAAATATTATGCTTTTTTTCACAGAAATATTTGTACCCTTTCGTTATTATAGAAATGTATTCTACGCATTTTGTTTTCATGAAAATTACATGCATTTAAAAAAAATTAGGAGTAGTGAGATTAGATGTGAGTACTTTCGAAATATTATGACAAAGAAGGAAGAATCACTACAATCCATTCACTTCAGTGATAGATCTCTGTTGAGGCGGTGGGTGTTGAGGATGCCGAAGGCTCAAGGGCAATGATTCATTGACAATAAGTGAGCACACCCATATACCACATGCGCTACTCTAAGAGACACATTCGTCCTTTGTTCTTCAAGAATAACACATATTTGCATTTTCATTGTAATTTTATTCTCCTCAATCGTGTAAGATATGTATATTCATTTCGAATTCTACACTAGATATTGAAATACAAAACCTTGTGCCTCATTGAACATTTTGTTGGGTACATAAAAATGTATAAACTCAGGAGAAAAGTTTTAGTAATGAAGTATCGATACGTTGCATATCCTTTCAGCTCAAAAACAGAAAACATGTTTCTCAATCAAAATAACTGTGTAGAAACACGAAATTGAGTATGTTTAACACAAATGTTTTACCGTTTCTTCTCCATGATTTAGAAAATTGCAAAATGAGGAAGAAAAACTTGTCGTTCTCTGATTAACTTCGAAAACTATGTACTGTACATGAGAAATGTAAGGCCCAGAGAATGGCTGGATCGGCACTAATGAGCATATAACTGCTATAATTGGAAGAAAGCACCCGAAATACACAACACAACACTATAAACAGTGTCCAGAACCCTATCGTTGAAGTGCTTAAGGCGTTAGCCTGATTACTAAAAGATCCGACGTTCCGTCCCCTGTATGAGAATTACGTTTAATTTCGATGTACTTCACAAAAACCTTCAGAACAAACAAACAAACTAACAAACAAGCAAACAAACAAACAAACAAACAAACAAACAAACAAATGTTCATAACATGCATTGAAATTCGTGGAACTGTGGTGCTTCAACGTATGTCTGTGCCATCAACAACTATGCCAGCAAGCATTTAGTTAAATATTCATAACAAAGTAGCATCCGGAAGTTCGGGGACTGTGCGCACCCGGTAAAACACGACCATTTAGTTAAAGTAACGATGTCTGAAATGCACCCAATCATTCCTCCTCTCCATTATCAGAATAGCTTCCCCCTTGGAATTTTAACTGTTATATACATAAAACGAACGAAAAATACTTTACGGTTAGTAATTTTCGATCAGCAAGTGAAGCAAATCATTTTTCGTGTTTCCAATTTTACATCGCATCTGAACCACAATGACGGGACTTACCATTCCAGGAATCTTACATGTATTAGTCGGGATACGAGCCGCAGTTGGTCAGAAGTCAGCGACAATGACACTAGCCCCTCACCTTGAATTGAGGTAAAATCAGAATCAAGATGCAAAATACATTTTTCTGTAATTCTACCAAACGTGTGTAGTCATCGAAGAGAATTACTTTGAAGATTGTTCTGCATCAGTTTTCTTTTATTCGTGGCAAGAACTATACACGAAGTCCGCAAACTTTTGGATTGTGCTTAAAGTAATTTATCTGTGCTTGAAAAGATCATACGAAATTTGAAGTTTGTTTCGATAGCGTACGTTTTAAAAGTAGAATATCGTAATTTATAACATGCATGAGAAACTCTCGTTTACCGAGCTAGTTAGCCGTGTGGTTAGCGCTGCACAGATGTGAGCATGCATTCGGGAGGTAGCAGATTCGAACCTCACTGTTGACAACACTAAATATGGTTTTCCGTGTTTTCCCATTTTAAAACCAGGCAAATGCTGGATCTGTACCTTAAATAAAGCCACGGTCGCTTTTTTCCTCCCTCCTAGCCCTTTCCTATCATGTCGTCTCCATAAGACCTATCTCTGTAAGTCCGACTTAAAATAATTTGTTATGAAAAGGGACTCTAGCTTGTTTGTCTACCACTTAGTCCCGTTCCATGATACGGGTCGTGCATGAGGTGAAATGAAATGTACGACATATTGAACCATTCGGTGCAGTAGGGCACAATATATACATATAATTTTTTTTTGCTATTTGTTTTACGTCGCACCGACACAGATGTCTTATGGCGACGATGGGACAGGAAAGGCCTAGGAATGGGAAGGAAGTGTCCGTGGCCTTAGTTAAGGTACAGCCCCAGCATTTGCCTGGTGTGAAAATGGGAAACCACGGAAAACCATCTTCAGGGCTGCCGACAGTGGGGTTCGAACCCACTATCTCCCGAATACTGGATACTGGCCACACTTAAGCGACTTCAGCTATCGAGCTCGGTGACATATATTTAAGGCTGATGCTCTTCCTAACGCCAATTTCAGTTGAGGAGCTAATGAAGATGAATGATGATGAATGAAATTGGGTAAGGAGGTGGAACGATTCGGCTGAGGCTTGTGGATAGGAACTGCCCCGAAATTTGATTGGAAATGAAAAATGGGAAAGCACAGAAAACCCTTCTCAGGACAGCATATGGTTGGGTACGAACCCACTCGTCTCCCGAATGCAGAGCTTGGCTCCATAGGCGTAGCGTGTTAATACGAGCGGCTCCTGCCCGCAGTTAATGGAAGAAAGGAGCAAAGGGAAATACGTCGGTAGTTGTCACAAGAGACGCTCCCTCATAACCCTGTGACTGTAGGTGGTTATGATGCTAGGTATCAAGCCTATTGTGTTATGTTAAAAGATCTGTCCGTTTTAATACCTTGCATGTAATATACTCTAGTTAAGTATCTACAATATCCGCACGTGAGATACGCAAAACTGCAAAGTGAGGACGAAAACTTGCCGTAATCTGATTAACTTCGAAAACTAAATACTGTATTAGAAATGTAGGGCCCATGGTTATTAAAAAAGATTACAGCCCTTCCTTGTACACAAATAGGCTGAGTTGAAATGTCCCAGAAAATAACTGTCTGATTCTTACCACCAGAATCGTTGGAAAATGTGATCCTCAAAGCCTTGAAAGATTTATTATCCACACTGAGAAATCATGTGTATAGTCATAAATATATTTATTATACTTTATCCTCATGGGCAACCTCCTTATGGGAGAAGTGTTTATTCTTGAAGTATATATATATAGTTTTACATATAAACTATATGTATATAGTTTTACATATAAACACACCAAATTTACATTTTAATACAATAAATTATTTATGGCAGGGTATTAACATAATCGCCACGATATATTCCGGCATAATACAGCGTTACACATAAATAATATAAATATACCCAAACTGCTGTGCATGTAACATGGCACGTGATAGAATCGCCCCCTTGGTTCACTCGAAACTATAGAATATTGACAGCACAGCAACTAATATTTTACACTTTCTATTTATAACGTTATACACTTAAAAATATAGCTGATAACGACATGTGCGTATTGTTACTCAACATATTCTGACTATGTGATATTATTTAAAACTATAACAGTTACTTATTTTATAATACAATTTCTACCTATTTAAATATTTTAGCTGGTACTGACATGTGATCATTGTCATTCGCACTTTCTAACAATGCGATGTTACATCAAAATATAACAGTTACATCTTGTAAATTCCAATTTAACTGAAAGTTCCATGGCTATATTCACTAATGTGATGTTAACTTCCTTATTTTGTGAAACTGTATACCAATCTGCTTCCTGTAATCAACAGGGGTCGGATTAAGTTGTGGATTAAACTCAGTTTTACGGACGGATGCCTTTCTGACTCCAGCCCTATGTGGGCGGGTGTGCGTCTTTGTATTGTGAGTGGAAGTATGATGAGTTTTTTTGTACCGGATAATGTTCACTGTGGAGATCACATACACCTAGCCTTGAGCCCAAGGAATTGAATAGGCGCGGAAATCGAACACGGAGCCCTATGAACAGAGGCCACTACACTGACCATTCGGCCGAACATCCGGACGGGGATTATACCGATACTCTCCAGAATTATAAAAAATACTGATATGTGAAATATATCTTAAATTTGGAAAACTAAATTGTTACTGAACGATGCTGTAATTGAAGAAGATTTTTTGGTTTTTCATATGTTTTTTCAGACAGCCAGTGATATAACTTGATGTGTACCTATAAAATAGAAGCACGTTATTTGTTAGAACGAAATGACGAAAATTCTTCATCAAGACAAAAATAATTGCCTCATTTGTGTATCTTGACATATTTATACCCAATTTCTGGACAAGAAATCCTACAAGATTTACCTTGAATATCGTGCTTTTTATCATTCAGCGGAATCTCTCACCCATGCGGGGTATTTAATCTCGCGGATGATGAATCGGTCTCCCACACACAGAGTGATGTGAAATTAAAATGGCTTCAAAAGAAAACGTGGTGAATAATTAAATAGGTCACGTCTGAGATTATATGTAAGATATAATACCTCGTATTTCATTTACTCCGGCCAGTACACTCAGGTGAAATAGAAAAATGAGAATAAGTAATTACACTGTAAATGAAGTTGTTGGATCATATATTTTATACTGTATATTAAGTGATGGATTGTCATTTCATATCTTCTTTTTTTTTTTTACAATTTGCTTTACGTCGCACCGGCACAGATGTCTAATGGCGACGATAGGATAGAAAGAGACTAGGAGTGGGAAGGAAGCGGCCGTGGCCTTAGTTAAGGTACAGTCCGAGCATTTGTCTGGTGAGAAAATGCGAAACCACAGAAAACCATTTTCAGGACTGCCGACAGTGGGGTGCGAACCCGCTAACTCCCAAATAATAGCTACTGGCCGTACTTAAGCGACTGCAGCTATCGAGCTTGGTATTTCACATCTCAGTGAGAAAATACCAATTAAAGTGTTCCGTACTCATAAGCTATGCATATCTGATCTACGAATAAGACCGCTTCTTTCATACTGATGGCTTCATGTCTACAATTCTCGTTATTCATATCATCAAGTTAGACTTACGTCTCTCGAAAGGACTATTAGCACAGTGGCTTAGTAATTGGCTTTGTGCTTGGACATTGGTGGTGTTTTTACTCGGAGATTCAGTTTATTCAATGGATCATTTTTATTTCATAAGTGTACATCTTAGCAAGTGTGCTTGTCACCACGTTAAAGGTGTGTTCTATGGATGTTATTATTATTATTATTATTATTATTATTATTATTATTATTATTATTATTATTATTATTTGTTACGGGGTCATTGATACTGACTGTATTGAGGAATAGTTTACCGTGGGGCGTGTTATCCGAGTGGCATAGTCATTGACCTCCCATCAACAAGGCGGCGGTTCGAAGCCCGCCAATATCTGTAGGAATTTGGAAGCAAAAAATACGCCCCTATTCCATGTAAAACTGAGGTCTCGTGAAAATGATAATCATATCAATAGTGGCGCCAAACCACAATTCGTATTTGACTTTTTTTTTAATAGTCCGTCACCTTATCATTTGCCCCAGTAGTCCGTCCTAATGTAGACTTACCAAGAAGGAGTAAATCAACGTGGTTGATCATCGAGGTGACGTTACTTGAAGAACATAGCTTTTTGTTCTGGGTTTATGATATATATGCCGGCCCCGTGGTGTGTGGGTAGCGTGCTTGCCTCTTACCCTGAGGCCCCGGGTTCGATTCCCGGCCACGTCGGGGATTTTTACCTGGACCTGAGGGCTGGTTCGAGGTCCACTCAGCCTACGTGATTACAATTGAGGAGCTATCTGACGGTGAGATAGCGGCCCCGGTCTAGAAAGCCAAGAATAACGGCCGAGGGGATTCGTCGTGCTGACCACACGACACCTCGTAATCAGCAGGCCTTCGGGCTGAGCAGCGGTCGCTTGGTAGGCCACGGCCCTTCAAGGGCTGTAGTGCCATGGGGTTTGGTTTGGTTTGGTTTATGATATATATACCAAACATATAGACATGAATATTGATCGAAAAGTCATATATATCATATGGGTCTTCACTATGGACTGTAATACTTTTCATTTTAGACTTTAATCTTTTGTGAGTGAAGTACGTGCTTCTACAATCGTCTGTTTGTAAGTAGCACTTCGGCTTCTTTTTACTTCTCCAGTTCTTACACAGGAATAAAAACTGAGACTTTCCATCGTCTTCTTGGTCTTCCTCTGCTTCTTTTACCTTCCACAACTTCGTCATTCTACTAGGTACCTTATCCTTCTACACTCACCTCACATCATCCAACAATCGAAGGCGGTTCATACGCATACACGATCATTCGTCGAGTTCATTCCTAACAGTCTCCATCTCTTCATTGTTTGTGACCTCCTACGATTGTTTCCGTTACCATTAATAAACAATATTCCACAAAATGATAATTACATATAGCCTTTGTTCATTATATTAAAAATAACTTTGACATGCTATAACAAACAATACATTTATTTTTTCTGGAAATATTAAGGCCATTAGGCCCCCTCATTCGCCTCTAATCAAAATTCAATACTTAAACTTGCACAATTAAAATTAACTACCAATGAAACATCTTACGACCAATAAACTACAGAAATGATAGGGATTATGTACACTCTTTTAACATAAAGGCCAATCAAAGAGTTTCCATTCGACAGCCGTATAGTCCTCAATCGGGATGCCAATCCGCAAAATTCCCGTGAGCATTGATTCACTCATCCCAGGTTGAAGATACCCGTGTGATAAAAAAACCGTGTCCTGCTGTGTGAAGAAGTCCGTAACCGCCAGCTGCACATCATCATCCGACAGGAAACATCGACATTTCAAGGCTTTTTGAGGGGATCGAAGGCGTAATAATCGCATGGGGAGAGATAGGGCGGTTGTTGTCCGTAATGGATAAGGCTGACTTCCCAGTTCGACCGCCGTCTTGCCTCGAAACGCGACCCGCACGGAACTTGGTGCACCATTCCACTACGGTGGTTTTCGACGATGTGCTGACACATACACAGTCTTCATTCTTGGATGGATGTCCACTGGCATTTGCCCTTCGGCAGCGAAGAACAAAATAACAGCACTTTGATCCTGTTTGGACGCATTTGGTAATAATGTCGCCATTGTTCACGTGGCTGCATTTAACGTACGTACCTCGGGACGACACGACTGCCACACTAATCCCTTTGCCTACATGTCCGTGCTTATATACCCGCATCGGAGTCGCGCTGCGTTGCATGTCCGCTGCAGCAACGCTCTCAAACGGATACATTTTATCTTGCCTTATATATAAGAAATATTAATTGAGACATTTTTTATAATCCTTAGTGGTAACACTGGATAATATACAGTACATAGCTTGAAGATGGGCAAATTTATATTGACATATCCTATAAAAACAAACCAGATCTTCAAATATCATCTACTAGATATTGGTAACAGCGTTGCCTGTAACTAGTAGGAGAGCTTTTATGACGGAGGGAGTTAGTATGTTCTATTGTAGTGATGATGATATGACAAATGTGTCCGTGTAACTTTGTGTGGAGCGGCAAGGTGGTGTAGATAAGAGTGTATCAGTTTCTGACCATGTTCAGAAATTTTTATTAGATGAGAGGTTATGAAACTGGCAATAAAAGTATAAATATCGTTCGCCGATTCAAATTTGTGGAGTTCAATAATAAAAATATCATTATTACACAATCCCATACATTGTCGTGGAGTTTAAAAATACAGAGACTTTTAAGCTCTGACTGAAGCGTTCGCTTTACATGTGTCACTTTCAAACTGAGAGATAGAGTATGAGATTTTCGTGCTCGTGGTACATCAGGCTGTCAGATAAAATATTTATGAACTTGTCGGAGGACGGAAGTGAATGGCGCAGTCCGAGAAGGTGCAACTGTAGGTTATGAATATTTAAATGATAACATCTTTCTACCAACTGTGAACTAAGGAGTGTTTATACTTCAGTCAGTAGTCACTGCATCGCTCTGCATTTCAATTTTTGTCCTAATTCTTCGAACTTTCATTCGCTTTTAACTTCACTTTCTACATTCCATTTGATGTAATTCCGAGAGGATATTACACGTAATACATTTATAATGTTACAAATGATGCATTGTTAATTATGATTAAACGGGCAAACTTCAGGTTTTATACAAGAGTTGAAATGTTTGTGGCTCTGTCAACATTTCGAAACGATCATACGGAACACTTTCGCCCATGTAATATACTGTAAGCCTGCTTAATTTCTTTCTATGTTGAATTCCTTTCTAATATGAATAACATCGAAATCAACATATTATGCTCAGTTAAAACACGCTTGGTGGCGTCAAAACTATGTGTTCTGACATCGTGGTTAGCCGCGTAATATTGTCATCTCACCCCCGCCGTATTCACCATTTCCCGCTGCTTTCTTCCCAGTGTTTGGTATCCGCACACTGTCACAGTTACGGGACAACCATCAGCCGATTAACAGCGTCAAATCTGATGACTGGATACTGGCGATGAGGATGTACTGCAGCCATCGAAATTGAAATTAATAGGAAGTAGGATCGTAAGTGAGGAAAACCGGATAGGACAGATATGTAAATACCAAATGGATGTAGTGGAAAATGAAATGTCCCTCATTAAATTGTGATGATATGAGTTACGAATATAAGAAAGCGGATTCTTAGGCAAACGGATAAGAACAGCACTTATGGTGTTATTACATAAGCCCAAACCGGGCGAGTTGGCCGTCGGCAGCCCTGAAAATGGTTTTCCGTGGTTTCCCATTTCCATACCAGGCAAATGCTGGGCCACGACCGATTCCTCCCCACTCCTAGGCCTTTCCTATCCCTTCGTCGCCATAAGACCTGTCTATGTCGGTGCGACGTAAAGCCAGTTGTAAAAAAAAAAAAAGAACTTAAGCCCAAAGAGACACGGCAGACGCAAAACGGAAAACAAAAGTAGAAGAGAAATACAGCAATAATTATTGTAACAAATGTCAGGAAACATCTTACGGTGTGAAATAATGGGCAACACTACGCGGTACTGTTCAATTCGAGGTGCTATTCGAAGACGATTGTAACCTCCAACGGCATTCCGAAAATATCCCTCATTATGGTACCTTGACGTCTCCCTCGCTTTTCACCCAAGGAACAACCATGAGATTACAGGAATGATGATTCCCCCCCTGTGGGTGGGGGCGGTAGAATAACACCCACGGTATCCCCTGCCTGTCGTAAGAGGCGACTAAAAGGGGCCTCAGGGGCTCTGAACTTTGGAGCGTGGGTTGGCGACCACGGGGCCCTCAGCTGAGTCCTGGCATTGCTTCCACTTACTTGTGCCAGGCTCCTCACTTTCATCTATCCTATCCGACCTCCCTTGGTCAACTCTTGTTCTTTTCCGACCCCGACGCTATTAGGTTTGCGAGGGCTAGGGAGTCTTTCATTTTCACGCCCTTCGTGGCCCTTGTCTTCCTTTGGCCGATATCTTCATTGTTCGAAGTGTCGGATCCCTTCCATTTTTCACTCTGATTAGTGTTATATAGAGGATGGTTGCCTAGTTGTACTTCCTCTTAAAACAATAATCACCACCACCACCACTACAGGAATGATGTCAAAAATGGCATTCTTTACTTCCCTGATGGCAAGCAGCCATATACGTTACCCTGGTAACTGGTATGTTCGTTATCGGCCTGTCACCCACTCAATGCACAGCATGAAATCCGTAGAGTATACTCCGTCATTTGAAGAGTAATCGAAATTATTTACACAATATAAGTTGTCTTAAATGAGGGGCGTTTCACATACAGTACACCGATTTTACAGATTTTCAAGAATATAAGAGAAAATGGAAGAAAAATCGCCTGGTTGTCTATAACCCCCACCCTACTATTCAGTGACTTTTAAATCATATGCATATCTAATTTATTATTATTATTATTATTATTATTATTATTATTATTATTATTATTATTATTATTATTATTATTATTATTATTATTATTATTGTTACGGAGCTTTCCGTGGTAGGTAGAGGTGAAAGAAGGTGCGGGTGTGAACGGGTCTCAAGCTACGAAAGTAAAATTAATTTAAAATTTAACAAGGTTATATTTTCTTTTCAAAATAAGGAAATAACAAGCACGGCAGGTACAAAGTAGCAAGTCAAAAGGGTAGTTACAATATTTACAGGATTTGGGCTTCGCGCCCTGACTTCACAATGCTTGGGCAATCAGCTCACTTTTACCCCAAACACAAGTTTCAACAGAGGGGCAGAAAACCCCATTCATGCCTAGGAGCCCTTGCTCCAAATTACACTGAAAAGCCTCCACGAGGCATACAACACTCAATTTTCAAAAAGAGCCACTCGCTCTCAACTTTAAGCCTCTCAAAGGCTACACCAAACTCCACCTTCGAGTTGTCCTCACTGGACATAGACACAGGGGTAAAATACCCAACCTACTGAGGTCTATTAAATGAAAAGAAGGTTGATTACATGACCTCCAAAATAACAATTTGAGAGGAGGCGATCGGCACTCCTAATACACTTTGTTTTTAAAACCTAATTTGGCTCTTAGGCCACTGATGCAAGGGCTAATCCCATACTACGGAGGTGACTTTAGAAAAGAAACAAATTTACATAATATTAAGGAAGAATAGGTTGAGAAAAAAGTTCACCTCAAAACAATATGAGTGGGAGATCGAGAGGGTTAAGCACTCTCTATCCCAATACGTAGTTTAAAAGATAAAATAGATACCAGATTCTTTACATTTTTAAGGAAGGTTACATAACGGAAAAACTTCGGACCCGCCCCGAGAGTTAAACTGCTGAGCTAGCAAAGAAAGAAGTTATTAATTGGCCATTACCTTGTTGTTGACCGCTGCCGAAGAAAGGGGCGCTTCCCGCCCCCTGCTATGTACTTTACACACTGAAAGATGGAACAGAAGTGGCGCAGAGACCCTAAAATCAGCAGTTTATATACTCTCGCGGAAGGTTCTAGGCGTTAGGGGAATGAGAACACCCGCCCACAATCACTTTATTGGAGAGTAAAGAGAAACCCCTACACAAGATGAAGAAGAAACACATTATTGGTGGAAAATTAAGTTAAGAAATTCGGGATTGGTTGAATACAAAACAAGGAGAAAGAGAGGGGTATACAGCCAACTTAAACCATAACAGAAGGAAATTTAACAAGAAACAAACTTTTGAAATAAAAATTTCTCCAAAGAACAGTTCTTTTTCTTCGCACTAGGGTGCACTATTGTAGTTCTTCAGTAGTGTCCTCTAGAAGAGAAAGTTCACACTTCTTACTTCAAGCAAAACAAAAAAACATCAAAAATGACACAGTTCTAAAACTCCGAAATTTACAGGTAGTGACATCTTCTGAGAAAGTAGAAAATTAATACCGTCAATAAAGTTCAGGTTTCCTCCAGCAGAGGAGTTTCAACTGGCGCACCTTTTGAATTAGCGGCGTGGAGGTGTACCGCCGGGTACAATTATTATTATTATTATTATTATTATTATTATTATTATTATTATTATTATTATATAATTTTCTTAATGTTAAAATTGAAGCTCAGTAGTGGAGCAAGTATATTTTAAATTGAGGCGAGTATTTTTATTTTAAAGTTACAATAAATTACATGGAATTCGATTCACGGAGACGTAAGTTTTCATTTCAAAAATATCTCAATCATTTTGTCGGGATTCGATCCACAGCTGTCTCAGTGGGAAGCCTATAAAAAACCAGAGCACCTCTGCGTCTCCGAAAACCGTCAAATGTAGTTAGTTGGACGTAAAGCAAATAACATTAATATTACAAACCACGGGCTTAGACAATCTATTGTAAAGCTTACTATAAAGCTGAAATTTTACAGTTTCTCCGTAATGACGCTAGGGCACAGGTCGTCAAGTATATAGGAGTGAGGTTAGCGCTCGCCTCCTAATGAAAGGGAAGTACAATATTAAAGGTTAACCTTCAATAACAACCGTTGCCGTTGTATTAACAATAAATTGTATGTGAAACATCTTTGTACGTTATCAGAGCTATATCATATTAACTTTCGTATTATTTTCAACATCGCCATAGTAAATGTTGAAAACTGGAAGTCAACCTGATATTGTTGGCATCATAGTCATACTTTTTTAATCATTTGTTGACGTCGCACCGACGCAGATAGGTCTTATGGCGACGATGGGATAGGAAAGACCTAGGGGAGGGAAGGAAGCACCCGTGGCCTTAATCAGGTACAGCCCCAGCATTTGCCTGGTGTGAAAAGGGGAAACCACAGAAAACCATCTTCAGGGCTGCCGAGAGTGGGGTTCCGACCCACTATCTCCCGGATGCAAGTTCACAGCCGCGCGCCCCTAACCGCACGGTCAACTCGCCCGTCGCAACATAGTCAGGACAGCAGCAGAAAAAAGTTTAGTGTATAGGGGTGTTTCAATGCATTTCCCAGAACTGCAACAGTTCCTCTTCAGTCAGTCTTATTTAAAATCAAGACTTCGGAAGTCTGCGCTGTCTCAAACCTACATTTGTAATAATGTTATATCATATTCAACTTTTTGTAGAAAAAGCAGCGCTGTATCTTCCAAGCAAAATTGTGCTGGATATCACATGTTCCCACACTTTCGCTCTGTTAGCGAGATGCCCAGTTCTGTAGTGCCCAATATATGACAAATTCAGAGAGGAGTGACTTGCCAGTATTACTGCTGAGAATTTTTCAGATTGCTTTTTAACATTGTAGCAGAAATATGACTGAAACGTTAATTGTATCAAAATATATTTCAAGTAGATCACTTAGCAGGAATATTCTCAATGTGAACATCAGTACACGCGCGCGGTGGGTAATAACGCATACTTTTCGCAGTTTCCTTATGGTGGCATTTATTTTAAGGGTATTAATGCTACCGAGCTCGATAGCTGCAGTCGCTTAAGTGCGGCCAGTATCCAGTAATCGGGAGATAGTGGGTTCGAATCCCACTGTCGGCAGCCCTGAAAATGGTTTTCGTGGTTTCCCATTTTCACACCAGGCAAATGCTGGGGCTGTACCTTAATTAAGGCCACGGCCGCTTCCTTCCCCACTCCTAGCCCTTCCCTGTCCCATCGTCGCCATAAGACCTATCTGTGTCGGTGCGACGTAAAGCAACTAGCAAAAAAAAAAAAAAAGGTATTAATGCTCTAGGCTTCTAATGTTTATTTTAGTGGAAGTAAAACGAACGGACCTTTATTCAAATCACGTACACGCATGAAAGGCTCATGCTGCAATAATTATTGCCCCTGCAGTTAAAGTCAAACACTAAAAACATGATTTTACTATGTAATGCATTAATATAAAAGCGTTAATTACATACAATTTAGGGAAATAAATATGTACTAAAATTAGATATCAAAGGGTAAAACATAGGAAGTGATGACTTTGTCCATTTCATTTCTTCAGCCATGAAACGCAAATACTATATTGTTACTAACAATTCGTTTTCTTTTTCATACATTTGAGAATCATTTCAAGTCTCTGTTGTACTAGTGACATTTTCTTTATTCATATTTATTAGACATCATCATCATCATCATCATCATCATCATCATCATCATCTATTTGCAGACTCCCATGGGCGAGTCACTCGTAAAACGGAACATGCTCTCCTGTGCTTACCGAACACATCCGCTCCATCCTTAGTTAGGTTATAAAAGGTTATTTCTGCTTTTTGAGCATCACAGGATTCATCATCAATCTCATCCCTGTGATGCACAGTCGTTATCAGGAAACTCACTTTATTCTTCCTTGGCACATTCGATAGCAGAGTTGCCGCGTTTCCAAAACCAAAAGGAAACTACTTTGAGGTGGTCTGTTTTTGGTTTGTACATAGAGCAGATGTATTTTCCCCCGTTGTTCTTCTTAGCCTATGGTTTGCTGCCATACAGTAGGTTAATGGTATGGATATCCAGTACACTGATGTATAAATGAATTAGTGATAACTGCGATTTTTACGAAGCGGCCCTGTGGTTGGCCAGATAAATGTATTAGTACGACGTGGCATGTGACTGTGATGTCGCTAGATCTCATATTGACCGTATGAATAACATTTCGGCACAAAATGGGTAAGACTCAAGACGTTAATGCATTTGATTTATGTCTTGATTGTTGGTGTCGGATGTCAGTTGTGGAAATCATGGTATTGAACGGGAGAGAAAGGGAGACAATCAGTATCGCAAATAGAAGTCTATCAAATGTGGTGTTACCAAAGAATGTTGAATGTGAGTTGTGTTTGAAAGAACACACATATAGAGATATTGAATCGAACAGGTGAGAGGAAAATAATTTAATTTTGAACACAAAAATAATAATAATAATAATAATAATAATAATAATAACTTGTGTGGCAATTGCTAGCCTGCTGCAGCCTTTGTAAGGCAGTCCCTCTGACTAGGGTAAGCAGCACCTGGTATGTATAGGAAACTTTATGTTATTGTGCTGGACGGTAGTGTTACGTCTAGTGCATGAGTTGCAGAGGTGTTTGGGACAGCATCAACGTCCTGTCCCTCATCCAAGAGAATTAAGCATTTAAGGTTAAAAATTCCGAAACGGGCGGAAATCGAACCCAGAATCCTCTGAAAAAGAAGCCACTACGCTGACTTCAGTCAAAGAGCTGGACCACAAGGACCTACATATTTGTAAGACACACACTGACAGTTGTTCTTGAAATAATAAAAATACTTCGTGTGGTTAGAGACGCGCGGCTGTGAGTTTGCATCCAGGAGATATTGGGTTCGAATCCCACTGTCGGCAGCCCTGAATATACATACATACATATCTTTATTACCCACCCTAGAATACACCATCGGCTTTACAGGTAATAAAGACAGACAGAGCGAAACCCAGAAACAAAAAGAACAAACAAACAAACACTAGGCACTACATCTCTCCTAAAACTACTTAGCAAAATTATTTACCTCTAAATCTACTCAGTGTCCTCCCACACGCACGCGGATAGCCGGCAAACGTGCAGGAAGCACCGCACTACAAATTACCCTATTTCCCTATTCCCCTATTCCTACCAACCACCTAGAAAAAAAATATATATATAGTAGACCGGTCTCTGCGTCAGCCCTGGTATGGAATACATGCCCACCAACCCGTTGATCGCAGGGACCAGCCTCGCCACGTGAGAACTGATCTTATTTCTCACCTACACCTGCTGACAATGTATTCCTTACCTACCATGTGTGCCAAGCCAGCTTGGCGGAAACCGCACCCATCACATGGCTTGTCACACACTTCCGCTATATACGTCACACCTTCTCTGTTCATTGTCAGCTCACTACCTTCCCTCTTCTTTTTCTTTTCTTACCGTGCAGACATGCTAAAGCCTAGCTTCTTTGGGTTGGGTCAAGCCCCAACCCGTCCCTCTTCCCTTGATACGCCACCTTCTCCTCTCTCGCACTATTCCCGCCCACTACATCTCACCTTCTTGAACTTAAGACTTAAACATCAACAATTTTTTTTTTCACTTACACACAAACAGACAGTTTCCATCCAAGTCCATCAGTTCACTCAGTCTTCACAATCTACAACACCACACTTGCCTCAAACCGTTGGACTTAATTTTTATACTTCCAACATTTTCTCCTTAACTACAGTCCCCCTTAATCTATCTAAATTACTATTACACATTAAACTTAATACATAAACATCAAGAATCCCTCAATTTTACACCCTTCATCAAGGCATCTACACCATTTAATTTTTATTTATTTTTTTACCTACTTTCATAATTTCCATACTGCCAACATTTTCTCCTTAACTACATTCCCACTTAATCTATCTCAATTCTATCACATATACCTTCTTTATACTTCTTCCTCACAAACAATCCCTTTTTTTTTCACTCCTCATTTACACACCAACAGACAGTACTCCATTCCAAGTCCATTAGTTCACTCAGTCAACTCGCTTTTTTTTTTTTTTTTTTACTAAGCTTTACACTACCCTCAAACCTACTCAACCTCCCCTTTTCTCAACGCTTACCTAATTTTCTCAGGCTTTCCCTTTGCCCCGGGCGGATCACCTTTCCACAGGGCAAGGTGCTCTCCCCCTTTCCCCTAACACTAAAGCCCCCTCTTCTGATATCATGATTACCATGATACCCTTCCCGCATTTGCTCAGGGCGGATATCCATTCCTCTGAGCAGAATGCCTTCCCCCTTTCTCCCTCAGCACAAACCACATTATCTGCACAACCCCTGTTACTCCCTCAATTTCTTTATAAATATAGCTCTGGCCACATTTAAGAATTTCGTTATATTCGTTCCTTTCTCCCACTCTCTACATAACCAAGATGTTATCTTATAGCTTTCCCCTACCATATGCAGCTCCTTCTTACTTAGTAGTTTGATCTTTATCTCCGCCAAAGGTCGGCATTGATTAAAAATATGCAGGTCCTCCCACTTCTCTCCACATAACACACATCTATCCCTATTCTCACTACCTACCCAACCCCTATTCCTCGGAACACCCAATAACCACCAATACAAACCTCTCTTATCCCTTCTACCCTCAAACTCCGTTTTCGGGTTTATTACTTCCACCAATTTATTTAAAACTGATAAAGAGACTCTCTCTCTACATTCCCCTATTAAGCTCTGTCTTTCCATATCTAGTAGTCTTCCCTTTATCCTTTCCCATACCCATTTATTCCTACCATCCCCCCAGACCTCTCCATATACCCCCAATCCAATCTTTTGTAACCATTTTTTGCACTTATTCACCCAGTAACCTTCATTCGTCATACTTTTCTGAAAATTAAACGTTTCTTGTACTAACGCCCCACCCTTCCCTTCCTCCAATCTAATCCAGTACTTGAACACCCTCTTAGCTATTTCAACCTCTATCGATTCTTTACAGACTAATCTGGCCCCGGCATTGGCTGTACAATTCGGTAGGTCCATCATGATCTTGCTAAATTTCGCCACCACCTGGTTTAGTTCACTCCTATCTTCCTCCATTCCCCATACTTCAACCCCAAATAGCATTTTGCCCATTACCAGTGATTTAAACACCGTTTTCTGAATTTTGTATTTAACGTCTGGAAATTTCTTTTCTAATGCCCCTACTACCGCAAGCGCTCCTCTTCCTTTAAGTTTTGCCTTCTTACACTGATTTTTCCAAGAAGCATTCTTACTAATTATTACACCTAGGTACTCAATTTTTCCCCCTGGTTTAATTTCTTCCTGCTCCAGCCTCCAGACTTCCTTATTCTTTCTCCCACCCCTTTTCCTACACACCAATATCTGAGTCTTTCTTACATTTACTCTGAGAGACCATTTCCTAGTATATTCAACTACCTTGTCCAACCCTTTTTGCAAACCATTTGCCGTCAAAGCCAAAATCAATAGGTCATCCGCGAATAGCAACCCCGGAACCTCCATTTTCCCTACCCAAGGGCAATGCCATGCATCTCCACCATGACCCTCTAAAATATTATTTATAAATAATATAAATAATATCGGGGATAGCTTACATCCCTGTCTCACCCCGCTTTTCGATTCAAAACACTTACTCAACCTTCCATCCTGCAATTTAATCATCACAAACACTTCCTCATAAATAGTTTCAATTGCCACCCTCATTTTTTTCGACATTCCAACCTCCCCTAATCTCAAAAATAGCGCCTCCCTACTGACCGTATCAAAGGCTTTTTCTAAGTCAATCGCTGCTATAAATAATTTACGCCCTGCTATCCTCACATACTTTGTAATCAAAGTGTCCAGAATCCAAACATTATCAACTGTATTACATCCTTTCCTAAATCCATTTTGGAACTGAGATATCCTACCGTACTGTTCCGCCCAATTTGTTATCCTATTCGCCAAAACCCCTGTGTACACCTTTGACAGCGAGTCTAGGAGTGTAATTCCTCTATAGTTGTTTGGATCACTACTAGCTCCTTTATTTTTATAAATAGGGCATAATACCCCCATCCTCCATTCTCTAGGAAATTTCCCCGTTTCCAGCAACCTATTAAAGAATTTCACAATCCCTCTCAACATCGGTTCATTTGCCCCTACCTCTTTCCATACACTATTGGAAATACCATTCACACCTCCTGCAGCCTTGGGTCTAGCATTTTTTAATACTGTAATTACCTCCTGCCTTGTTATCTCCCCATCCAATATTGTAATGCCTACTTCCAGTTCCCTTCCAATTTGTGACTTGTCTATTTCTCTACCCAATTTCCTCTCCCCTTCTAAAAGCCTTTTAAAATGCCTAACCCATTCGTTTTCTCCTATTTTATCTCCCTTCCCCTCCGGTTTCGTTCTTCTGATCTTGTTTATTGACTCCCAAATCCTCTCAAATTTCTTCTCTCTGCAATATATATTTATTTTTTCAGCTTCCGCCTCCTTCCATCCTCTCTTCTTCTCATTCAATACCTCTTTATATTCCCTTCTCAATTTACAATATTCCTTCCTTTTTTCTTGCGTACCCTCCTTCCTAAACTCCGCTAGGGCTCTCATTACAACCTCACGTTTTCTCCTACAGTCTTCATCAAACCATCCATTCATTTTATTCTTTTTTTCCTCTACACTTCTCCTCACTTTCTTCCCCACCCTCCATACAGGGAGTTCAATTAATTTTAACACGTTATCCATATCATTCCCTTCTACCGCCCTTTCAATTCCTACCCTTAATATATCTCCCTCCTCTTTCAAATGCCGTCTTAATTTCTCTTTGGTATTATCATCCCATACATACTTCCATCCTCCATTCCTATACCTCTCCTTACTTTCATCCATCTTTCCCTTCTCATCAGCAACCAAAGTTCTCAATTTTATTTTGATAGGCATATGTTCTGTCAACCCATATTCTAACACCTCAAAACTTATTATTCTCCTTAACGCTATCTCTGAGCTTATTCCTATGTCCACCACACTCCCTCCATTTGTTGTAATATACGTCAAATCACCCACACTATCCCCCTTCATCCACCCATTTAAAATAAATAAATGTTCTAGAGCACATAACTCTAATAACCTTTCTCCATAACTATTTACAACATTATCCTTGCTCTTCCTTTGCAGTATCCCGTCTACTTTTACTTCTTTCCCGTATACCGGTACTCTATTGCTCACTCTCGCATTCCAGTCCCCCAATAAAATCATCCCATCTTCTACATACATTCCTTTAATTGTGTTTATTTCTTCAATCAGTTCGTCAAAAAAATGTTTATTTGCATACACTGAATCGCTCGGATGGTTATAAAGCAGTGCCAGACAAATTGCTTCCGCTGCCCCCTTCCCCATTTTTACTCTCAACCACACTACCCCTTCTACCCTAGTCTGTAACGTCTCCACCCATTCATCTATCTCATTCCTTATTAAAACTACTATGCCCCCTGGGTTTCGGCCCCTCTTCCCTATTTTTTCCCTTAACACGTTAACTACTCTATAACCGTCCCATGTAATTTCAACCCCCTTCCCTAACCACGTCTCTACTAGAGCAATAATCTCAAAATCTTTCACTAAATCCACAATTTCCTTACTCCCTAACTTCCCCATCAACCCCTCAATATTCAGCATCCCTATCACCATATCTAGTTATTTATTTCCTCCCCCTCCCTCCCTATACTTCTGCATTTCACCACTTCCCCCCTTACTTCTCGTGATTCTTCCTTTTGGCTCCACCCCATCCCTCTCTTTCTTCTCACCCCCATCCTTCCCCTTTTCCGTGCCAGAGCCTTTTTTCCCACCCCATAGATCTTTTAAACTTAAGGATCTCGCCTTATTTAACGCCTGCTTTCTCTCCAGGTTTATTTCTGCATTATTCCTATTTGGGGAGGTTAAGTCACTACCCTGACTCCTTTCCCTTCCCGTCACCTCTTCACTACCTGTGTCCACTTCACTTCGGTCTAGTGTCCTACTTGTTGATTCACTCCTTCCTGGGCTGTTCTGACTCACCAAGGACTCTGCTGTCTTCGCTACCTGCCCGCTGACACCGCAGTCCCCTCTTCTCTCTTCCTTCTCCGTACTGATGTCGCCCTGCTCTCGATTTCTGCAACTCATTTCCTCCTCACATTTTTCCATCCTCAGCAGTTCCTCCTGTGTCCACGATCGCGACCAATTTCTGCCTGAAGTAACCAGACACCTCCCCACTATCTTGACTCGCAATCCCTCCGCTCTAGCACGCCACATATGCCGCTTATAGACCTCCAACCGCATCCTATCTTCTTTCTCTATCTCAGCCTTCAAATAAATGTTCGATCTTTTCAAATTTCCAGCATTCCTCAGAAGTATATCAGCCATCAGGGTTGATATTAATCTTAACTTCACCGGCCTATGTCCCTTGTTCCTTCCCACTCTATATATATCATCTATATCAACTTCAGAAAAGTTTATCTTCATTTTGTTCGAAACTATGTCCACCACTTTCAATACTAATTCCACTTTTGATTCTGTTCCTTCCTCAGGTACACCATACACAAACACATTTTTTCTTGCCGATTCGTTCCTCGCTAACCTCACTTCTCTCTTCATTGCTGTTAATTCCTCTTCCAGTACCACCACCTTCTTTTTCAAGCTCTCTACCTCATCTTCTATCTCCGCTAACTTGTCATTTACACCTCCAATTTCTTCTTTTATAAAACTTTTTAAGTCCTTCATCTCCTTCATTTGGGTTGCCTGGTGTTCCTGCATCATTTCCTTAATTTCTTCTCCTTTGCTTGCTTCCTTCACCACTCTCTTGATCTCTTCAAGCTCCTCCCAGCCGAACGGTCCCTGGTTTGGACCCGGATTCTTTTCTATACCTCCTACCACCAGCAGCGTCGCAATAACCGTCGCACACAACATAATCTCCAACAGTCCTTTATAACCACTAATTTCTCTTCCTCTCTCAACTCCACCTTCCTTCCAACACTGCCTTGCACCATGCCATCTTCCAATTCTTAGCCTGTATTGCTGTATCGTTATTCCCATATTGCGCACCTCAGCTCATTCACACGTCTGCACTTCCCGATGTCTCGCTCGTAACTGAGCAGCCCTGAATATGGTTTTCTGTGGTTTCCCATTTTCACAGCAGGCAAATGCTGGGACTGTACCTTAATTAAGGCCACGGCCACTTCCTTGCAACTCCTAGGCCTTTCCTGACCCATTGTCGCCTTAAGACCTATCTGTGTCGGTGCGACGTAAAGTCACCAGAAATAATAATAATAATAATAATAATAATAATAATAATAATAATAATAATAATAATAATAATCTAGTTCTACAGATGTAGAAGGTAAGAATGGGGGAGGATGGTCATGAAATCAATATGACACAACTGGCTCTTGTATAAATAAATGTTAGGTAGAAGGAAGCCAAAACATGAATTTGCGATCAGATTACAGTAAATGTAGAATGTGGGAGTTATGCATTGCAAACCGCACTCTATCAGTGCAAAGATTAATGAGCCAAACAACAATTCGAGCGTTATAATTAAATAATTATTGCCCAGATGCCTTCGACATAGGAACCAAGAAAAACTATCTCCAGCGTCCTTTCCCACGTGGACCCTCGAAATCGGACACAAAACCAATGCTGGCAACTAATAATGAAGGACGCACAAAGGCGATACAGAATCATTAATTATGCTGCGGTGCCTCAAAGCTTGCAGTTTGTTACTTCACAGCGCTGGTAGGAACGTAATTACAAGTCTACTAGCCAGTGGAATGAGACTCCTTCACATCGTTAGCAGCAGCTTTCCTCTTTGTTGACCCTCGTTTAATTAGACATTTACGACGAATTAAGATTATATCCTTCATAAACTTTATGATGAAAACCAAGATTATGTGATACTTAAAAAGCGAGGTAGGCAGTGTCCGAACACGACCGCATATTTCTTTTAAGTTGAATATGTATCCCCTCGTTCGACAATAAGCATACCAACACTCGCGATCGGACAGGGGAAATATCAACAAGACAGACAGGACTGCCTATGCGCTCATTCAGCCCAACATCCCTCAACAACCATAGCTTACGGATCTTTGTTACAGCCGAGAGTCAACAATATTTGTAATTCGTATGCAGTTACTCCATGGAACTTTCCCGGCGCACCTCTTCCGCGCAGGACTGGTCAATTCCTCACAGTGTCAGTGTCAGTTCCCAAGAACTGGTGACTTCAACCATATTCTAGTGGGAAGTGCGTATCATTCTCGAAAAGGATTTTTTTTTTTTTGCTTGTGGCTTTACGTCGCACCGACACAGATAGGTCTTATGGCGACGATGGGATTGGAATGGGCTAGGATTTGGAAGGACGCGGCCGTGGTCTTAATTAAGGTACAGTCCCAGCATTTGCCTGGTAATAAAATGGGGAAACCACGGAAAACAATCCTAAGAGCTGCCGACAGTGGGATTCGAACCTACTATCTCCCGGATGCAAGCTCACAGCAGCGCGCCTCTAACCACACGACCAACTCACTCGGTACGACCAAGGATTTAATTCATGCATACATTGGTATGTTTGGGAGTTCCTTTTCCAACGAAATTTTCCTTGTTTCTGGATGAAAAAATACTTTGAAGTTCTAGCAATACCAATTAAATTTTTGAAATCATGTGGTATTAGAAAATAAACGTGTAATTAAGACGTGATGTGTGCTACCGCACTGAAAATGGACAGTAACTATCTGAAATTGGAATAAAATGTAAGTAAATCCTTGATTTTATGGTAATATGTGTTGTGTAAAGTTTTCTGCATTGATCTATGTATATTGTGTTATAATGATGTATGTGATGACCAAATGGCATGTAGTCAGAGTAAACATTTAAAAAAATCAATATGTCGTGTGAGTGGACGTGCCAATGTCCATGGACTCATCACTGAAGTGATATCGATGTCTGCATCCAGAGGTGAAGCCAGTCAGTAATACTTGCATAGGTACGAGGTGGAAGTGTCTTCATACTTACGTGTCTTTCTCTCCCTGCTGAGTCTGTTCCGTTCACCATGGTCACTGACACACTTTTGGAATCGCCATGGCGTGTTCCTTCCTCTAAAAGTTGTTTCCAAACATTCCACTTGTATAATTTCGCCATATGCCTCGACATTGTCAATTTTTTGCACTACTTTTTGTAATATGATCTCGCAGTTACTATAGCATAACTGTGCAATAACTCTTTAAACGTGTTTATATAGTCTCCCGGAAATGAACGGTCTAAAACTGCGTCGGTCCCTCGACGTGCACTTGAGTGCTTTTCTTATTGGAGTACGCGTAAAACCTTGTCCTGCTCAAGTGTATATGTAACTCGAATGCACTGTGTGCAGTTGATATTTTAAAATATCTCCCTCTACTGTTCAAGCTGGACTACCGATTTTTAAGACGCATTCCAGTCAATATACAGATAAATGTCCCAGCAGCACTACACTATAAAATATTTTGGCGTTATTAATAATGATTGTTCCATCTACAAGATATTAGATTTATAGCACAAGTTGCATACTAGCCGCTTCGTTTATACTGATGGTTTACAACAGATGGCCCGAGGACTTCTCTTGTCACCCAAAAAGTATTTAAAAAATAATTCATGCATGAGCTGTTTCTGTAAACAAAAATTTAAATCACTGTCGAAGAAAACGCGAAACAGGTTTGATGCTCTAGAGAAAGAAATATCGCAAGTCAATTTGACTTTTCCAGTCAGTAGTAATACCAACAAACCCATGATTTTGGAATACTGTATATCATAGCATTATCCCTGTACTGGCCCACCCGTTCACTAGATGGAATGAACTCGTCCATCGCTGCTGTGAAATTCACTTTAACTGTTTAAGTCTTAAGTTTAAATTTTATGTTACAGGATTTTTTAACAGTGCATCCACACATATGCTGTTTTAGTGAAATATTTTTATTGAAATTTCCTCTTTTAATTTAAAAATCATTTTTCCTTCCTGCTACCTATGAATCAATGTAGGTAAGTCTTCTTTCTCTTTTTTACCGAAATACTGGTACAGTGTTAAGAATAATATGTACATGATGTAAGAAAAATAATTTACTCAAAAATTATTTTAGTAATTTACTATATAATACATATACCTCTAATTTTTAATTTAATTTTCTGTTCATTATTTATCAACTTCTCTTATTCAGATAAATCAAAAGTACATTTTACGGCTCACCACTCAGTTCTTGGGTCTTCTGTTTGTTTCTTTTTTGTTTTTTGTTTTTGGAAAACTCTCCTCTATACCGGGAACCAGCATAAAACAAATAAAAATAAGGGTTACTCATACACCCACACGGTTCCACATTGTACCTAACATTGTATCTAATATGGCATTGCCTGCAACAGTGCTATACAGTAATTTAGTAGGTTCTGTGATGGTTCATGGACTTGCTCCCTCTCTCTGAGATTGTGAACCGAGTATCGACTTGTTATTCAGAATACATACTAATCATTATTTAATGAATTTTCGTAAGTAATTTGTACTCAAAACAAAACTTTAACGTATTAGATCGTGTTTAATAAATTTAGTACGTATTGAAGAGATGTTAAGTACGCAAGAAAAATGGCCAACCAGACACCACATTCATCCAACTTCACCCTTTTATCATTTGCTTTACGTCGCACCGACACATGGTGACAATGGGATAGGAAAGGACTAGGGAAGGGTAGGTAGCGACCGTGACCTTAATAAAGGTACAGTACCAACATTTACCTAGTGAAGAAATGGAAGCCATGAAAAACCATCGTCAGGGATGCCAACACTGCGGTTCGAACCTACTGTCTCCCCAATGCAAGGTGTTAGCTACGTGAATCAAACCGAGCGGATACTTGCTCGGATCCAACATCAAGTCGGATGTTCTGCCAATTCAGATGACCTATGCCATTTTTGTTCTGTTGGAAAAGATCTAAGCTACAGGTCTGGCACTAAAGCCATCATAAGTATAGAATGTGAGGGAGTCACCCCTAGTGGATCAATCCAATAAATATTTAACTTTCACGACCGAAATGTACTCGTAATAACTTTCAACATACTAGGTCGTGTTCGGTACATATCGAAGAATTGTTAAGTACAGAAGAAAATGGCCCACTGGTCAACCAATGGGATCCAAATCCACAACCTCCTAATTTCCCGAACTATTCTCGTATATAAGGCATTGAAAATTTACTTCGACTATCGTCTTTTTCTCCCTATTTGAGTGCCTTACACATTAAGTTTAATTTAAAGTCAACATACATTCAAAATATATATATATATAGTTATTAGAATATTATATTAAGGAATTAACCACAATTTCCTCAATAATATAAACCAAATAGCCAAAATAATAGCATGAACTTTTACTTTATAATCGTTTTGTAAATTGTCCCATTTCTTGGATAAGTGATAAGTTTTTATTTTATTTACAATTTGCTATACGTTGCATCGGCAGAGATATGTCTTACGGCGACAATTGGATAGGAGAGGCCTAGGAATTGGAAAGAAGCGACCGTGGCCTTAATTAACAACTCGCGCACAGTTCAGCATGGGAGAAGCATGGTTTCAGAAGAAGAAAGCTTAAGATTCACCTCCAGCTAGCACAGCGTCGCACACAGCCGACTCGGACTTGACCACTTGATGGATGCCAGGAATTGCGCGCGCGCTTTATGAACTGGAACTCGTATTTACGTAAAAAATAATTAAAAGTAAAAAAAAATTAAACTGAAAAAATATACATTTAGAAATATCGGGTTCATTTTTATGTTGAATTGTCTAAAAATTGTTATATGAGACCACCTCCATTTACTGAAAATAAATCAAATTTTATTTTAAAATGCAGGGCTTATTTATTCTCAAATTTAACATCAAAATTACAATGAACTTTTAAAATAAATATTTGAATAGCAAGATAAATTTGTCAGAAACCTAACATTGAATATACCCCTTATAATTTTATTCAGAATATTGTTGTGTAATGTGTGAGTCTGTAGCCAGAATAATTAATAAATTAAACCTCAGTATTACCCTCCTTGAATAAATAAACATATATTATTGTTACGAAAATATAATAATGGTTATTATTACTGTTGCTGTTTTCTTTTGCTAGGGGCTTTACGTCACACCGACACAGATATGTCTTATGGCGAAGATAGGATAGGAAAGGCCTAGGAATGGGAAGGTAGTGGCCGTCGCCTTTATTAAGGAACAGCCCCAGCATTTGCCTGATGTGAAAATGGGAGACCACGGAGAAACACTTTCAGGGCTGCCGACAGTGGGGTTCGAACCCACTATCTCCCGGATGCGAGCACACAACTGTGCGCTCCTAACCGCACGGCCACCTCGGCCGGTGTGTACAAGAATTAAGGCCACGTCCGCTATCTTTCCAGTTGTAGCCCTTTTCCCTCCTTGAATCGCCGAAAATCGCCAAAAACAGCAACAAAATATTAAAGAGAAAAAATATTATCTCCGAAGACTTATTAAACTGAACTGTTGTGTAAATTGTTTCTTTAGTTAATCTCCTTGGCATTCTGAACGTCGTTACTAATCTCTCTTTGAATAAGGAATATATTCATTGTCACAAAATTATTTATCACTGTGTTTTTTATATCTTCATGACAACAATTATACATCACCAACTGTAAGCCTGCAGATCAATGCAACTTGCACATTAAACTAAAATGAGGATTTTCTTAAATAGTCGTGTTTTGATACCAGATGTGAATTTATATATATAAATATACCTACAAAGGAGGCAGACGCCATTGTTTCCGTGCCTTCCTTTATCTGGCTAGCAGTATCCCGTACTTACTTTTAATTCTAGATACGGAACATTGAAGTAGTAGCTCAGCGTGAGAAGATACCAACCTTCCATTTCGTTTCGTCTCTCTACAGGCATATCATGTATCGTATCACTTGTAACGTGTAGACATCTCCATACAAATACGACATGTCACTTAGCCTTTTTGCTTCATAGCTTGCAGCATGTTGCAATGACTTAATTTTTGATACATTCAGACCTTAACAACTCACATGAATTTCATCTTATTTTGCCCCATTTTTCTATTACTATTAGATTGTCACTAGGTACAAGTGAGTGACAAAATATAGTGTCTGTTGTTACGTGCAGGCTGCTTTTGTAATCCACGTTCAGTCTGTAAACATACGAGCTCATGAATGACACACCCATGCTTGCAAGCAACTGTGAATATTATGGTGCTCTAAGGTCAATAGCATATGACACGTTGGGCCATTGAAGCTCTGTACGGAGCGAGTTCTTCGCTGCTAGAATGCCTCTGCTGCTTGGGAATTTCACGCTAAGCTTGTGGTTAGCCTCTTCATTGCATGCCTGATGAAATGTTACTAGGCCTTTGTCTCAGAGAATTAGGAATGTCACTGCTGTAGGCCTATGCTTTTACTACTGAATTCCGTATGCAGTACTTCCTCAACGAGTACAGTAAATACAGCATTTATTTATTGAAATGCTGAGCGTTCCTAACAAAGTAATGTCGAAATTGTGTACTATCTCTGAAAGTTTCAGAACTTTATTCTGTTTCTTATTGCCGTTGTTTGTATTGACAACAACATACATTTTTTTAGTGAAACAGGATATCCAGTGATGTGATTTACTTAATCACTCTGCGCTACTCACCCTTCTTGTAATTTTCAGGCCCTGGGAACACTCAAAATAGTATTCTTTAAAGAAAAGAGATAACCTGCGAAATCAACGAGCGGTGCGAAGCGGTTGTGTTTTGGCTTCCACGAGAACCATACTACAGTTTCGCCTCAAAGACAAACCTTTAATGACAAAATAAATTGCCGTCTATATGAATATCTACATAAATAAAGTTGTAGGGGGTCCGCTGTCTGTAATTTCGTTTGTTATGCCAATTCTTCAGATATTTATCCGTTTCAGGTGAACTCAAGACCGTATCAGTGGTTTTTATTTTTCGTGTCTGTTTGTTCCAACATAACGGCGCAACGGCTAGATGGATCTCGAACGAACTTCATATTTAGAATATACCCATTCAGGGAAAGGTTTTGATATGCGTATGATTAAAATCTCTGAATATACGGAGGGTTTACGGAAAACCAGAACAGTTCTCTTCCATTTTCTCTTTTACTATTGATTTTCTGTAAAATTGCTGGACTATTTGAGAAACGTACCTTCATTACAAACAACTTTTGTTTTGTACATAATTTCGCTTACTTTTCAAATAATGGAGAAAAATTACAATTTTCTGAGGGTCTCTTGCTGTGCATTGAGTGACCGACAGACCGATAACGAACCTACATGTTACCATGGCAACGTCTCTGACTGCTTGCCAGCAGGGAAATAACGCACTTCCATTTTCAACATAATTCTTGTAAACTCGTGGTTGTTCCTTGGGTACCAAGCAAGAGAGGCGTCAATCGCCCAGTCTGCGGGATATTGGCGAAATACCGTTGGAGGTTACGATCGTCCTCGAATAGCACTAAGGGGCACTGTTACCATTGGAACAGTACCATGGAGTGTTGCCCATTATTTCACACCCTATGGTGTTTTCAGGCATTTGCTATAATTTTTACTGTATTTCTATTCTACTGTTTTCCGCTCTAATTTCTTGCCTCTGCCTTGTCTCTTTAGGCTTAAGAAAGAATGCCGTAAGTCATCTTCTTATCTGTTTACCTAAGAATCCCCGCACCTGAATTTCTCCTCTGTTACCGTCTTCTAATATTCGTAATTCACCACCATCACAATTAATTGAGGAGCATTTTATTTTCATATACATCCACTTGGTTTTTACATATTTGTCCTGTACGGCTGTCCTCAGTTATAATACTCTTTTCTATTAATTTCAACTTCCTTAACTGTATTACTTTCTTCCTTCATTACTCCCTGTGTATGCGAGTGCTAATCCCGAAACCTGGACCGTCTTTTCTTTGAGAAAAAATTCCAAGCTGTTCAAATGTATAACTTTTGGCCCTAGAAAGTATCGAAATATCGATGTAATTTTAATGACGGTGCAGACCTTTGTTTCGGGGTAGTGTGGGACTAAACGGTAAGTCGTATTACAAAATAGATAGCACAATCGCCGTTCAATTTGGAGAGAGCTACAACTTTGGTCCTATGACTTATTGTCGAGTCTCGATCGTTGATACCTTAGATAGCGCTGCATTTCTCGATTATAATCAAACCTCTCCACCTCGAATGTGACTGGCATTAGGAAAAGGGACCTATCATAATCATGAAATCTCTCCATCTCTACTGTGAATGGCATTTGGCATGTGAACCTTACGTTATACTAGAAACTCCAGAACTCGATTGTGATTGGCAGTGGGAAATGTGGCCTGCCATTATAAGAAAACTTCCCCAATGCCTACTTTATTTTGGAAACAACGTATGGTGTCCTCCCTGTTTTCTTTCTTGGATTGCGCTAAGAGACAAGCAATTTAATATAATATTACTCACTGCGTGTACAATAATTTACGGATAAATTCGTATACAAAGTAGAATACCGTAGCGAAGCACGGGAACATTTGCTAGTGTATAATAACATGCTACTGTATATGCAATAGCAGTAGCGGGCGGAATGGGGAAGGTAGCATTCAGCTACAATCGGGAGACCACGTCTGTACAGCGGTACTGCATAGCGTGCGTAAGCTAGGCGTGTCCGCCTCCGTAGCGTAACGGTTAGTGTTATTATCTGCCGTCCTCAGGAGTACGGGTTCGATTCCCGGTACTGCTAGAAATTTAAGAATGGCAGGAGGGCTGGTATGTGGTTGAAATGGTACATGCAGCTCACCTCCTTTGGGGGTGTGTCTGAAAAGAGCTGCACTACCTCGGGATGAGGACACGAGTTTACTAGCTAGGCGTAAGAGTGCATTCAGCTACGGTCGGTAGACCTCGGCGTTGCGGTGGTTCTAGGTGGCGGTGAATCTTAGGCTTCCCTTCCGAAGATCGAGTCCTAATGCTATATGCCATTGTCGTTGTGCCTTGTTGATGCTCACAGTGAAACTCAAACGAACGGGGAACTACAGACGTTTAAAATGGAACATTTTCTCTATTCGAACGGATGATTTAAAACCGGGGAGAGAATACTACTTCACCCGCGTCGTATTAAGTCAAGATGGTAGATTCAAAAATATTTAGCATCAGTTTCTTAAGTGAGAATAAGTTTCATTACAGAGGAAAGGAGGATTCATATTTTTGAGGAAGACAATCGGTGCCATAAAGTTTCGCTCAAATATGTTCGAGCTTCATGTGCATTACGTGTCGAGTCGACATACAAGTAAATTTGCAGAACATCCGGTAATTCTTGTAAAAGTTGATTGTTGATGACGTTGACAGTATTTCTTGGAGCAAAAACTGCTCATTGAAACAGCCATTCCTGATCGATGAACTGCTATGCCCACGTGTGTTAAAACTTTCATATCTCTGGGTGCCGTAGATTTGGCTGGGCATCACACACATACACTTCCGGATATCATAGAAGTAGTGTATTTTGGTGGGTTCTGTAACTTCTGCCTTTGTTGGCGCCTGTGAAGACGCCTCCTCCTCAATAAGTAATGACGTCACAGCACGGGCGATTTGAAATGCGAACTGCTGGCTAAGAGTGAAGGTTTAACATCATATGACGTCATAATCCAACTCTGGATACGTAAGCAGGCCCGGGTTCGACCCCAGGCTTAACCTTACAAGGATGTTAACCTTACAGACCCAAGTTCAGTGCTAAAGATTGCAAGCTAAACCTTATAGGCTCGGATTCAATTCCAGGCAAGACGGCGGCTATACTTTTTTCTTATCACCCTGATTCTAGAGAGCTACCTGAGGGCTAAGTGTAATATAGGCAAACACAATTCCACATACAAATGTTAGAATCGAACACAAGTCTGCAGATGAAGAAGTAAAATTAAAAACCGGAATTGCCTCTAGCGTAAGGTTAATATTTTCGTAGCCGGGCTGAGTAGCTCAGACGACCATGTAAGAACACAACTACCAGGCCCACTCTGCAAGACTTTAGCCTTAACTTGAAGTTTACATCTTATTTCTACGAAAATTAATGTATTAACCATGATCGCGTTACTATTTTTAAATACGTCACACTGACAGCAGACATGTCTTATGGTTACTATGGGATAGGAGAAGGTCAGAAGTTGGGAGGAAGCGACCGTGGACTTAATTCAGGTACAGTCTCAGCACTCGCCTTGTAAGAAAATGGGAAAGGATGGAAAACCATTTTGAAGACTACTGACAGTAAGGTTTGAACCCACTATCTCCCGAATGCATGTTGATGGCTACGTGACCCAAACCACGTATCCACTAGCTCAGTAATTATAATAACAAGAAGGAGAGGAAGAACGAAATGCATTAGAAACCTATGAATAGTAACTAAATTCCTAAATTTTATGAAATTATTCTCAATCACGCACTAATTCACACTTAGTTCATCATACAAGTCAGTTGGAAGCAATCAGCAAGTGATTTCGGCAACCCATCTTAAATTTCCTACGATGATGCAAATCTATAAATTCAGCTGGATGAACGCTCCACATTCTAGCGACAGTGACTGCAAAGGAGCGATTGTAATCCCTGGAATAACTGACATATATAGGTAGAGAGGAGCCAAGTTGCTTATCGTGCTTGTGATAGAAGGAGAGGTAATTCATGTTCGTGAAAAGGTAAATCGGTATACCTGAATTAAGAACTGTGCAGAAGGGACAACATGTGGCGACTGCGACACTCGTGCACACGAAGCCATGACATCTCCTTATAAAAGGTTAAATAGATATGAAGATCAAATTGCAACATATATAAATCTAATGGGGGTGTTTGAACTCTCTGCCAACGTCTTATTACTGTCTTGTTACATACATATTAGCGCAGTTGCTTTAGGTTCAAAAAGCCCCGGGTTCGATTTCTAGCTGAGTGGGAGATTTTACTCTTCGCCAGAACTGGCTGTTTGTGTTTGTCTTAATTTCACTTACACAAACAAACCACCACAGAAACACGCAACAGTGTATACATTCCTCCGTACAGGATTGGCTTCAGGAAAGGCGCCCGTTCGTATCAACTTGTGTTAATCCACTCGTAGTTGCTTAAGGTCAGGAAGAAGAAGAATCTAAATTGTATGCTCAAGCGTATTAGTGTAAATAAGTAAATCTGAATATATCTTGCTGAGCAATGGCACATTTTCACAAATCTGAATTATTTTGTTTCTCTCCTTTTTCGGGAGTATGTTTTCAAAAAATGGTGCTCTTTTAATCTAACCGAACTGAAGGGAATAGAGAACACAAAAGCTCCAAAACATATGTTGTTTGAAGTCCTTCCATTTCTTTCTTGAAATAAATGTACTTTCCTAAACGAAGCACAAAGAATACAAATCTGTGCACATACAGACTATTAAGGCACTTGTATTAAGAAGATGACTGCTCCCAGCCATTTAGCCGGCAGATATGAAAGTACTGCATGATCAGCGGTGACTGTAGTTTCAACCTTATAGCTTGGGTTATATGATATTGATTCATCTCGAGAAGTGAACCAAAATTTTCATAGGTACAGTGTTTATAAAATAGGTAATGCCATCCGATTATGGACAAAATGTTGTTATACTTATTCCCAAGACAGCAGGTGCTGACGAGTGTAAAATCTATCACACCATCAGTTCAGTATCTCACGCTTGCAAAATTTTAACACGTGTTATATACAGAATAATGGAAAGACAAGTTGAAGCTGAGTTTGGTGAAGATCAGTTTGGCTTCAGAAGAAATGTAAGAACACGTGGGGCAATCCTGACTGTACGTACGATCCTAGAGGATCAGATTAAGAAGAACATGCCCACGTCCATGGCATTCGAAGAACTAGAAAATGTATGTTGATTGCAATACGCTGTTTGAGATTCTGAAGCTGATCGGGAAAAAAGAATTATCTACATTCTGTACAAAAATCTGTCTGCAGTGGTATGAATCAGATTGGTCATACAAAGCTAGAACAGGTAGATAATTTCAAGTATTTGGGTTGTGTGTTCTCCCAGGATGGTAATATAGTAAGTGAGATTGAATCAACGTGTAGTAAAGCTAACGCAGTGAACTCGCAGTTGCGATCAGTAGTATTCTGTAAGATGGAAGTCAGCTCCCAGACGAAACTATCTTTACATCGGTCTGTTTTCAGACCAACTTTGCTTTACGGGAGCGAACGCTGGGTTGACTCAGGATATCTTATTCATAAGTTAGAAGTAACAGACATGAAAGTAGCAAGAATGATTGCTGGTACAAACAGGTGGGAACAATGGCAGGAGAGTACTCGGAATGAGGAGATAAAGGCTAATTTAGGAATGAACTCGATGGATGAAGCTGTATGCATAAACCGGCTTCGGTGGTGGGGTATTGTGAGGCGAAAAGAGGAGGATAGATTACCTAGGAGAATAATGGACTCTGCTATGGAGGGAGACCAAGACAACGATGGTTAGACTCGGTTTCTAACGATTTAAAGATAAGAGGTATAGAACTAAATGAGGCCACAACACTAGTTGCAAATCGAGGATTGTGGCGACATTTAGTAAATTCACAGAGGCTCGCAGACCGAACGCTTAAAGGCATAACAGTCTAAAATCAAGATCCACAAAAAGAATCAGCAATTTAGGACGGGTTGAGGCAAGGTTGTTGTTTGTTTCCTCTCTCTTTCAATGCTTATATACCAGAGGCGGCAATGGAAATCAAAGAGGAATTTGGAAAGAGAATCACAATCCAAGGAGAGTAAATTAAAAGTCCATGCCTATGAAATTGTTTTATCTGGGTATGCAGAAGATATGGAAAAACATTCCAAATGGTATGGACACAGTCTTGGAGAAGGAGTACAAGATGGGAATAAATAAATCCAAAATAAAAGTAATGGAGTACAGTCAAACGAGGTCAGGTTGTGCTGGCCTCAAAGGAAGTAGAACGACCGTTCTTAACAGAAGATATTTCCTTCCTTCCAAAACTGATATAGAAACCAGAACGATGTGTCGGAAGACTTTAGTCTGAGGCCAGGAAGTGAAACATGGACGATAACTAGCTCGGAAAGAAAGAGAATAGAAGATTTCGAAATGTGATATTACAGAAGGATGCTGAATGTGAGATGGGTAAATCGAATAACGAATGAAGAAATATTTAATCGAATTGGTGAGAGGAAAATGATTTGGCAAAATTTGACCAGAAGAAGAGATAGAAGTATAGGACACATCTTAAGAGACCCAGGAATTGTTCAATTGGTTTTTGAGGGATGTTTAGGCGGTAGAAACGGCAGGGATAGACTAAGGCATGAATATGAGAAAAGATGTATGATTTAGTAGTTGTGTATGTTAGGTCATCAGCCCAGAGGCTGGTTGGATCCTCAAATAGCACCACCAAAGGTTATGCAGCTATAGGAAAACCACAAAAAAAACAACGGCAGTACCAAAATGAGGCGTACTAGGTAAGATGAGGAGTGAGGTAGTTCGCCATTGCTTTCCTCACTGGGCCAGACAGTGTTATAGCAGCACGACAACCCTATGAGCAACACCTGTAATAACACTCACACAAACTGGTCGTGGTCTGAATGTCATTACTCTGCACCACACATACCCCCAGCAGTTTCCATATTGTCACAGCCATGGATGAGACTGGGACTTCGGTGGAAGGTACACTTTGTTCTCGCCTGAGCCAAGAGATGGATGCAAAAGTACAGCATCCATCAAGAAATGACAGCAGGCAGGATTTAGTAGTTATGTAGAAATAAATATATTAGCACAGGGCAGGGTGGCATGCAGTGCTGCATAAAATCAGTTTAAGGACTGATAACCCATTTCCAAAATCTTCCGTACACCAGGCAAGCTGATTTCTCGTTTTCACTTTTCCTTCGTGACGATGGTTCTGCTCTACCAGACCCATAGTTTTCCTCACATAATGGTATTAATAATCTCAGGCACCACAAACTCATGGTTTCACTCACATAATGGTATTACTAATCTCAGGCAACGCAAACTCATAGTTTTCCTCACATAATGGTATTATTAATCTCAGGCAACACAAACTCATGGTTTCACTCACATAATGGTATTAATAATCTCAGGCAACGCAAACTCATAGTTTTCCTCACATAATGGTATTATTAATCTCAGGCAACACAAACTCATGGTTTCACTCACATAATGGTATTAATAATCTCAGGCAACGCAAACTCATAGTTTTCCTCACATAATGGTATTATTAATCTCAGGCAACACAAACTCATGGTTTTCCTCACATAATGGTATTACTAATCTCAGGCAACGCAAACTCATAGTTTTCCTCACATAATGGTATTACTAATCTCAGGCAACGCAAACTCATGGTTTTCTTCACATAATGGAATTACTACTCTCAGGCACCACAAACTCATGGTTTCACTCACATAATGGTATTACTAATCTCAGGCAACGCAAACTCATAGTTTTCCTCACATAATGGTATTACTAATCTCAGGCAACGCAAACTCATGGTTTTCTTCACATAATGGTATTACTAATCTCAGGCACCACAAACTCATGGTTTCACTCACATAATGGTATTACTAATCTCAGGCAACGCAAACTCATGGTTTTCTTCACATAATGGTATTAATAATCTCAGGCACCACAAACTCATGGTTTCACTCACATAATGGTATTATTAATCTCAGGCAACGCAAACTCATGGTTTCACTCACATAATGGTATTACTAATCTCAGACAACGCAAACTCATGGTTTTCTTCACATAATGGTATTAATAATCTCAGGCAACGCAAACTCATGGTTTTCCTCACATAATGGTATTATTAATCTCAGGCAACACAAACTCATGGTTTTCCTCACAAAATGGTACTAGTAATCTCAGGCAACAAAAACTCATGGTTTTCTTCACATAATGGTATTACTAATCTCAGGCAACGCAAACTCATGGTTTCACTCACATAATGGTATTACTAATCTCAGGCAACGCAAACTCATGGTTTTCTTCACATAATGGTATTAATAATCTCAGGCAACGCAAACTCATAGTTTTCCTCACATAATGGTATTATTAATCTCAGGCAACACAAACTCATGGTTTTCCTCACAAAATGGTACTAGTAATCTCAGGCAACAAAAACTCATGGTTTTCTTCACATAATGGTATTACTAATCTCAGGCAACGCAAACTCATGGTTTCACTCACATAATGGTATTACTAATCTCAGGCAACAAAAACTCATGGTTTTCTTCACATAATGGTATTAATAATCTCAGGCACCACAAACTCATGGTTTCACTCACATAATGGTATTAATAATCTCAGGCAACGCAAACTCATAGTTTTCCTCACATAATGGTATTATTAATCTCAGGCAACACAAACTCATGGTTTTCCTCACAAAATGGTACTAGTAATCTCAGGCAACAAAAACTCATGGTTTTCTTCACATAATGGTATTACTAATCTCAGGCAACGCAAACTCATGGTTTTCTTCACATAATGGTATTAATAATCTCAGGCACCACAAACTCATGGTTTCACTCACATAATGGTATTAATAATCTCAGGCAACGCAAACTCATAGTTTTCCTCACATAATGGTATTATTAATCTCAGGCAACACAAACTCATGGTTTTCCTCACAAAATGGTACTAGTAATCTCAGGCAACAAAAACTCATGGTTTTCTTCACATAATGGTATTACTAATCTCAGGCAACGCAAACTCATGGTTTTCTTCACATAATGGTATTAATAATCTCAGGCACCACAAACTCATGGTTTCACTCACATAATGGTATTAATAATCTCAGGCAACGCAAACTCATAGTTTTCCTCACATAATGGTATTATTAATCTCAGGCAACACAAACTCATGGTTTTCCTCACAAAATGGTACTAGTAATCTCAGGCAACAAAAACTCATGGTTTTCTTCACATAATGGTATTACTAATCTCAGGCAACGCAGACCCATGGTTTTCCTCACATAATGGAATTACTACTCTCAGGCAACACAAACTCATGGTTTTCCTCTCATAATGGTATTACTACTCTCAGGCAACGCAGACCCATGGTTTTCCACACATAATGGAATTACTACTCTCAGGCAACGCAGACCCATGGTTTCCCTCACATAATGGAATTACTACTCTCAGGCAACACAAACACATGGTTTTCCTCACATAATGGTATTACTACACTCAGGGAACACAAACTCATGGTTTTACTCATGTAATGATATTACTAATCTCAGGCAACGCATACCCATGATTTTCCTCACATAATGGTATTACTACTCTCAGGCAACACAAACTCATTGTTTTCCTCACAAAATGGTATTACTAATCTCAGGCAACACAAAATCATAGTTTTCCTCGCATAATGGTATTACTAATCTTAGGCAACACAACTAATGGTTTTCCTCACATAATGGTATTACTACTCTCAGGCAACAAAACCTCATGGTTTTCCTCACATAATGGTATTACTAATCTCAGGCAACGCAGACCCATGGTTTTCCTCACATAATGGAATTACTACTCTCAGGCAACACAAACTCATGGTTTTCCTCTCATAATGGTATTACTACTCTCAGGCAACACAAACACATGGTTTTCCTCACTTAATGGTATTACTACACTCAGGGAACACAAACTCATGGTTTTTCTCACATAATGGTATTATAACTCTCAGGCAACGCAGAACTCATGGTTTTCCTCACATCATTCTATTACTACTCTCAGGTAACACAAACTCATGGTTTTCCTCACATAATTGTATTACTAATCTCAGGCAACGCAGACCCATGGTTTTCCTCACATAATGGTATTACTACTCTCAGGCAACACAAACTCATGGTTTTACTCATGTAATGATATTACTAATCTCAGGCAACGCATACCCATGATTTTCCTCACATAATGGTATTACTACTCTCAGGCAACACAAACTCATTGTTTTCCTCACAAAATGGTATTACTAATCTCAGGCAACACAAAATCATAGTTTTCCTCGCATAATGGTATTACTAATCTTAGGCAACACAACTAATGGTTTTCCTCACATAATGGTATTACTACTCTCAGGCAACAAAACCTCATGGTTTTCCTCACATAATGGTATTACTAATCTCAGCCAACGCAGACCCATGGTTTTCCTCACATAATGGAATTACTACTCTCAGGCAACACAAACTCATGGTTTTCCTCTCATAATGGTATTACTACTCTCAGGCAACGCAGACCCATGGTTTTCCACACATAATGGAATTACTACTCTCAAGCAACGCAGACCCATGGTTTTCCTCACATAATGGAATTACTAATCTCAGGCAACACAAACACATGGTTTTCCTCACATAATGGAATTACTACTCTCAGGCAACACAAACTCATGGTTTTCCTCTCATAATGGTATTACTAATCTCAGGCAACACAAAATCATAGTTTTCCTCGCATAATGGTATTACTAATCTTAGGCAACACAACTAATGGTTTTCCTCACATAATGGTATTACTACTCTCAGGCAACAAAACCTCATGGTTTTCCTCACATAATGGTATTACTAATCTCAGGCAACGCAGACCCATGGTTTTCCTCACATAATGGAATTACTACTCTCAGGCAACACAAACTCATGGTTTTCCTCTCATAATGGTATTACTACTCTCAGGCAACACAAACACATGGTTTTCCTCACTTAATGGTATTACTACACTCAGGGAACACAAACTCATGGTTTTTCTCACATAATGGTATTATAACTCTCAGGCAACGCAGAACTCATGGTTTTCCTCACATCATTCTATTACTACTCTCAGGTAACACAAACTCATGGTTTTCCTCACATAATTGTATTACTAATCTCAGGCAACGCAGACCCATGGTTTTCCTCACATAATGGTATTACTACTCTCAGGCAACACAAACTCATGGTTTTACTCATGTAATGATATTACTAATCTCAGGCAACGCATACCCATGATTTTCCTCACATAATGGTATTACTACTCTCAGGCAACACAAACTCATTGTTTTCCTCACAAAATGGTATTACTAATCTCAGGCAACACAAAATCATAGTTTTCCTCGCATAATGGTATTACTAATCTTAGGCAACACAACTAATGGTTTTCCTCACATAATGGTATTACTACTCTCAGGCAACAAAACCTCATGGTTTTCCTCACATAATGGTATTACTAATCTCAGCCAACGCAGACCCATGGTTTTCCTCACATAATGGAATTACTACTCTCAGGCAACACAAACTCATGGTTTTCCTCTCATAATGGTATTACTACTCTCAGGCAACGCAGACCCATGGTTTTCCACACATAATGGAATTACTACTCTCAAGCAACGCAGACCCATGGTTTTCCTCACATAATGGAATTACTAATCTCAGGCAACACAAACACATGGTTTTCCTCACATAATGGTATTACTACACTCAGGGAACAAAAACTCATGGTTTTACTCATGTAATGGTATTACTAATCTCAGGCAACACAAACTCATGGTTTTCCTCTCATAATGGTATTACTACACTCAGGCAACACAAACTCATAGTTTTCCTCACATAATGGTATTATTAATCTCGGGCAACACAAACTCATGGTTTTCCTCACATAATGGTATTACTAATCTCAGGCAACACAAAATCATAGTTTTCTTCGCATAGTGGTATTACTAATCTTAGGCAACACAAACTAATGGTTTTCCTCACATATTGGTATTACTACTCTAAGACAACACAAACTCATGGTTTTCCTCACGTAATGATATTACTAATATTAGGCAACACAAACTCATGGTTTTCCTCTCATAATGGTATTACTACTCTCAGGCAACGCAGACCCATGGTTTCCCTCACATAATGGAATTACTACTCTCAGGCAACACAAACACATGGTTTTCCTCACATAATGGTATTACTACACTCAGGGAACACAAATTCATGGTTTTTCTCACATAATGGTATTATAACTCTCAGGCAACGCAAACTCATGGTTTTCGTCACATAATGGAATTAGTACTCTCAGGCAACACAAATTCATGGTTTTCCTCACATAATGGTATTACTAATCTCAGGCAACGCATACCCATGGTTTTCCTCACATAATGGTATTACTACTCTCAGGCAACACAAACTAATGGTTTTCCTCAAATAATGGTATTACTACTCTCAGGTAACGCAAAACTCATGGTTTTCCTCACATAATTTTATTACTACTCTCAGGCAACACAAACTCATGGTATTCCTCACATAATGGTATTACTACTCTCAGGCAACAAAAACTCATGGTTTTCCTCACATAATGGTATTACTAATCTCAGGCAAGGCAGACCCATGGTTTTCCTCACATAATGGTATTAATACTCTCAGGCAACGCAGACCCATGGTTTTCCTCAGATAATGGTATTACTACTCTCAGGCAACACAAACTGATGATTTTCCTCACATAATTTTATTACTACTCTCAGGCAACACAAACTGATGATTTTCCTCACATAATGGTATTACTACTCTCAGGCAACACAAACTCATGGTTTTCCTCACGTAATGGTATTACTAATCTCAGGCAACGCAGACACGTGGTTTTCCTCACATAATGGTATTACTAATCTCAGGCAACGCAGACCCATGGTTTTCCTCACGTAATGCTATTACCAATCTCAGGCAACACAAACTCATGGTTTTCATCACATAATGGTATTACTAATCTCAGGCAACGGAGACCCATGGTTTTCCTCACATAATTTTATTACTTCTCTCACTCAACGCAGACACATGGTTTTCCTCACATAATTTTATTACTTCTCTCAGGCTACGCAGACCCATGGTTTTCCTCACATAATTGTATTACTACTCTCAGGCAGCGCAGACTCATGGTTTTCCTCCTATAATGGTATTACTAATCTCAGGCAACGCAAACCCATGGTTTTCCTCACGTAATGCTATTACTAATCTCAGGCAACACAAACTCATGGTTTTCATCACATAATGGTATTACTAATCTCAGGCAACGGAGACCCATGGTTTTCCTCACATAATTTTATTACTTCTCTCAGGCATCGCAGACCCATGGTTTTCCTCACATAATGGTATTACTACTCTCAGGCAGCGCAGACTCATGGTTTTCCTCACATAATGGTATTGCTAATCTCAGGCAACGCAGAGCCATGGTTTTACTCACATACTCATTCACAGGCGCAAGCCAAACCCGTGGTATTTCTCACTTAATGGAACTAATCACAGGCAATGTAGACCCATGATGTTTCGCATAAATTGGTACTATTCATAGGTGACGCAGACCCATTCTGAACAGAGTGGAACCGACCGATGGAATACACACGATGACCATTATCACAAGCAACGTCCAGACCCGTAGGGTTTCTCGCACAATGGTACTGATCCTACGTTACGTAGATCCATGATTTTCCTCGCAAGTAACGTCGACCTATGGTGTTCCGCATGTGATGGTACAAATCAGAAGTATTCTCATGGTTCTTATTTAAAAGTGCTATGGTCGCCCCTTTTAGCCGCCTCTTACGTCACTTTTCCTTGATCATTCAGTGGACGTCTTTATTGGTAAGTTAAAATGTATGAGATATGACTTTTACACTCAAGGAATATTTATGAAAAATTTATTTATCCTATTGTCGCTATTTTTACGGACTTTGTACGTTCTTCGTTTTAGAGCAACCTACATACCCTATTTCTATAGTGAACAGATGCCTTTTTCTTTTGGATGAAATTCCAAATCTATCCTGAAGAAAGGTGGTCGCTATATTACTTAATGTCTTTCACAAGACCTCCTTACACACTTCAAAACTTCACACTGTCCCACAATCTACATATTTTCAAGGACTTGATATAGGCAAATCTGAAATATTTTAACTATATATTCAATCCTCATCAATATCTCACTGATGTCAAATTCTCTACACAGATAGTGGGATAGATTAAATATATTCATGTCAAGGAGAAATTCTTAAAGAATAAGCACTGAAGAAAACAAAAACTTATCGATTATTGTCACGGGGTTAGTGTTGTCCTTTTCAACATTCCCATGATGATTGAAGAGTAAACTAAGGCTCCTTAGATGTGGTATTTATGTAAAATAATACGAATACCATAATCTATTATATTCTTCATTATGTTGTGAGGGGTCAAGAATGTTCTTCAAATAACAATTCCTCGTTACGGGCAATTAACTGTAACAATAGAATAAATAAAGCAGCAAACAACTAGCTCCATCGATTGGCATTCAATACAAAAGAACAAGGCCTATTATGGTTGACATTTAGAAGGATAATAATGAATGTAGGGACGAATGACAGACAATGGGGAGGATTAAGGCAACGTACAATATAGTGCTACCAATGATAGACAAATAATATTACAATTGCAAGTAATGAAATGAAATAGCGCATGGCTTTTAGTGCCGGGAGTGTCCGAGGACGTCAGGCTCGCCAGATGCAGGTCTGTCGATTTGACTCCCGTAGGAGACCTGTGCTTCGTGATGAGGATGAAATGATGATGAAGACGACACATACACCCAGCCTCCGTGCCAGCGAAATTAACCAATTAAGGTTACAATTCCCGACCCTGCCGGGAATCGAACCCGGGACCCCTGTGGCCAAAAGGCAGCACGCTAACCATTTAGCCATGGGGCCGGACACAATTTCAAGTTATTTTTAACAGCAATAACAATCGCACATGCTCATTTTAAACAGTAATTTATTTCATTTAAAAAACTACACATTGGTTAAAAGTTGAAAATAAATGTTTACACTGCATCAGGAATACACCATTAGTACCGAGTTTGTAAAAAATATATACTTAATAAACCCGAATGGAATAGCTGATTAACTCTTAAATGGTAGCTTTTTTTTTGGCACAACCGTCGTCATTGGTAGGACCCAGCGATTTATAGTTTGCTTCCAATACTTACCCTTGTAGTGAATAATAATAATAATAATAGTAATAATAATAATAATAATAATAATAATAATAATAATAATAATAATAATTCAGCTCCTTGGGAGAATGTTAAGAGTAGTGGCCGTCGAATCACAGGGCATCGGATTCGATTCCCGGCCAGGTCAAGGATTTTATCCACGTCTCGTTAAATTACCTTGATCGGAGCCTGGTGTTTGTGGTTGTGGTGGTTGACAATGTGGTGTGTTGTACAGAAATAAATGTAAGTATTAAGAGGAACACGAACATTTTTTTTGACACAATGTTGGCTGCTTGCATGTCTGTTTTGGCATTCATTGTACTCTACCAGCAACCGGGACTCTGTTGGACAATCAAATACTGAGTGAAAATTTTCGGATAAATACAAAATGTGCCACCAAAAACGTACATGCCGACGCCTAGCGCCATGGAGTGACGAATGGACTTTTTTATCCTTCAAAAATCCGAGCACCACTGCCGGGTTTGAAGCCGTGATCTTGATGTGTGGAGGCCGAAACTGAAGCACTGATCGACACAGGGAGCTAGGAAGGAAATGAGATGTCAAATCAATAATTCAGTGATAAGCTGGGGGGCGTATTTGAAGACTAGACGAAACTACCACCTTCGTGTGATTTGCGAGACTTCTGTTGCGTACGATTATTATCTTCGGAGGAAATATCGAAAGTTGTTTTATATTGTTCGTCTCGCCGGAGGAAGCGCCAACAATCAACCGGATGTTAGCTTCATGCATTGTGCAAGAGCAACTCGAGCGCTTCGGCGTACTGAAAGCGGTCACAAACTACGATTTATTCCCCACAATAATTTATAGCTCTGTGCTGCTTGCATTTGTTTTATCTTTAGTTCATGATCCATCCTTTCCCCTCCCGCACAGGCGCCATAGATCAGTACCAAGCGAATGAGTATCAGAAGCCCCCAACCAGTCTTACGAGAGAAAATCGAAAACTCATATCCTACGTTCCTTATCGGAAAAGAGTTGCTAGCAATTTTCAGTACATAGTAGCTTTTGGTGAGGAATCATGGATCCTATGAATATAAACTCGTGCTTCGCTACGGAATTCTATATTGCATACAGAATTCTAGATGGATTCGTTTACACGTTGTTAATAAGATTTTATTAAATTGCATAATCAGTCATCAATAATCTGCATTTAGGTCTATCGACCAGGTGGCAAATTCCCTATCGATTGTTTACTTAGCTTTAATAACAAAAGCAATTAAAATTAAATTTTAGAGGCCTTCCCCTAAACTAGTACTATTTAATCCGGAGTGAATAACGTTATTTATAGCCTAAACCGAGTTTTTTTACCACGACTTTACATACCGATTTTCAATAAATTCTGTTCATCCTTTTGGTCGTGGCTCGGCATTGATATGGACTTAGCAACAGAAATATAAATTCATGAATATATCTTACGGTAAAAATGCATAAGACATAAAAGGTCGGAAATTTAATTCTGTAAAACTTTAGTTATGTAGAATTTATCAATAGGACCATTAGTAACACACATTTTTTGAGAAGTGAATTTTTGGCCCACCCCTAAACTACAGTTTCGCTCAGCGTGAATGAAAGTATCTTTAGACAAGACTGCAGTGCCTTATTTACCCACTTTACATACCGAATTTCATTAAATTATTTTCAGTCATTTGTTTGTGATGCGCGTACAGACAGACAGACAGACAGACAGACAGACAGACAGACAGACAGACAGACAGCGATGACGGAAAATTATAGAGTGCATTTTCTTGTTACTGTGAATGAAACCGATACAGAAATACTACTTTTTAAATATGAGCAATGTGCAGACTAAACTCTTATTTTATATACCGGTATTACAGGGTGAACAAAACATGCCACACGTGGAGGTCGGCATGCGGTTCATCGTTGAAATTCACGGCAGAAGTTTATCTTGCAAAACCTACAGTAGTCCCACCAATAGGTTTGATAGAAATGCGAGTTAAGAAACAAGGCACCGGCAACGCTGTAACGGCGTGCAGCGTGGCCAAGCACAGGTCGCATGGACTCGGCGCTCTGCTGAGCTGTCTCATTTGTTCAGTTAGACGAGGTAATGCCATAAATGCCCGTTTTGTGGACGCACCGATGTTCGAGTTGCGTTCGCGCCATTTACTTTTCAGTTAATGTATGAAATTGTATCCAGTGTATACCTCCACTATGCAATACACTATGTTCTGTCTTACCGTTACAGTTACCTTTCTTTAAACATTCGAGATAACATGAACTTCTTACAGACGTAAACGACCACTTTGTTTCGTCCATGCCAGAAATATAGCCAATACGTAGACCATAATAGTGGATACAGTAACACCGTCTCTATCCAATGCGGTACATGGACGCACAATCAGTACAGTTGGTAGGCTACACTGAATTGACCATTATGCTACGCACAATAATTCCATAGTGTACGTGCGACGTCCTGTGTTATCTTCACAGAGCCGGTACGTACACTTACGAGCAATGTTCATGCGCTGCAGGATGTGACAGTGTTGCTAGCTTCTCGTTTTCGACTTTTTTTTTTCCAACAGCAGATCCAATTTGGTTATAGAAACATTTGTCTTGCAATGGGATGAGGAATCGCATGCCGACCTCCAAGTGCGGCATTTTTTGTTTACCCTTATAAATATTTCAAAAATTCATGGAGAATTTTCAGTACATGTTAACTTTTGGTTAGATAGCGTCGGTGCTATTAATATGTATTATTAGATAATTTGCATGGATTTAGTAACTACTTACGTCGATGATAGGCATCTCCGAGTTACTGTTTATTTTGAAGACGGCAAACTATGTCGTACGATATCAGGATGTATGTGATGTTTGGTGACAGATCAAATGTGTACCGGACAATATATTTAAAAATAAACATTGGGGTTTGCGTTCCTCAGTCATCTGTTGAAGTAAAATCTAACATCGAAATTGAATACAAATAGCCCAGTGACGTCAGATTAATAACGACTACTCACTGTACCGATTGAATTGACTGGGCGTTTCGGCACATGTAACTGTGAGCTTGAATTAGGGAGATAGTGGATTCAAATCCCACAGACGGTAACCCTGAAAATGGCTTTCCTTGATATCAAATTTTCATAAAAAGAAAATGTTGGGACTCTACCTTAATTAATTAATATTATCTGGATCCCATCTTGTTGCTTTCCTTTCTTTCTTCAACATTTTCAACTTCACACGGGATTTCAAAACCAACCGGTTGTGTCAGAGTCCAGGTCCGCTCCTGGGAAGGTCCTTTAATACAACACCCACTAGTCACCCCCTAGTCATAATGAAGTTTTATTTGGTATCTTTCAGTGTTCCCAGGTTTCGTACACGTATATAGCCGTCGTTTGTGGTGTTTGAACCAACTATTAGCATGGACTAAATCATGAGAATTCTAGCAGTCTACTTCCTTTTCCATTGCTTTGTCCCAACCCAAAATTATCCCACTATATTACCTTCTGTTCCTTGGCGTAACTCTGCACTCCAGACTCCCCTCAGAGATCATCGTCTCTTTGTATTAAATATTCTATCCTTTCAAATATTCTAGTGATATTTTCATCATGTGAGAAATAATAGGCATACACACCTGAATTGTTGTGGTGAGCATTGGTTTGGTGTTTATTTTGACGATAATAATAATAATACGCTAACTATGCTGGCCATGGTAGCTTGCTCGCTGCCCTATTTTAATTCATTATTAAACCAACTCCTGCATTTCCCTTGTTTGATTTTGTGGTGATAATTATGTAGTCGCCTGTACAGAAGCTCTGCTCATCCTGCCAACGTACAGCACTTATAACAACCACATCTAATTTTTGTCTGACCATTTCCATCTACGAAACCCCCAACCTGCCACGATTAAAATTTCGAACATTCCACACTCCGACTCGCATAATGTCAGTATTTATCTTCCAGAAGATTTATATTTGCCCAAATCTGTACTCTTGAATTCCAAAGTTACCTTCAAATTCCACGCCATCCGTCTACTGACACTTCGGAACATCCCACGTATTCGAGCTGCTCATCTCCTTATGTGCAAGTTCTCCCAGCACAAAATTTGCAATATTTTCGTAACAATACCCCTTTGTTGAAAATTACTCAATGCAAATCATACTAATTTCCTTTTATATCTTTTCTAGTTCTCGTATTAAGTAAGCCTTGCGTGGGTCCACCACACGGGAACCACACACTAACTCGGGTCTTAACCAGAGTAGTATACGCCCTCTACTTTATATCCTTACTACAACTCCTGAAAACTGCCATAACGCTATGAAAAGATATATAATTTACAACCTCGTTAATGTGATTACCTCAGTACTTAACGGTGATCCTGGAAGGTATTTTCACAGTAATTAAAACTCAGGAGACTTTTCCTTTGGCATGCCAACCAAACGTCAATATTTAATATTATATTACGCTTAAATTTGTTAAGATACTAAACAATGCTTGCTCTCGCTGTATTTCACAGCGTTGATTATAAAAGGCCTTTAATTTGTTTGTAAATGTTCAGTTGTTGTTCCTATTCCGAGGATAATTTTTCGAAGGGAACATAGTTGCGGTGCGGTTTTGTGAAGTGTGATCTGGAATCGCTTTGCGCTACTGGACGATGTTTGTTTAAATTAGCCATTCACTAGAACAATGCTGTTCAGTATCGATTTCATTTGTGATGGCGAATCGGTGTTCCCTACAGCCAAGCAACTAGTAATTAAATCATGTTTGTTTTCTCCAGCAATTTAAAATGTTAACACTGTAGGATCCATCGAGTGTGAGGGAGGATGGGGTGGAGATTAAATAAAGCGATGTTGTTGCAAGGCTTGGGACTCTCAGTAGTTTGTGTTGGGGATTTTAGTCGTCTCTAAACGCGGCAATCCGATTTACATATGAAATCAAGCAAGCAATGACTACAGAACCCAGAGGCTTTGTGTTATATAAAAGGAGGAAACTATGACCCACGAGACTACAACAAGTACATAATATAGAAGTCATTGCAACGGCCTCATAAAAAGCTGACAGAGTGAAGTGATGAAGATATTCTCTTCTGATAACATGTGTTACATTTACTGGATAGTCAGTGGCTTGTCACATATGCCCAAGATTGTGCAATCGAAACCCAACACAGTCCTTTGGTATTTCAGTGTATGAAGTGTAAGAGAGGACCGTGAGTCCTAACTTCGTCACAACTAAAGACAAATAAATGTAGAAAATAAATGTGACTAAGTAAATATTAGTAGACTTGTCTTTATGTTCAGGTATCCACTATCGGGAAAACATTTCTGCATTTGAGTGTCCCTTCAGACCCGCAGTGAGTGAAAAGACATTAAACATGAATTATTATTATTGAAAATGAAGACCTACAACATGTTTTCCAGTCATTGACCGGGTCAGGGATGTAATGAATGAATCATATATAGGCTATTATTACGATGGGGTCGCCACTCCCAAAGTGATGTATATTAATGACTGATAGATGCTACGAAATGAGAATGGAGTGTGTTGCTGTAATGTAAGATGACAGGGAAAACCGGAGTACCCGGAGAAAAACCTGTCCCGCCTCCGCTTTGTCCAGCACAAATGTCACATGGAATGACCGGGATTTGAACCACGGTATCCAGCGTCTGAGCCACGGAGACTCCCTATTATTATTATTATTATTATTATTATTATTATTATTATTATTATTATTATCTCAGAGGCTGATGACTCAAACAACACAGCTCAGAGGCTAGTTGGATTCTTACATCGCACAACTGAAGGGATATAGGGATAAAAACCAATGGTGGTGCGGAAATGAGGCATACTAGGCAGAATCAGGACAGAGGTAGTTTACCATTGCTTTCCTCACTGAGCTAAAAATTAATATTTCAGTGTCACTGGAACCGTATGTAAGATCTTTAATGATTTTAGACGGACTGTTGATCTCTGAGTGACAATACTGTTTACCAGCCATACATCAGTAGTTTCCATAACGCAACACACATAAATAAGACTGGGACTTTGGTAAAAGCCATATTTTATGGCCGGGATGAGTGGCTCAGACGGTAGGGTGTTGGCCTTCTGACCCCGACTTGGCAGGTTCCATCCTGGCTCAGTTCGGCGGTATTTGAAGGTGCTCAAATACGCCAGCTTCGTATCGATAGATTTAATAGAACGTAAAAGAAAACTCCTGCGGAAAAGAATTCCGGCGCCTCAGAGTCTCTGAAAATTGAGAAAAGTGGTCAGTGGGACGTGAAGACAATAATATTATTATATTTTATTCTAGCGTGTGAAATTATGATACACAAGTATAAGACAATGATTAATAATAAAGATATAATTATCGTCACATCATCATCATCATCATCATCATCGTACGACCTCATGAATCATGCGCTGGAATTATTTTTGGCTGCCTGCTTATAAATTTCGACGGTTCGCTTCACTTTATCACATGAATAGAAGAGTGAGACGCTATCGAACGACGGATTATTGATGTGTTATTTTGCTGATGGTTTAACGTTCTACTAACTCAGATATTTTTATGGCGACGATGGAGTAAGAGAGGGCTAGGACTGAAAAACAAGCGGTCGTGGCCTTAGTTAAATCCTCAATGAGTGTACGCTTTGTATTACTTTAACCTATAGTGGGACTGCTAACTTGATTTTGATATGAGGCACCGGCTACAAGAAAGTAGTGAGATATCTGTATGTCATTTCATTCTGATAGGTCCCTCACATAGAAAGTACTTCTTTTAATTGCAGATGGCATTATAGGTTCAAATTGTAGCTTAGATATCTGTCAGTGGTTGATCAGATTTAGATTTTTCTTGTGGGTTTAAAGATTAGTCCAGCACTTTAAATGTAATGTCAGTGAGGTGATGGAGATGGGAAAATACGCTGCTTCGAATATCACCGAATTCATCCCAGAAATCGCTTCATTATTCTCACTATTTCTGCAACAATGCAGCATCTAAATTATATCATTCACGTCTTGACCTTGGAATTGAGATAGTGAATTTCTTCCCGTTTAATCAGAATTAAATTTTCAATTCGGGAGCAAAAACTTTAAATCTCATTTTTGAGAGCAAAGGAACAGCTTATATTGAGCTTCAGGAACTCAAGTGAATAGAGAAGACGGTTAAAATCCTTTACATTGTTAAACTAGAACATTAGCTCCGTGTTTCCCTATTCAACTCCAGAGGAATATCGGGATGGTCGATAGTATAGAGCAGGGCCTCTCAGAGTGCATGCGCCTGATGCATGCACTGTGCACGGTGCAAAAGACGATTTCGCTTGCTTGACCAGAGTGCAGACCCCCCACTCCTCGATTTGGAGCAATAGCGCTGTCTCTCTCTTTCCCCACGCCTGTCTCGCTCGCTCCCCCTGTCACCCTCTTCCTCAACTACTCCGTAGCGTTCCAAATCCGAGCTGAGTTGAGCCGAGCTTTGCCGAGTAGCCTAGAGACGAAGCGTTGGTCCGAACCGAGCCGAGCGGGACCGATGCACTGTGCATAGGAACTCTGCACCACTGTTTGCGCACGTGCGATTTTGGACATTTGAGAGCCCCTTATATAGAGTCTACAGCCAATTCTTCCCAATTCTACCCAAACCTAATTATCCCCACCAAACTAGCTAATAGTTTTACGTGACAGTTGTTATCATGATATAAACCACAGGGCTTCCAGTTTTATGTGGAATCCGAATCACTGGGTTGTGACTTATCATTTCAAAAATTGTACATACACTGTTCAGGGTTCTAACGATAGTCACCTTGAAGGAAAATAGTGAGAGTACCACACAGTTATCACGTCTCAAAAAATTAATTATAAATATAAGCAAAAGTATTATAGACTAACCACACAGGTTGTTAGATTTACCTGCCCGTTTGGATATGGGCTATTAACAATGACGTTACATTCAATTTAGAGCAAATAGGTCAACAAAAACTTCAACATTGGATATTAAGAGCTAGCAAGTAAGCTTGAAAGATTACGAAAATATTAAATCCTAACTCGGAGACTATAAATCTGAGAACGTAACTTGGAATCAAAATCGCCCACTAGAACGCGTTCTTTCATTTATGAACTCTCCCGTATTTTTACTGGGATTCAACTAGGATTACCTAGATGAGAAGCTATTTACTTAAAATCATTCAAATATCATGTCTTAATTAAAATTTCCCGTTATAGTACACAACTCCATATGACGTTGATTGATGATAACGATATGTTTACGTTTTACTGTGTAAACATTCAGGTACATTATCCCCTGTGATTAGAGCAGCTCACTGCGTTAATTGCCGTACAATAACAGTGAAGTCTCTAGAGTGAATCAAATACAGTCTCGTGTCCCACTTAGTACTTAATGCACGTACATTTGAAGCCTACAATTCATTACATTACTTATATTATAAAGCAATTACCTGCTCTTTTAATAAGATGCTTTCTGACAAATTAGTTTTGTCTCACTGGAACAGGGTGAATATTAAACCCACAGAAAATTGCATGTTACCCAAACTTAAGTTCAGACAAGCAGTGACCACAAACTCTTCAGCTACCAGAAAAGTTGGACGTGCGGTTAAAGGTGCGCGGCTGTGAGCTTGCATCCGGGAGATAGTGGGTTCGAATTCCACTGTCGGCAGCCCTGAAAATGGTTTTTCCGTGGTTTTTCATTTTCACACCAGACAAATTCTGGGACTATACCTTAATTAAAACCATGGCCGCTTCCTTCCAACTCCTAGGACTTTCTATCTCATCGTTGCAATAAAACCTATCTGTGTCGGTGCGACGTAAAGCCACTAGCAAAAGACTCTTCAGCTCTTATCGGCATTTCTCTTTAGAGTAAGAACAACAACTTCCCCATACGTGCAGCAAACTGTTATTCCACTACCAGCAAGGCTTACTTCCATTGAGAAAATAGTCGAAGCTACTGACCCGATCATTCTCCCGAAATTCTTCTTTGTCTTTCTCCAATTATTACTTGCATATCGTTCTTCTCAGAGACGAGGAGGAATAAATACTTTTTCCGCCTTTAGTTCGTACCACTACCTTCCAGGAAGGATTGTGTTATTACTCCCCTGGAACTCGCTATCGGGATATTCCAAGAATATTTTCAATATTTAAATTTTAGATGTTAACACTCTTTAAAAGAACTGCAGGATATGTCTGCGAAGGTGTAAGGAAATGAATGAATGAGAAACTACTAGAATGAAAGGAAGTATACTAGCACACGGATAGGTAGTTGAATTTAATTAGTCAACCGGCTGATTGAGAGAAGGAATGACTTATAAACAAATATTTTACAATCTACTTACCGACTTATTTTTCTTTTCGACAAAGTCACTTGGACATCATCTCCTTTACTATCAAACTGTATAATACTGTAAATACTTTCTATTCAAATGAAGGCTGTTTATCCTTACTTGGTGACATTATTGAGAGGCTAATAATGTTTATTTCCTGAGCGAAATATCTGCCGCTAGGCTGAAGCGAAATATGTGATCAAAGGATATATTCTTTTAGATGGCACAGACGACAGAATTTCCAATATGACCTAAACGATGAATGATTTCATACAGATCATAAGACGTGATAAATGCACTTCAGATGAAAGTGCACGTAGCCTCAATTAAGACTCAGCCTCAGTTTTTGCCTGGCATGAAGATGGGAAACCACGGAAAACCATCCTAATGGTTGCTGGCGGTGAGGTTTGAATCAAATTCCAAATATAAGATTACATCTAACTGGCCATACTACGCAGCCAAAAGAAATTTTTAAATCCCCAAAAACGAACCCAATAACATAGTGTGAACAATATTAATTTAACTATGAGTGTATGAATTTAATTTACAGCTCAACACGTATTTCGCTTGATCGTAGTTTCTCCTCAATAATTCACGAACAGGTGCTCTGCGTCAGACAGATAACATATAAACAAACGGCAACTCTCATGTGTTCCCTGACTTCCAACTTTCATCACTTCGCTAGATGTCCAGTTGCATTAACAGGGGCTAATGTCCGGATCCATTGCAAAATGGTTAGCGTGCTGACCTTTGGTCACAGGGGTCTCGGGTTCGATTCCCGGCAGGGTCGGAAATGTTCACCATAATTGGTTAATTCTCCTGGCACTGGGACTGAGTGTATGTGTCGTCTTCATCATCATTGCGCCCTCATCACGACGCGCAGGTCACCTACGGGAGTCAAATCAAAAGACCTGCACCAGGCCTCTCCGCAGGCCACACGCCATTATTATAACAGGGGCTAATAAGTTTGCAATGTGTCCGTTTATACAATTTGACACTCATTTTATTTAGGACCTACTTAAGCGCAAACTTAACATTTGCAAGGACACCTGTACCATTTAAAAGACGAAACTTATCCACGTGCAAACTCTGATTTTTCCCTATTGCAAACTATGAAGCGGAAACTTGGACGAAGACGATGGTTGTTTTCCGGAGACTTAACGCTGAACAAATGTGGTATTATGAGAGTTCTGATCCTTGGCTGAATGGTTAACGTGGTGATCTTCGGTTCAGAGGTCTCTGGGTTCTATTTACGCCTAGATTGGGGATTATAACTACGTATGGATAATCCCTCCGGATTTGAGACTTGGAAATTTTGTTCGTCTTATTACCCACGCCTTCACCTTCACGCCTTACGAAAAAATTGAATAGTGAATTCATCCCTCCGTATAGGCTTGGTGTCGGGAAGGGAATCCAGCCGTAATACGGGGACATGTCGATATTAAGTGGTGACCGCAAATAACTAGAGAAAAGGGCAAGAGAATGCAAAATAACATTTGGTGCTATGGGAGGTAACTCAAATCCCTTGGACAGATCACAGAACTAACGAATCAGTCCTCAAACAGCTGGAGATCAGAACAATACTGTCTAAGCTCTACAATCGAAAAACCACTCAGGTACGTTAATCACATTTGGAGGGAACCAGGATCATGTTAGTGGAGGCCAAATGCCCAGAGAATATTCACCATTGTGATGAATAAACTAGATCAAGGAACTGCCTGCATGGAACTATGCCCAAGCATGTGTGACTATGCCCTTTACAGACACTTTTAAAGTCAGGCCTTCAACACGGTAACATAATTATGCCACGACACTCTTTCAGGACTTACCCTGAAGAGATATACTTTGCTTTATTCGACTTCTTGAAATCAGATCATATTTTTAGAAGACTTCCACTTCTAGAAAGGCATGATCCTTGCCTTCAAGTCAGTACTAGGTTAAACCTCCAAGTCAAAGGTATTTGGGCATAGAACAAACCACGCATTTACTGTAGAGCTCATGTTACGCATAGCAGGAGCCTTTACCTTCTAATAATCTTCTAGCATTCGTGGATTTACATTACCGCTGTGTCTTCTAGGTGATGAGGAACTTCTCACATTATTAGGCCATGTATAAGGACTAATGGCTAAAATCTCGAGAATGAATATTCGATATAATCTCAATCACATCAGAGCTTATAAATTATGAAACACGGGATGTAATCGCGAGGCAGAAGATGAGCTTGATATCGCTTTCATTTACATGTAAAGTGCTCCTCTCCGCCTGTTTAATCTCTCCTGATCATCTCTACCTGATGTCTATGTACGCCAGTGGCGTATGCTGGAATCAAGACGTGGGCTACCACTAGACTTAGGTTACCCTTTTTCGATAGTTGGTTTAGTGAACTTGAAGCCTTCATACTGTTAATTCCCCTAGCTTGGGGACTGGGTGTTTATGACGTCTTCGCCATTCATTTTATCCTCATTAGATCACCACCAAGACTATATAGATGCCATGTATTATTATTATTATTATTATTATTATTATTATTATTATTATTATTATTATTATTATTAAATAAACATGTTGAACTTTACAGCGGTCGTACCCATCGTTCAGTGGTTTGTTAGCTTCCTCGGGAGATCAGTATAGGTGTTCGGGTCCGACCCATGATCACGGGTTCGATTCCAACCAACAAAAGTGAATACTAAACCTGAAGGAATGCATTTCAGTTTAGCAGATCACGTCAGCAAGCCGCTTGAGGTGTCTCGAGGGGAGAGGGGCGAGAGTTTGGGCTGCAATATCAGTCCCCGATGCCTTGCTCTCTGAAATATATGCGACGTTTTTTCTCACTGCTTTCAAGTTTTGTAAATGGAACAATGTGTCAGATGCTTACATTGTAATATGGTTTAGACTTCCATCATTCTCAATTGAGGTTTGAGCTTCACCGATAGCCTTGGTAGACCTCAGTATACGCCACTGATGTACGCTACCTCATTTTTTCTACCTCACCCTCCTAATCACCTTTGATTTCCAGCTCGCATTCCTCTCCGTCTGACACACCGCCCTCCTATTCAAACTTAGATACTTTGCACCCCACCCCCATCTCCTACGTCCGCTTCATCTCTTCCTACTTCTTGAATCGATCAACCCAAATCTCCATCAACAACCAACTTTTCCCCTCCTTCCCCCTCACACTAGGCGTCCTGCAAGGATCACCCCTTGCACCACTCCTATTTATCCTATTCGTGGCCGACATCTCCCAACCTCCTCCCCCCGTCAAACTCCTTCTCCAACCCTACCTAAACACCTTCCTATCCTGGTGCGACCGGTGGCACCTAAAACTAAATTCCGAAAAGACCCAGTCCATCATCTTCCGACGTAGACGGGGTAAAACCAATGTATCCCGCTACACAGGCAACCTCCAACTCCATTTCCGGAGATCACCTGCCCGAACCCAACCCACCCTAAAATACCTAGGCATCCTTTTCGATCAACACCTCACCTTCCGCCCCCACTTCCAGTACTTACAAACCAATGCAGCCGAGCCCGGTTAGTGCGCCGCCTAGCCGGGAACCGGTGGGGTGTTAAATCCTCACTGCTCCTTCACACCTACAAATTCATCGTACGACCACAAATCACCTACGGCCTCATCATCTGGGCGGCCGTTGCCAACTCCCACCCGAACCTGTACCGCCCCTACTATCCATCGAACGCCGCACAGTCCGTCACGCACTCCAGCTCCCCTTCCGGTACCCCACGGCTGAGCTTCTCGACATATTCCCCTTCCCATCCCTTGACTCCTACGTCCTCACACAATTCCAACGATCCTACAGCCGAGCCCTAGACAGGGATAACCCATCTCTCAACCAACTCCTACGCGGAGACCCTCCCTCCAACCCCCACTTCACCCAAACACCGTACCATCTTTTCCGGTCCCTCCTCCCACCTGATGGGGGTCCCATATAAGGAAAACGGAAGGTGTGACATAAAAAGCCCATCACCTTAACTCCCATAACCCCATGAAAACCCCCACCCCCAACCCACCCCCAGCAAAACCCCCAAATAATGCCCAGTGAGCCCTCGTTTAACTCCTCCCCTCCATCAGATTTTAATTTCAGATTAAAAGCCTTTGTATTAACGCATCTCATTTATGTTTCTGAAGCAGTTTATAGCGTCAAAAACTAGCATATAACCTATATGAAAGATCTGTTTCCAGCAAAAATTCGATTTTCAGTCTTGTAAATATTCTAAATCGTCTGCAACCATCTGTAAATAATGTAAATATTTTTGTAACCAACTGTATCCAACATAGACAAATTGCTGAAAAATATAGCATTTGTATCTGTTCCAATATCATATGTATTCAATAATTTTTATGGCAATACGAACGACACAAGGGACAAAAATACTGTAGTAATTACAGGCTCTTCGATCACTGATGTATGCAATGTGTAAGTTCATGTGCCTAAAGTAAATAAATAAATAAATAAATAAATAAATAAATAAATAAATAAATAAATAAATAAATAAATAATATTAATACTAATAATAGCAATAATAACGTTCCTTGTATTTCAAAGGAAAGATATCATAGCCTGAAAAACCATCTTTCATTGAAACATGTCCACTGATGCAAAAGAACCTAGAATAGAATTAGTAAATTCAAACTGGTCAACGATAGTGTAATATACATTTGATATTTGAAATTGAATTGAGTTCTGTTAGCTAATAACGTACGCTACTTCCTGGAGTCTACAGCATCCTTAATACAATAATTTTCGCGTCATTAACACAATTGCGGTCGCCATTAATGCAGATAAAAGACACGAGTCGCTCTGTAATGTGAACAGGGAACGCTCGATATTCGTGTTTACTTTGTTGAATACACTGTGGAAACAGAGTACATAATTATGCAGAAATTGAGCGGTGAAAATTTTAGTTAGACTAGAGCTTGACAATATGTATGTGATCGTTAAATCGCTCTTCATATCAAACGTAAACAAAGTTCGTTGATTCCTTAGTTGATTCCAATTGTGTATGTAAGCGACTTGAATATCGACATTACTTGCTCAACAACAGAGTCTGATATAACAATAAAAATATATTAGACAACAATAAAGCTCCACTATTTTAGGTTTGTTGTTATTAGTTAATGTTAAATGGTTCCCTTCTTGATGCTCAGAACCACAGCACACTGCCAACCACCCACAACCACCCACTAATAGTGATTATGAACCTCCACAAAGAATTGACGTCAGGAAGGGCATCCGGCCGTGAAACCAGTCCAAATTTATATGTGCTCGCACTCGCAACTCCATATGTGTGGGTAAAACGCGCTAGAAGAAGAATAAGTTAATGTTAAAGAATAACTACCAAAATCCCTGTGCTTGTGTGTTTGTGTGTGTGTGGGTGTGCGTGTGTGTGTGTGTGTGTGTGAAAATGCTGATAACCTGTGTCCCATTGTCCTGTGTAATGGTGTACTTGTTTATAATTTTGTAAGAGCAATAAATGCAAAGCAACAGTCACGATCTTAAATGTCGGATACCATCCCGGGTATCACCAAGATCTGAAGTGAGAAAGGGGCGTGGTAGCCAATTGGCACAGACGCTGGCTTCTCACAAAGGCGGTCGTGGTTTAATTATCGGCGAATGCACGTGGAATATTTGAAATGAAATATCACAGCACTGTGATTCGGATTCCACGTAAAACTTGAGGTCCCGTCCCCATGATCTGGACATGAAATGCCACACTAAACTACTAACATAGACCTACTTACTTGGGAAATTAAAAGTAAATGTAATAATAATATTATTGGATGTACGTCCCACAAACCACTTCTATGGTTTTAGGAGACGCCGAGGTGTCGAAATTTAGTCCCGCACGAGTTCTTTTACGTGCCAGTAAATCTACCGACAGGAGGCTGACGTATTTGAACACCTTCAAATATCACCGGACTGAGCTAGGATCGATCCTGTGAAGTTGGGGTCAGAAGACCAGTGCCTCAACCATCTGAGTAACCTGGGAAACCACAGAAAACAACTGAGTTAACACTAGAAAGTTCTTCAAATACTATATTGTCCGAGATTACCACCTTCCCGTTCTTCAAACTCAATTTGTTACAGAACCAGGAATCAAACCTGGAACATTCATAACGGAATATAATGCTTTTAAAGTCGGTGACATAAATTATCTTATCAGATGTGTGATATTTCAGAGCAGTAAATTGGAAGTGCAGTGAGGAAGTGGTAGCTCCTTATGTACAGACCTGGAGCAACTACTGCAAATATTCTCTTTCCAGCTACTTCTGAAGAACGATATACACTGGGGTTTATTCATTCTTCAACGTCAATAAATATCAGATTGATTCGTGTAGGAAAAAGCAACCAAGAACAGAACTAACTTCTCTATCCCAATTAGGACCAAATTTACATTTAGAGGGAGACTTGAATCTGCTTGTCTATGATCATTTACGCTTGTAGGGCGATTGCTTTGCTTTCCGTGCAACTCCACCTCATATAGAAAAGGAAGTTTAGTTAAAAGTTCGCAATTAACTTAGTTCTTTCAATTCATAACATAGGGTTTCAACGATTTTTTTAAAGTAAACCTTCAATTTATGACGTTCTTTATTACTCCAAGTGATTCTGAAAAGTAACCTTGTAATCTTCTACTTGAATCTCCCACTTAAGTGCCAACATAAGCATTTTTCATTCGGATAGTATGCAATGGAGTCATGCACTAAGCCGTGCTTAGCCTATTTAACGGTGTTTCCTTCTCGGAACACTTCACTGCAATTATGTCCAAGAATATGGATGCTGAACAACAGCTGATAAGAATTGTTCACACAGCGTTACAGATAGACAGAAATGAAGTCCAGATATATTTTTGACGAGGTGTAGTATTTAGAAAGCACTATATCTTCTTGCATGGGCTATAATTTCGTATCTCCATTGGTCAGTCTCAGTATCACTTTTGGCTTTGGAAAGTGACGGAAATTTTGGAAAGGCTAATAATGTCGTTACTTATACACTCAGTCCCTACTGAGAATGAGATAAAAGGGTCGGACACATGGTCAGTTAGTGAGTGTATTTCTGTTGACTTGGCAGACTGATGTATACTAGCACCTTATGTCTAAAGGAATGAAACGATGGGAAACTACCTCATTCCTCTAGCACGCTTCCTTACCGATGCCTGAACTGACTATGACAGCTGATGGTGGAGCTACTACAGATCAAATCACACTTCGGGCAGAGGGCCTCGAGGAACAGACAGACAGACAGACAGACAGACAGACAGACAGACATACGAACGATCACACACACACACATACACATACATACGTACACATATCAAGTTTGCATTAATGTGGACAATTCACACGATAAAACAATTATTTCGTAAAAGGCCGACTTCTTTTGCCAGACACGAGACTAATATTGCTGATATGTTTTGTGGACATACATGTTAATGGAAATGGCATATCGCCGGTGCGCGACCAATACGTCACATACAACAATCCTCTTCCGGTATATTATCCTCCTTAAGACTGGTCCCGCCTCCAAGCCACACATAGATATGCAGTCCACCAGAACTACGTTCGTTGTGTTCACATTCGTGTGCTGATGTGTAAAATAAAATGAACATTAAATGCTTTATACTCTAGGAGTGCGTATATACTTCATGGAAATATACATTCCTACAGTACGGTACAATATGGTTCATTTTCCTTTACACATTATCACAGGAAAATGAACACAACGAACATTCTTTTGATTGACTGCATATCCATATATGGTTGTGAGGTGCGACCAGTCTTAAGGAAAATAATGGATAGAAAGATCATTGTGGGATACGAAGTATTGATCGCGCACCGTCGATATTCCTAATCAAGGGTATTTAAAACAACGGATCAATATCTCAACATCCGAAACTCAGACACTACTACACAGTCATCCACCCGGAGGATCTATACACTGCAGAGTGCCTTGTGATACATAGAGAAGCTCTGATGGAGAAACTGGAGGTGAAGGAAAGAACTACTTTGAGAAAAATGATAGGCTTGATAAAAGAAAGTGGAGAATACAGAAGACGGAACAATCAGAATTATGCACACACGTAGGGTATGTAAATGAAGCTATTCGGAGTGAGGGGATTACATTTTGTGGTCAAATGGCACGAGTGAGTCCAACGAGATTGACAAGCAGAGTATTTGCCTTCTTCCTAGAAAAGAAAACCAAAGGTTCCTGGATCACGGAGGTGTAAAGATAATTACATGAGAGGTGGATTACACGTGACGATATTCGGGAGAGTGACTCTCTTAAGACAAAATTTAAAGTACACCGGATTTCCAAGGAAACCTAATTTTAAAACAGGCAAGTGGATTGAAGAAATGAAGCAACAATATCGAGAATAAATATAGTAGTACTGGGCAAATTTTAAAGTTCGAGGAAGTAAACAGTTGAAATAACGTTGTCCTTAGCTGACCGAAATAATAATAATAATAATAATAATAATAATAATAATAATAATAATAATACGACCTTAGCTACCGTACTGAGACATGTTTATTTAGATGCTATTTAGGTTGCTTAAATGTCAATTTCAACAATTTCCTTTACTCAACCAAATGGCAGAGGAATCGAAACTCTCTTACGCGAACATCTGCTAAATTTATTTATTTCTTCGGGCAAATACAGAATGTTTCACCGGAGATATTTAACCTGCGGTCATCCTGCGACATGGAGCTCAAACTGGAGTTTCCTCCACTGTTGAACACTCCGACTAACTCTGTCAAGTTTGAAGCCACGATCTTGTCATCTGGAGACGGATAATTTACAGCTGATTTACAGAGATAGCTGCCATAAGTGCTGAGTAATTACCATAAACCATCAAAATGAATCTCACCCATGTTAAAATAGTAATGACTGAGTTCTGATGATAGAAGTGGTAGCAATGGTGGTGCTGGTGTGCTTGACGTCATCCATTTAACCCTTGCCGTATATTTCCGGTATATACAGTTGCAATAGCACCGGAGGGGTTGCCACCCTTCCAATAAATCATCAATGGCCTATCACGTCATCCCTTATCGCTGTTACAACTCGCATTATATTTTAATAGCCATCAGTTGTTAAAGAGTCTGATAGTACAATTTTACGCTGCAACGTCACGTTTACGTGAGATTAAGCATGTCAAAATTCAAATAACAGTATACAGTAAAAAACTGGAATGAACGCATGGTATTCTATATTTTTAGTGGTTAATATTTTATTAGACTAAATTTTTAATTATCATCAAAATATGATGATGATGAATGTTTTTAAAGGTGTCTAACAGCTACGTCAACGGCCCCTATTGGTATGAGGTGCAACGAAATGAAGCCATAATTAAAACTTCAAAATGTATCTACTGACTATAATCTAAAACCCAATGATGATGAAAAAATGACCATTAATCCAAAACAATCAGTCGATTCAGTTCACAATTCCTTATTTTCTCAGATGATGCTTCTTGTCCAAAGGAGTCCAAATTCCAGGCCACCGAACTTTCATAATAGTACTAATCACTGGTAAAGCAGAACCATGGTGTTCCTCCTATAGTGGTACTAACCACAGGCCACGTATTCTCATGATGTTGTTCACATAGTGGTGCTAAACACAGGCAGCGCTCAAACCCGCGGTATTCGTCGCATAATGGTACTGCTCCTGGGTAACGTAGACCCATGGTCATGATGTTACTAATCACGGGTACCGTAAACCCATAGTAATCCACCCACGATAATAATAATCACAGAACCATGGTGTCCCTCGCATTGTGTTACTGATCACAAGTAGTCTCATGGTTCTAAGTCCATCATCCCTTGGTCGTTCCTTTCAGTCGTCCCTTACGACAGGCATGGGATACCGTGGGTGTATTCTTCATCTGCGTCCCCAACCCACAGGGGGTTATTACCAAAATAATTCAATTCCTTCGTAGATAAAATCCCTAAGGATACCCACAACAGAATGATGTTATATCTACAGGTTCCTACTATTCCTTTTTGCTTCACGTCGCCCTGACACAGATAGGTCTTATGACGGCGATGGGACAGGAAAGGCCTAAGAATGGGAAGGAAGCGGCCGTGGCCTTATTCATGGTACAGCCCCAGCATTTGCCTGGTGCGAAAATGGGACAACACAGAAAACCATCTTCAGGGCTGCCGACAGTGGGTTTCGAACCCACTGTCTCCCGGATGCGAGCTCATAGCTGCGCGCTCCTAACCGCTCGGCCAACTCACCCGTCTCTATACGTTCCATTGTAGCTGCGAGGAACTTACACTGTAGAGTACGATACGCTTATTCTTTTTTTTTTTTTTGAGTAAATGTACAATTAGGTCATTCCACACAAGCAGAGCTCACCACTGAAGATTTTCGAAAGCCAATACTGCAAATATGAAGGTCTGAATCACTTTAAAACTGGGCGCTGAATGCTAAAATTATAGCTTTCCACCCTATATTTTTACACATTACCACGTATAGGAACCACACATTCAGTAGATATTGTTCCAAATTTCCGTCAAGGAAGTGTTCTAAGAGCACTGTGTCGTCTGGTATGGGCTCGAAAAAATTATTTTCATTAATCCCACTCATTTTGATCTTTTACTTTCATAACGTGTAAGGGACTGCGGTTTTGGATATGCTAGTTGTACGAACAAAACAAAATCTGCCAAATATTGCCCGTAAATCGTATTCTGAAAAATGAGAGTTACAAGAGCTTACATAGCATTTTAGGACTATAGAGATTTCAAAAAAGAACATTATTCTTTTTACACATTAAAAAATCAACTATTTCCTATGACAAGAGATCGCAAATCGTTCCTCAAAGCGTACATCACAGCTGGGAAAACGATGATTCTATAGGATACTGTAAGCCAGGGCCTCTCAAACGCTCAAAATCTCACGCGTGCAAACAGCGGCGCAGAGTTCCTGTGCACAGTGCATCGGTTCCACTCGGCTGGGTTCGGACCAACGCTTCGTCTCTGGGCTACTCGGCTAAGCTCGGCTCAACTCGGCTCCGATTTAGAGCGCTACGGAGCATGTGAGGAGGACGGACACAGGAGGAGTGAGCGAGACAGGCGTGGGGAAAGAGAGAGACAGCGCTATTGCTCCAAATCGAGGAGTGGGGGTCTGCATTCTTGGCAACCAAGCGAAGTCGTCTTTTGCACCGTGCACAGCGCATGCACCGGGCGCATGCACCCTGAGAGGCCCTGCTGTAAGCTATAGTGGTGTCGAACTTGGAGCGTTCCTTGTTTCACCTATATTCACAGTGATTAAAGTTAGATTGAAATTGTTGTTCGACAACTTGATGTATTTCTTATCGTCATTTCAGGAACTTGAAACGATATGTTGAACGGGTGTATTAAGAAGAAGCACAAGTAGGCAACCATCACTCTCATTCTATCACTCCTGAATATATTTATACATCAGTTCATCAGAATATCACACTGGGATATTTTCAGTTATCCATTAGGCTACAGACCGCACAAATGACAGAACGTAACTGTATTATTCTTATGAAGACGACATATTGGGAGTGGCCCAATGAGAATAAAAGCACACATAAAATATATTTCGTGCTTAATTTTTTTTTGCTCTCCGTATAGGTAATGAATAACTAACTATGTATTTGATTTCCTTTATATTTCTGCACGTTTATTAACAACACAGGTACGTGACATCGGTAGTTCATTGAAGGAATACGTGAGTCAGAATATGGAGCTACCAGCCGGCCTGCGGACACGTGACAAACTCTACTTCTATAGTCCCTTTTGCCTGATATACCCGTGAAGGCGATACTAGAACACTTGTATTCTGGGCATACCCAGAAGGTGCTAGCACTTCATCACCAGGTATATAAAAGCAGGCTCATCTCGAAGAGTTGTTTTGAGTGTTGAGCAGTCAGTTACGAGTCGGGGCTGAGAATTCAGTGTCTGCAGTGGCCCTGTGAGTTAATCCTTGCATTAGTGATGTGCGCGAGTGATGCCTGGAATCGCGGTACTCGATTCTTTCGAGTCCAGGCTCGGACTCGCTTCGCTTGCGAAGGCTCGATGATAGCATGACGTCACACGTTCGCTCACTCGCCGGCTCGTAGATGGATGAAGCATGCGTACAAGCGGTCGCTGAGGGTTTATGGGATTGCGACAGCGCGGTACGATATGAAAAAACTGAATGAATGCGCAAAAGGAATAACCTAAATTTGATAATTACTTGAGAACGATAATAATGCCACTTAATACGCATAATAAGATATGAAAATATCCGTTTACGGCGTCTCGCACACACTTCACTGAATATGCCATCTATTCTAATATTGATAATATAGCTTATCTGGCCTTCATAGCCCGACTTGGCCGGTTCGATACTGGTTTATTCCGGTAGTATTTGAAGGTGCTCAAATACGTCAACCTAGTGTCGGTAGAATTATTGGGACGTAAAAAATCTCCCGGGGGACTAAATGCGGTACCTCGGCATCCCCGAAAACCATACAAATGTACGTACTTGGACGTAAAAGTTATAACATTATTATTTATTATTATTATTATTATTATTATTATTATTATTATTATTATTATTATTATTATTTCAAATCCCTGTCACGGTATGTATGTTGTAATTAGTGTATTTTAAACATGTGCTATTTGTAGACTATAGACGGTATTTCTGCACATATTGTATTGCTTCGCTACTGGTAAATTATATCTCATGTAGCCATTATGCATATACACGGGCGTAGATGTGCTAATATGATCGGTAGTATGACAGATTTATTGTAACCATAGCCTATTGCTAACCGCGCCAAAGCCTACAATCGTCTGGGGGAACAGGTGAATTACAGCAGTTTATATGTACATCATACTTTCGGCAGATATAATGTCGGGTATTAAGATGAGGCGTCCAGAATGTGACGTACGTTCACGCAGCAAATCAGCGGACAGAACGTCATTCTGTTCTAGCTAAACAGCTGACAGTTTGTTAGTAAGTCACAACCTTTAGTGCCTATGATGATGATGGTAATAATAATCATAACAATCGAATTATTGACGACCGATGACTGAACAACATCAATCATCAGCAGCAAACATATTGCACTCCACACTACAAAAATATTCTGTGGGTGACCCTGAATGCCGTGCACTCCAGTACAGTAGATTTTAGTTCTAAGGCATGTCCACAGATAGCGACCCCAGTATGCTTGGACTCGAGTTTGGAGTCGAGTAATACCGATTCTAAGAGCACATTACTCGATTCTACTCGATTCCGTCGCTAGCCCATCACTACCTTGCATAGTGTGTTTCGATATCCAGCAGATGTGTGGACAAGCCTGACTGCATTGAGCTGCTGTATGACGTGACTGCGGTGCGTGCGCAGCAAAGTTAAGTTGAGACTTATCCACCAAGATTAAGGAGGATCAACCTTTGCAGGTAAATACTACCAGCCGAAGACTCGCTGTGATGATATGAGACGTTCGTACATATCCAGTAATTATTAGTAAAGTTTTGCCATTCGTTGTGGAGCATTTTTGTGTACATGTATGTATGTATGTATGTATGTATGTATGTATGTGTGTAAATATTGAGTCATTCTCGATTAAATTCGTTCAATAAATATTTCATTCGTAACATTAATTAAATTTTAGAGTTATTTGCTTAACAATAAAAATAAATACAACTCGAAATCCGGATCCTCTCTAGATAAACTCTGATGCTCTCGTTATGTTACTACAAATAATTGTTATGTGCTGCATGGTTATTATGATCCTATTCAATATTTTCTGTCACGGAAACTATCATCGAAATTTCCAAACATTTGAATTGTCTACCGTAAGAAATATAATAATTTGTACTACGCCTTGTTGAATAAAGCCGGCCTCGTGCTGTAAGGGTAGCGTGCCTGCCTTTTATCCGGAGGCGCCGGGTTCGATTCCCAACCAGATAAGGGATATTTACCTGAATCTGAGGGCTGGTTCGAGGTCCGCTCATCCTACGTGATTACAATTTAGGAGTTATCTGACGGTGAGATAGCAGCCCCGGTCTATAAAACCAAGAATAACAACCGAGAGGATTCGTCGTGCAGACCACACGACACCTCGTAATCTGCAGGCCTTCGTGCTGAGTAGCGGTTGTAGGCCAAGGCACTTCAGGGCTCTTAGAGCCATGCGAGGTGGGGATTATGTTGAATAAAAATTATGTAAAATTCAACAAGGAATACATTCTAAAACCGAGGTACATACCTACGACCGAGTTTCATACTATCACACTATTCAAAAGTTCTGATAACCACAGTATAAAACGATTTGAAAATGAAGTTTCGAATTTTAAAATTTCTTGTATTTTGTAATTTCGTTCGATTTGCACGTAGTTTCAATGTTATTTTAACCAATGTCGAGAGTTTAAATGCAGGACATTTATTTCTGCATCAGATGAGATTCCAATATTTCGTAGCACCCCGTACCACCACACTTCTTGACATATATTCGTTGGGGCTTGCGGCTTATTAGATGTTAGGCCCCTTAGAAAAACAATCATCATAATCATCATCATACTACCTTCCTTGTACCTCGCCACTACTGCTGCAATAGCCTTATGGTATTGCCGTACCTGCTGAAGGTGTCGTTTTATTTGGTGAATATTAGTACAAATGGAATTGCTAACCTTATTGTCCTTAAAACTCATGCCTTCGGAACGGAATCTTTCAACACTCACGTTACCCTTTATTTTTTTAAGATACCAACCTTGAAGACCCCTAGTGGTGGGTAGCTGAATTGCCACCACATATAGGTCGAAACGTACTGCTTTATCTACATCAACACTCAAACGATGTCCCAGAGAAATGTAAAGTTATTGAAAGTTTTTGAAATGGACTATACATTTTTAAAATTTTAATTCGTTACCCATCCACTGCAGACAAATATGATACAACATTCAAATTTTAAAAATGATAGTTTGTTCTGATTACAACTCTGTAATACAATTGATAGCAGGGGGATGCGAGTGTGACTTCCACCACACGTAATTGTCATCAGTGAAAACAGATCACGGTGACTGACTCTCTCGATTTCTGCCCTCTCTATCAACATCAAATGAGCTATTATTTCAGTGTCACTCAATGGTATCATTCGTGTGGTCATTCCAAATACGAATCTCATATCCTGTAGAGGCTGTGTGTTACAGAGGCCGACGGCTAGACAGACCCAGCTGGCCAGGAGGAGGGGATCAGCACGTCCAGCTATGTATCAGCTGCTCTGTTTGCTCATATGGTACAGTGAAGTAAAAATATGGCGATCTAGGAATCTGGACACACCCAGGAGCAAAAGCATGTCGACGACCATTTAACGAACTCCAGGTGCTTAAATGTTTTAATTAACAAATTTTCACACAGAGCCATATTCTTTTCCGTTGTATTTCAGTGTGATTTTTTTTAAACCTGAACGCACTGGTAGATAAAAAAATGATATCATTTAAATACGAGAAGAAATCAAATTATTCCAAAGTGAAAAATATGTTGAAATTATTTATCCTATTAGAATTTGATTCACCAATATTCGTAGTAGAAATAATTATGCATCTGAGGAGAGAGCTTCGCTCGGTGTAACGATTACAAAGGCTCGAAATGTTATTAAGTCACTCCCCTTATAACATAACTCATATCTTTTCAAATCATACTGTACAGACTTGGAAATGTCACAGGGTCATAAGGGAAATAATTAAAGTAGGAATGATCTAACAGTGAGAATAAGTCAAAAACAGACTGAGGCAATGAACTGCGACAACACGGGAAAAATTTCCTATTCATACATTTCCGTGCATGAGAATGAATTTCTTATATTTTCTGGCCTTGTAAATAGCGAAAGCAACATTTTAATGCTATTCACAATAATTATGATGAAAAGATTATGAAAATGTGGACCAGTAGCCGGAAGATTAACGTTAGTTACAAATCCGCCTTGTAAACAGCGAAATCACTTTGGTGCTTTCCACAATTATTCTGCTGATGGAAGTATGTAGTTACAAAAGAAGTAAGTATCTCGGAATAAATTTTTGAGCAGAAAATCTCTTTGGCATTGCCTACACTCAGGTACATGCCTACTTGATCTGACGTTGCCATCGTTACGGCCGGTCATTTCTTCATCCGATTTCAACAGTGGTGGTAGTGTGGATCCATAATCTCGAAACTGATTAGTCTTAGGGATTTAAAAGCTGGTTTCCGGGATCCCGGTGTACCTAGATTTGTTCTCCGCGTCGTGATGCTTCAAATGAGTTTTGTCTCGTACTTTTAAGGAAAATTTTATATATGCTTATGTTAAACTATGCTAATATGCCGAATAGAAATTTGGAAAATGGAGAGGTGAATTCAAATTTCTTGTAGACAGGCTCCTAAAAGGTGATAATACAAAATTTGGTTCAGATTGGTGGAACGGTATAGATTTGTGTAACAGACAGAAATTCTGCTTTATATAGAGAAGTTATTTTAACAAAAGGTAAGAATAATAATTGTTCCAAAGTAATAATCGTACGGTACCGGAACTTCTATCAATAACATAATTCTTATGAAAACTTATGCACCAAGAATGTTTCTTCGTCTAATTCATTAAATCTAGAATATTGTGCACAGATATTAAAAATAATAATAATAATAATAATAATAATAATAATAATAATAATAATAATAATAATAATAATAATAATAATAATAATAATAATAATAAAGTTTAATCATGGATATGTTTTCGGAATAAGGAGAGGAAGAAGAGAGAGAGAGAGAGAGAGAGAGAGAGAGAGAGAGAGTGCAGATTCTTAGGTTGTTGCCACCACATACGACATGCAGGGATACAGATAATGTGGCGGGAGTAGTATAATTGGATGGTTCTGCCGCCGCCACCTCCTCCGGTTCTCGGGAGAGGCATCCGCCACCCGCGGGAAATTTGAATTTTGGCGAGAAATTTGAATTTTGGCGCGAGATTTGAATTTGTAAACAAAACCACGTGCTTTCTGACAGCTGTCATCTACAACAACGCATCGCTAACCTCACTGCTGCCATCTTGACGGGCCTAAACTTCAGTGGTACCAACTTAACCTAACTAGCGTGAGATTTGAATCGGTAAAAAAAATCCACGTGTTTTTTGACAGCCACGTGCTTTCTGACAGACAACAACGCATCGCTAACCTCAGTACTGCCATCTTGACGGGCCTAAACTTCAGTGGTACCAACTTAACCTAACTAGCGCGAGATTTGAATCGGTAAACAAAGCCACGTGCTTTTTTGACAACCACGTGCTTTTTTGACAGTTATCATCGACAACAACGCATCGCTAACTTCAGCGTTAACATCTTGACGGGCCTAAACCTTAGTGGTACCAACTTAACCTAACTAGCGCGAGATTCGAATCGGTAAACAAATCCACGTGCTTTTTGACAGCTGACATCCGCCATCTTTTATCAACAGAGCACAGTGCTGCCCTCTTTAGCTACTTACCTTTGAAATGTGGTGGCGGATAATTTGAAAAATGCTTTTTGATAGCGGCCAACTTTAATCGACAGAGCACCGTGCTGCACTCTGGTGACAGGCAATTCCACGTGACAGCAGCCATCTTTAATCAAGAGAGCACAGGGCTGCACTCTATGTGGTGGTGGCAATTTGAAAAATTTCACAAGCTCTTGTTTGGAAACAAAGCCGCGTGTTTTTTGACAGCTACCATCCGCCATCTTTAATCAAGAGAGCATCGTGCTGCACTCTCTAGTTGAAATGTGGTGGCGGCAATTTGAAAAATTCCACGTGCTCTTGTTTGGAAACAATGCTACATGCTTATTTGACAGCTACCATCCGCCATGTTTAATCAAGAGAGCACCGTGCTGCACTCTCTAGTTGAAATGTGGTGGTGGCAATTTAAAAAATTCCACGTGCTCTTGTTTGGAAACAATGCCACATGCTTATTTGACAGCTGCCATCCGCCATTCTTAATCCATAGAGCACAGTGCTGCCCTCTTTAGCTGAAATGTGGTGGCGGATAATTTGAAAAATGCTTTTTGACAGCAGCCATCTTTAATCCAGAGAGCACCGTGCTGCCCTCTTTAGCTAGATACCTTTGAAATATGGTGGCAGGCAATTCCACGTGACAGCAGCCATCTTTAATCAAGAGAGCACCGTGCTGCCCTCTTTGTGGCGGTGGCAAATTCCACGTGCTCTTGTTTGGAAACAAACTCACGTGCTTTTTTCTGACAGCTTTCATCCGCCATCTTGCATCACAAACCTCAGTGCTACACTTTTTAGCTAGATACCTTTGAAATGTGGTGGCGGTAATTTGAAAAATTCTATGTGCTCTTGTTTGGAAACAAAGCTACGTGCTTTTTTGACAGCTGTCATCCGCCATCTTTAATCAATAGAGCACTGTGCTGCTATCATGCGCGCAATTTCGTCAGCTGTCATCCGCCATCTTTAATCTACAGAGCACCGTGCTGCTCTCTGTAGTAGCGGGCAATTTGAAAAGTTCTGTTAGCTGTCATCCGCCATCGTTAATCAAGAGAGCACCGTGCTGCCACCTTTAGCTAGATACCTTTGAAATGTGGTGGCGGCAAATTGAAAAATTCCACGTGCTCTTGTTTAGTAAACAAACTCACGCGCTTTTTGTCAGCTGTCATCCGCCATCTTACATCGCAAACCTCAGTGCTACACTCTTTAGGTACATACCTTTGAAATAGGGTGGCGGATAATTTTAAAAGAAAAATTCTACAGCAGTCATCTCTCGACGCTAATTTCACAAGATGGTGGCTATACATGACTCCTTAAAGGTGCTTATGCAAGATGGCTGCTATACATAGGTTCTTATGAGACGCCCTTGCGATGCTCGCGCAAGATGGCGGTTATACAAGGCTCCTTATGAGACGTCCTAGGGATGCTTGCGCAAGACGGCGGTTGCTCTTATGAGGCGACTTAAGGGTCCTTGCACAAGATGGCTAGAGACGCCCTAAGGATGCTTGCGCAAGATGGCGGACGCAAGATGGCGGCTCTACACGACTCCTTATGAGACACCTTAAGGGTGCTTGCGCAAGATGGCTGCTGCTCTTATGAAGAAAGCTAGCTTAGAGGCTAACGTGTCGTGCTAGTTCGATTCATTAAATTTGGGGCTTAAATATAAAATGTTATATATCTCGAAAACGGTACATCGTAGAGCAAAACGGACAAAAATTTTCTGCCCAATACCACGGTTCGCAGTATGAGGAACATGATAGCATAAGAAAAACATAGTCTAATGATGAGACCAACGGTTCGGCTCCTACTTAGGCCCTTTGGCATTCGCTCTGTTTTAGCTTGTATTGCAGCAAGTCTTCGTAACATGATCAGGTCTAGCTATAGTAGAGAGTATAACGGGCCGTGCAGGTTCGATTCATTAAATTTGAGGCTTAAATGCAAAATGTTAAATATCTCGAAAACGGTGCATCGTAGAGCAAAACGGACAAACTTTTTCTGCCCAATACCTCGATTCGCAGTATGAGGAACATGATAGCTTAAGAAAAACATAGTCTAATGATGAGATCGACGGTTCGATTCCTACTTAGGCCCTTCGGCATTGGCAGCTATCTAATTCTACAATATGGCGGCTATACATAGCTTCTTATGAGACAGCTTAAGAGCGCTTGCACAAGATGGCTGCTGCTGTTATGAGACGCCCTAGGGGTGCTTGCGCAAGGTAGCAGCGACAAGACGGTGACTATACACAGCTCCTTATGATACGGCCTAGAGGTGCTCACACAAGATGGTGGCTGCTCTGATGAAGAAAGCTAGCTTTGCATCGTGCAGGTATCTTTACAGCACTAAACCTCATACCTTTGAAATGTGGTGGCGGGTAATTTGAAAAATTCTACGTGCTTTTTCTTAACAGCAGCTATCTTTAAACAATAGCGGCTATACATAAGCTGTTAAGGCCTCCTCTTATGTCAAGACATAGCTCTATCGAACAAGTTTAAACCGGCATCGGGATAGCTAGAGTAAGCACGTGCTGCAGTAATGACGTCATTATGCATGTTTAGACTTGCAAATCACAAAAGAAACATAACAAGACTAGAATCGAACACTGCACTCTATGCCGTTAACTTTATCATGTGATCGGAACATTGATTGAAGTGTTTAGAACACTAAATAAGTGAACAAGACTAAAATAGAACACTGCACTCGATACAACATGTGTTTAGAACATGTCAGGGGATACCTTTGTTCTAAGAAGATTAGATTACCGCACTTTCCTTGTAGGGCTAATAGGCTAAAGGGCTAATGGGCAAAAGGGTTAAAGGGCTAAAGGGCTAATGGGCAAAAGGGCTAAAGGGCTAATGGGCTAAAGGACTAATGGGCTACAGGGCTAGGGTGCCTCTCCTCTCTTTATCCGGGCTTGAGACCGGCTCTACAACTAGAGGCGGAGTTAACACCCTATGGAAGGGAGAATTTTGGGAAATAATCTATACGAATATAGCTACTCGATCGACTATATACTACAGATGGATGACTTAGGTGAGGGTAAGCGCTTACTTAATAATACCTACACGTCGTAATTCGTGCTCTATTTCAGAAATCCTCTTTGTACTGCGTGTAACCAGCATCATGATAGGCTCTTAGCAGTTGTAAACGTTTTACGAGTACGTTGAGGTCTTTGCTGATGATGATAATGCTTGTTGTTTTAAGGGGCCTAACATCGGAGGTCATCGGCCCCCGTTGAGTTCTTTTTTTTTTTTTTTTTGCTAGGGGCTTTACGTCGCACCGACACAGATAGGTCTTATGGCGACGATGGGATAGGAAAGGCCTAGGAGTTGGAAGGAAGCGGCCGTGGCCTTAATTAAGGTACAGCCCCAGCATTTGCCTGGTGTGAAAATGGGAAACCACGGAAAACCATCTTCAGGGCTGCCGATAGTGGGATTCGAACCTACTATCTCCCGGATGCAAGCTCACAGCCGCGCGCCTCTACGCGCACGGCCAACTCGCCCGGTGTTGAGTTCTTTACAGTATCGTATATCTACATAGGGTAACAGAGGCTTGTTGTGAACTTTGAGTCTATATGCAGATAGTTGATGTGTAGGGACTTGTTTTGATGTAATACGTCCTTCAGCAGTAGCGTTTCTAGGTACAAACTTAACTTGTTTCGATAGCGATGACGCGTTGAAATCTCCTTCTCCTTTACCTTGCATCTCTTCTTGAGATGTTTGCACTGCGACAGAACGTGTAGTAGGCTTAGGAAATGAAGTAAAATCATCAAGCTGTAATGGCAACGAAACATTTAGATTTTCTTCTTTTTCTACTTTCCCTTTACTACTGTTTTGATCACCAACATTATCCTTATTATCATAATCATGATCTTGCCTCTCTTTACCTTGAAGTTTGTGATTAGTAACAGAACTTGTAACAGGCCTAGACAACAAGGGAGAATTAAAAATCTCTCGCAGAGGTGTACTTTTTAAACATAAATCAGTGTTCGCTTGAATATGGTTGAGCTCTTTGTATTTTGTTCCCGATGAAGCTACATTACACGGGGCTTCATGACGTTGAGCGTTGTATGCGTTCTTGAACTCTCTTCTACAATGTTTGCATTGAAAAATTGTCCTACATGATATCTCATGACGTCACTTGTATATATACCTAGAAATAGGTTTTTCCATGACGGACTTTTATCTTCTGCTAACAGATTCTTCTTTAAATCTACTTGACACTTGTTACTCTGTACTTCGATGATGCGATCAGATTAGCGATTAACAGTAAACTAACACAAAAGCGTATAACCAAGGTAGCAACAGTAAGGTTTAAGCCCATCAAGATGGCAAGAGTGAGGTTAGCAATGTTCTGCTGTTGGATTTTAAATTCCGCACTATAACATGCATAAGGTGGCAGCCTTGAGGTTTACCGCCGTCAAGATGGCAGCAGTGAGGTTACCAACGCTCTATTGCGCATTACTAAATGACGGCTCACTTTTTCGTCTATGTTAGACGAACAAAACAAAACTTGTATCTCACTTCTGTGACACCGCGTTAATGAGAAAGCGACTTACAAACGTTGGTTTTGTACTGAATCCTTTTCCGTTGTTATCCTGGAATTTCCTACCCGGAACTCGCACTCATCACACGCGTCTGTATTATCGCAACAGGTAATCTTTAGAAGTTATTGAAGACATCACCATCTGCAATCATCGCATGGAGACAGCTAGAGATAAGCTGAACAAAGTGATCCGTTCAAATCCTGACTGAATTTGTCAAGCTCATAAAAGACGTATTGTGGTGAAAATGCAATGTAAAGTTTGACCTTACGTTGTCCCAAATGTCTTCATTTAAGTATGCTCCTGCCACTTCTTGTGACGAAGAAAGGTCATTTCTGTGCTTAAGAATGTGCTGACAGACAAAGGGATGAGCTTAAATCAAGACAGTTTAGAAAAATTATGGTAGTTGTTGTACAATGTTTCGAAAGAAACTGAATTTTGATAGTGAATATTTTCCCCTTTATTGTGCATGTTTTGCCATATGATAGTGCATGAATGCATGCATATTTTGAGATTTGATAGTGCATGGAAATCCGGGCTCTACTCTTGAACATGAATGGGTGGTAACTAATGAATGATTTTAAGATAGCAGGATTTAAAAGAAATTCGATCAAGCATTATCCCCAAAAAAATAGCTGCAGTTATATGAACTTCAAGGAATAGCCAATGTTTATACTGCATTTAACGTAATTAAAAGTTGATTGCTCTACAGAATACGAATGTAAAACGAAGGAGGTAAGATAAACCTCAATATCACAAGCGTTAGGAGCATTCCATGGTAGCAGAAAGAACAAGGCCATATAATAATAATAATAATAATAATAATAATAATAATAATAATAATAATAATAATAATAATAATAATAATATAATAATAATAATAATTTTTTTACGAGGGATTGTGGAAAATCTTCAAAAAGACACTTGTGAAGGGTCCGCACTCCACAAGTGTGTGGGATTCTTACCCACTAAAAACCACACACCCTTTTCCCACGATGTGTATCATCACCCCGGAACCGCTCTCGCATTACTTCAGGGTGATATCGTGCTTTGTCTTTCAGACGTCTTCTTTCTTCATTTCTCCTTTACGAACGTTCGTATGCTTCCAAGTCCTTCTTCTTCTGACGAAGGACATTCTCCACGTACACTGCCACGCGATCCCAGGATTCCTGATTTCGCAGCATCACCGAAATAATATTATCTGCTGTCAATTCTCCTAGTTCAGTTTCCACACATCTTCTCTGAATCGTCCAATGGCCGCATACAAAAAAGGTGTGATATACGTCGTCAATATCATCGCAGTATATGCATGCTGCGTCATTCGCTCTGCCCACTTTATGCAGGAATTTCCGGAAATATCCATGCCCTGTTAGAAGCTGCGTGAGGTAGTAATTTACTTCACCATGGGCCCTTTCAACCCAGATATCGAAGCGTGGTATCAGTCGCTTGGTCCATTTGCCTCGAGGGTCACTTTCCCACCTGAGTTGCCATCGCCTCGTCCGTTGACTGAAGGCACGCTTCTTTGCACATTTCTTTCCCAGCTCTCCTTGGGTTCGCCAGATTTCATGTCGCTCCAATGCGAGTAGGTCTATTGGGGCTATTGCTGCCACCGTGAGGATTGCCGGTTCGGAGACCGTGCGGTATGCGCATGCAATACGTAAAGCCGCTCTCCGTTGTACGGCAGCTATCCTTCTCCGATACCAAGCGAATCTCAAGGATTCAGCCCAGATTTCAGAGCCATATAAGAGCACTGACTGAACCGTCGACATGAGAAGACGTCGTTTGCTGGATTTCGGACCTTTAATATTTCCCATTAGTCTGCTAAGTGCAGTCATGTATTTTACTGCCTTGTCTGTCGCTCTCTGAATATGATTCCAGAATGTGAGCTTGGAGTCAAGTGTCACTCCTAGATATTTTGTGCTCGCAGATGTTTCAATCACTAACTCTCCAACAGTCATTGGTACACGAGTTTCGATAATAATAATAATAATAATAATAATAATAATAATAATAATAATAATAATAATAATAATAATGTTATTGACTTTACGTCCCACCAACAAATTCTACTGCTTTCGGAGACACCGAAGTGCTAGGTTAATCTATCGGCACGAATCTGACACATCTCCAACACTTTACTAGCGGACAGAGCTGGGATCGAACCTGCCAACATATGCCCAAAAGGCCATCGCTCCACCAATTTAGCTGCAAAATCCGGCAAAGAATTATTGATTATAGCAATTATGGAAAATGGGATCAAGACAAGACGTGGTGATTTAATATTTCGAAATCTTATGGCTCGAGTGTTTAGGAATTTTCCAAATTACTACGTGTTAATGTAAACAGGGACCTTAAGAATTGCCATGGAATGATATTTCATCAGATAAATGTGGAACTAGTTTATGTCTAATGATTACAGAATTTCAAACGATGATAGATAGAAGTACCAACTGTGAGCAATCAGTACATCAAAAATTGCAATTGAAAAAATCGGTTCAAAATGTAATTGAACACGGAATTATGATACCTAGAATTAAATGTTCGCCATATATTGCGGAAAGAATGTTAATATTAGTAAATATAATGATACTGACGATCCTAGTCTACCTCATTCATCACCATCAGTTTGTTGGATACCGTTGCGGCTCTAGAAAAGTTTGTAATATCTTCTCCTTTTACGACTTTAAGTATAGAAGTACTTTGCTAGACTGTTCTTGTTGACTTCTTCCTAATACTTCTCCATCGGTGATATCTCAGAGGACACCTTCCTGTCCAAGTACGCGGCCTCTCCATTTATAGTGGGGCTTTGTTTTTATGTACTTTTTACGGTACTCTTGCTCTCTCCTATACTGGGACTTGCTTTCTGTTGACTCTCTCCGTCACCGTACCTGCACTGAAGACTTTCAGCTCCAAAGCATTTAGTAATTTCTTGCAGGTCAGGTTTCAAGCTCGGAGGGGAAGTAAATCCAAGATTTAATGTTGTTTCGTTTCTGCTCCACTTTTGTACACATTTTGTTACCTTAATTTAATACATTTCAAATCTTTATCTCTCATCAGCTGGAAATGCTATTTAATCAAAGCGTTGCAAGTCTAATTTACATTAATTATCATTAATGAAATAGTATTTTAAAACTCTGAGTGATTACCTGTAAAAGTATATAAAATGAAGGGCTACATACATTTTTCCAGCTAAATGGGTAGAGTATGTACCATCTTGGAATTCATCTAGAATTTTTTTTTAAAAGGAAAAGGAAAAATGAACACCTACAAGGCACGCTATTAAAAATATTTCGACGTCTAAAATTCGGAACCACCGAGCTCGATAGCTGCAGTCACTTAAGTGTGGCCAGTATCCGGTATTCAGGAGATAGTGTGTTCGAAACTCACTGTCGGCAGCCCTGAAGATAGTTTTCCGTGGTTTCCCATTTTCACACCACGCAAATACTAGGGCTGTGCCACGGCCGCTTCCTTCCCACTCTTAGCTCATTCCTGCCCCATCGTCACTATAAGACCTATCTGTGTCGGTGCGACGTAAAGCAACTCGTAAAAAAAATTGCAATCAAGAAATATAATATGTTTTGTTGTTAAATGCAGAGTGACAGTCATGATTTACGAGCTTTATCTTCATTTTTTTATCTTTAAATTGCTTCATTGAAGGAAATATGTTTGAAACATGTAATATTTCCGTTCATGTGTGCTTCATTCCAACCAATCTTATTATCCTATTCACTTCCAGCATGATTAGAAACCAAAATCCTAAGTAGTAATTCTATCCTAATTCACGAGTATCTTCTTCTTATCCTTATACTATCACTTTCCCCACATATGTGGGATCACGGGTGCGAACTGGCACATATGGATGTGACCTTTTTTTACGGCCGGATGCCTTCCTGACGCCAACCCTGTATGGAGGGTTATGATCACTATTGCATGTTTCTGTGGTCGTTGGTAGTGTAGTGTGTTGTCTGAATGTGAAGAGGAAAGTGTTGGAACAAACCAAACACCCAGTCTCCGATCCAGCAGAATTAATCAGACGCGATTAAAATCCTCGTCCCTGCCGGGAATGGAACTGAAGGCCCCAAAGGTGACCATTCAGCCAATGAGTAGGATCCGAATTAGTTTGAGTAATTAATTCCCTATATCCTCGTGGCACATAAAACCCGCTTTGGGTCTTAGTTTGCTTCGAAGATTGTTGTGCACCTAAAAGGGCCTCAAAATATTTTATTCCACGTGGTTAGCTCGATGACAACCTCAGCCGCACTGCTTGGCTTTCGTGACCGGGTCCGCTGGATCTTACATCAAAAACTTCTCTTTGGTTCTCATGAGTCTGAATGGACTTCGTTCCACCCTTCAGTCAGAACTGAAATTGATGTGTATGCCAGGAATCGAACCTGAAATCTAAGCATAAGAAGGAATCCCGGTAACTCTATACCACAGAGAAGAATGAGTACAGGCCTATAGACAAATGTCTTCATTTACCTCATTCTGGTATCTGTAGATCGCAACCGAGTGTTCAGTATTCATCACATCACTGAAGTGTGACCAAAAATTAACTACAAAAAACAACACGAGGAAAGTTCTAATTTATGTGGTAGCACAAATATGCTGAGGTAGGTTATGTTAAAGTTAGAGACCTTCATATTTGTAAGGTTATGTATACAAGCTACCACGCACGATATGAGAAACAAGATTTGAAAATAGTATTAGTTGGGGTGATTATAAAATTCCGCATTATTCATAACGCCACTAACCCGGTACGGTAAGTAAAATGCGATCAATAGAACAGGCCAGCATACTTGACAGCAAATTATTAGCAATAATCCAATGTGGCACTCCAGGATATATGTGTCAACTATCGTAATATTGTCAAGAGACAATATCTAGAGAGTCGTTTCACAAACAGTCGAATCAGAGTAATATTTGCAGGGGATAACGTAATAGGAGGTATGGCGTAAACATCAATGTAATTCAGGGTCCATACAGCAAAGTTTTCCAAAGATGGCACAAATTAATACATAGTAGTACTGGTAGATAGGATAATTCGCATAGCAATTTATTATAGATTTAGCTAACCTCATATGTGAATGTTATAAAATTTCATTCAAGGTTCTTAAATAGCAAATATTAGAAGGTTTCATTGTTTTCCATCAAGCACAACGAAGGTCCATTTGCAATTTTTATTAGAAAATTCAATTTTAAACATAAATCCATCGAAATGGCCTAGAATTTCATAGGAAATATCTTCTTCAAAGTAAATCATACAAAGTCAAATATACTATATAAAGTACGGTTAACGACATACACGAAATTTGTAATATAATCTCCACGGCTAACGACCCTACCAAAATTAATGTATAGACTAGGGAACAACAGTTAAAACCCAAGGTACACCATTTAACAATCAAGTAAAAAATTCATCACAATTGTAACTTGAATTTAGTTAGAATAAGCACACGTCAACATCATGCGAACCTCAAACATTTCATCTTTGACGCGACAGAATAAAAACAATGCTATTAACCAAGAAATTATTAAGCTTACGTAAAGGAACTTTACATTACATACAATAAGTACTCTTACGTGAAATAGTATAAACAGCTATCCGTCACAAAGTAAGAAAACAAGTGACTATTATTTAAATCAATATTTTCACGGCCCATATATTCTAGACATGATAAGAAGCCTTTGGTATATTTCCACGTCAGAAAACAAATTGTTTATATTTAGCAGAGAAATTTGCTCCACGTCTTCAGAAGAAAAATAATGCTTTTCCGTTGGTCTATAGTAAGGCTCCTTTCACACTACACGGTTTCGATCGTACGGCAAAAAAACCGTACGGCTCTTTTGCCGTGGATGTTGCTTTCACACTACAACGGTTTTTTCGCCGTACGTTTTTTTTGCCGTGGGAAGCTCAGTGCATGTCTTGATGCTAGTCATACAAGAGAGTAATTTTAATAATAGGATGATTTTTTAATATTAGTAGTTCGTGGTTGAACATTAAACTGTGAAATTGTATCATAAGTATACATTTGTGAATCTGTATTATGTAATAATATACACTATATATAATATACTGAAAATACACTTAAATTACCAAACAAATTTTTTCTTTGTCTTAAATTAGATCAAAAATCTGGTTTCATTTCTAAGTAAACTTCACGCCAGGCATTTCTTGGTCGCAATCCGATCTTTATAAATGCAGTAGCGGCGATTAGGGGGGCGAGTGGTGCGGTCACCCCCCCCCCAATTTATGGAGAAAACATTATATTATTATTCCGTTTTAGGTGGCTGAAACTAGGACTTATTCCAACCTTTTTTAAAAATCAATTTGTACAAGCCCTGTTCTCTTATCAGATAAATCTTTCTTTTATTTTCTTTAATTATAAATAAAATTATTAGCGGGAATAAGCACAAACTGTAGTTTGTCGCCGCTAACCGATTTGTATAGCGCCATACCAAGTAGTGGAGACTTTGCATGTCCTGTGAGGAAGGGTGGCAGGGGTATATTTTATTGCCAAGGTCATGGACACTGAGGTATGATTCACTCCCTTTCCGCGCGCATTCGTCTATCTGGCAATCTCTTTAGTGTGTTAGTTTCGTAGTGTGTAGTCAAATACTAAACGAATTTTAATTGTATTATCACACCGTACTTCTGTTTAATTTTAGTGCATGTGTAAAATTGTTCATTTGATGACAGTTTTATTGTATGGTATTGAATCATTATCTTAAAAAAACTATTACCGCACTTAAGTTGGTAGTCTGACAACCATTACCTCTCTGTCTAAATTAGCCTACCACTTTGAGCTTTTTTTTAAGTTTTGGTGTATGTATCTCCCTCCTCCCCCGCGCTATATACCACAAACTCGGGTACGTTTTGTTGTTTGTACATTTCGCCCCCCTCCCCAACACACACGTCCAATACCCAATCGCCACTACTGTATAAATGTCTACAGTTATGTCCTAGTATGGACCAGAGGAATAAGAATTTCAGAATCTACGTCAGCCATTTCTCAAAACCAACGATAAATCCTACAAGCAATGCACTGAACATTTTAACAACAAAGTAAAGCAATAAAACGCAACGATACTAATGCGTATAAGTTGTGTATAGATACCCTCGCGTTATCTCCTCTACAGCTGCTCGAGAGCTGCCGTACGATTAAAAAACCGTGCAATGTGAAAGCACGCATTTAGCTGTGTGTGCCACTGAGTCAACGGCAGCCGTCCATTCCAGTGGCAAGACACGGCTGCTACACGGCACGGCAACGGCACGGCTACCGTGCCGTGTAATGTGAAAGGTCTAAGGGCCGTTTCACACACACCGGTTTTGACCGGCCGGTTCATGCCGGACGAAGTAGTGGATTATGTAAAAGCATTATAGCTTTCACACATGCCGGTGCCCGGTAACGCGCCGGGTAGCAGCCGGACACACTCACTAGAGAATCCGGTCGCCGGCCGGCAGCAAGCCTACAGTGGTGCACGTGACAGTATGCGTGTATTCACACACACCGGCCATCAGTCGTCCGGCTGCTCTCAGAAAGTACAGTTGAGTGTAAATATGGAGGACGTGGAAATTGACATAGAACTATTGATATCGTTGGTTGAGGCCAGACCTGTATTGTGGGACAAGTCAAGTGATATCTATAAAGATCGGGATGGTACACGGAAGGGGTGGAAGGAAGTATGTGAAGGTCTGAAGGAAGATTTTGGAGAATTGAGTGATAACGAAAAAAACATTTTTGGTAAGTAACTTTTATTACAAGTGATGACATACTACAGAAACACCTTTTCATTATTGCATTTTAAACAGACACAGACACTGTTAGGTCTTAAACCTTTGACATTTGCCACTTGACGGCACCAATATCAGTTAAGAAATAATCAGCTAATACATTCCTCAAGTTGTTTGCTCCCAGTCCACCTCGTGCTGTTTCTTCAGATGGCAGATCTTCTAATCCAGTTATTGTCATGGTATCCTCAGTCTCAAAACCATCTCTGTCACGGACAAAGTTATGTAGTACAACACACGCTTTCACAATATCTACGGCAAAATCAGGATTTACATTTATGGGTCTATGTAGAATTCTCCATTTGTTGCTCAAAATTCCAAATGTACATTCAACATATCTTCTTGCTCTACACAGACGATAATTGAAAATTCTTTTTTTCAGTGTGAGGTTAGATCCTCCATAAGGGCGTAGTAGATGTCTGTGCAGTGCAAACGCTTCGTCTCCAACAAAAAAATAAGGCACATTAGGACTTTCTGTTCCGGGGAGACATCTCTCCTCTGGTAGCTCCTGATTATTTGTCTCGATTGATTCCCACAATGAACACTTTTTGAAAATTGATGAATCACAGTCTTTTCCAAAACTTCCAATATTTACATAAACAAATCTATAATTTGAGTCTGCAACAGCCATCAAAACTACAGAAAAATAATCCTTGTAATTGTAAAACATCGAACCACTGTTAGGTGGACAAATTATTCTGATATGTTTTCCATCTACTGACCCTAGACAGTGAGGAAAGTTAGCTCTCTTTTCGAATTCTGCAGCAATTGTTTCCCAGCGGCCTTTTGTAGGTGTAGGAATACATTCCTGTTGTAAGGTGGACCAAATACTGGAACACACATCTCTAACTATAGAGCTGGCTGTTGAGATGCCAATTCTGTAATTGTAGTGAAGGTCTGTGAAAGTGCATCCGCTTGCTAAGTATCTGAAACAAGGACAATAATACGTGTGTATTATTTGCAGGTAAAGAAGTAATGAAAAAATGGGGAAACATCAGAGATTCTTTCATCAAATCATGTAAAAAGTCAAAAGAACATCAAAGGAGCGGTTCTGGGGCTTTCAAAATAAAAAAGTATGTCTACAACGATCAATTACAATTTTTAAAGAAGCTGACTGAAGGACGTCATACAGAAGATAGCTTGGCCGACAATACACAGATGGGGGTGAACGATTTTACTGAACGGTCTCAGGAATTGAAAGTGCCGAATAAAGAAAAGGGTTCCCGAAAGCGTCGTAAACCTGATGAGCTAGAGATAAAAATGTTGCAGGCACTTGAAAGTAGTGGCCAGCCAAATCGCCACCTGTCATTCTTCAACGGTATTATACCTTCTTTACAAACATTTGATGATGATGAAATCATCAAATTCCAAATAGGTGTCCTTCAACTCATAGAGAATATTAAGCGTGTAAAAAGACAAGGTTTTTATCAGTCTCCAGCCGTTTCCGGTGTGCAAACACCCTGTCAATACAATATGTGCAATCCAGGTCAGCCGCTGGTAGTTCAAGGAAATTCCCCGTGCATTAGTGCTGGATCGTCGGGAATACAATTTCCGTCATTAGGCCAACTTCACACAACTTGTGGCCCATACCAGTCTACAACGTCAGCATTAGAAATGAGTCACTCAGACAGTGTATCTCCGGCGTTATCAACGTCTTCATATAATACAGATATAGACTTTACCTCTCTGTGAGATAAGCTAATAAATGTCTACAGTTTATTTATTACTTTCTGTATGTTATGTCAATAAAGAATTTTCAGCAAATAAGTAGTGTGTTACTTACCTTATTGCAATAGCCAACATCTGCTCAGGTTGAATGCAATTCCTCATCTTTGTGTTCTGACGCCGAAGATTATATTTTAACCGCTGATGTAAATCATCAAAGGTAGAAATGGACATACGAAAATAGTTAAAGAACTTTTTCCATCTTTTCTTAAATCTTCAAATAGCGTATAAAACAGACCTGATTCCTCCCTCTTTTCATTTATTGGATGAACCCAATGAATTCTATTCCTTTTGTTTTTTCGGTAACGTCTATACAAAAGCCACATGGCAATAATGCGACTATGATCCATACTGTACGAGAGCTGGCGTATGACTGAACGTCCGGTTTCAACCGGCAAGTGTGAAAATGAAACTTAGACCGGCCGGCAAGTTACCGGCCGGTCAAAACCGGTGTGTGTGAAAAAGCCCTAATGCTCTTCTTCACGCAACTAATGGAATGTCGCCGTACGGTTTTTTTGCCGTACGGTCGAAACCGTGTAGTGTGAAAGGAGCCTTAGTTTGTCACTAGACGGCTCACTGTAAGCTAGCCATCTGAGTGGGAGGTGCCGACACTATCTTAGCTCCAATTAACATGTTCGTTGGTCAATCGTTTGTGCGTTGTGAAGTAAGCAGCAACGTCATCAGACGGAACGAGGACGAATATAGTAGAATACATTATAAAATGAAAATCTATAGAGTGGAACGAAATATTGATAGGATAGAAGAATAGAATAGAGCTGAAAATGAAAAGACAAGTGTATAGCGGAAAGAACGAGAAAATGAGTATGATACAGGCAGGTTCGGGGTTGGGGCTGTACGATGCACGTAGAAAAACAAGGTTGAAAACACGAGAGTGAAAAGAAGTAAAAGTAATACAGTAACAGATGTATACAGGTTATGAAGGTACGACCCATGGCACATAGCCTAGAATGAAGAGAGATGGGAAGATTCCGGATTTGGAAAACACCTAAACGAAATAACAATAGACAAATGGCAGGTCAGAGAACTACCTACATAAATCCTGAATGGCTGGCAATCACGTGTTACTTAATTGAAGTTAAGATAGTGTCGTCACATCCCGCACTCGAATGCTAACACACAGTGATGCATCTAGTGACGAACGAGACTACCACTGACTATAGACCAACGGTAAAGCATTCTAAAATTCAAACCTTCCTTAGAGAAGGTGAACAGACGAGCATTTTTTTCTGAAGACGCGGATCAGTGTTCTGTACGAAACGTAAAGATTTCCACCTTGCTTTCCGTCATGGCAAAAGCCCAGAAGCTTATTATCATGTCTACAGGTGACTATTGCCCACACACATAAGTCATGACGCAAACTAGACCCAGTTCATTCAAACTCACAGCGTTATAAGTGTGGTATAGCATGAAGAATACTACAAAACGTATTCTATTTTCACAGCACTAATTGAAAATGTCACGCCACAAACACACACCCAACCTGTGCCGGACACGCCAGGTCATTTCCTTGAACCACTGACTGAATTAGAAGAACTGGAACGAAAAACTGAACAGAAACATAAAGTGCAGAATCATGTGGATTGAGCCCGGATTCATTGCTTGCTCCAAATCAAGTGGAACTTATAGAAGGCATTACGAAATAACTTCCCAAAATACATAAAATAAATTGGGAGGCATGACTTAACTGCAGATAGCCTGATTATTTAGAAAAACATCTTCAAAAAGGCTAACCTAATAAAAGATAGATTTCTCCCCGTACCTTGAAAGATGCATGTTGCTAAGGAAGATATTGCGGCGAGAGGTAGTGCCGAAATGAAGTAACAACACAGGAAACCGAAGGAAAAATTAGAACTCTCCGCACGTGTACCAGCACGATAGCACAGACAGTGAGAAGTTGGTAGAAGATGATATTTATAAGATTCCCATGTAGGAGAGGTATAACGTGTAGGCAGGGCAGACAGGGGAAAATAATATTTTAGAAGCAGCGATAACGAGAAAGTGATGGCGTAATAGCGTAAAGGAACCAGCTGATGTATGATTAGCAGAATCCGATCCCCGATCCGTAGTAAATTTAAGAAGGAGTTAAGAAAAGACCATGAATATTGAATTCCAGATATGTAATTTAGAAAAAACGGTGGCGGAATGTAAAGGTAATATTACAGTTATTCTTCATAATGAATATATTTTATTACTGTACCGCAGTCTGAAACGGCTAACCCATATTTTCTGATGTCAGAGAATATGGTGCTTGCCAATCAGATTTATCTACGAACCAGGAAAGTAGATACATCAATTTACTCCAAAAGAGTTAAAAGATTAATTTGGTCTGGTATCAGATTAATATCAGGATCAGTGAGAGGATTCAATGCATTTGATTTAAAAATGAGAACACTGACAACTGGACTACATAATATGAAAACGTTATTCCTATAACGTGTATGAATACGAATTAGTATCCCTGTCAACCTCATTGGTTCCCGATGTGTCAGTCAGTTCAATGATGGAGCTCTCGACAATAAAGCATTCGAAATACTGTGCTGTATTACCATGAATATTACACTTTAATAGATTCCATCTCGGATATTTATGGAACATATTGAATGACTTCATCAAAAATATATCCTTTCCATCGGATTATAACACGAGCACGAGAAAGGCAAATTTCTATCTGTCAAATTATGCATCTGAAAGTAAATAGTAAACATGTAATATCAAAATTATTTTGAATGATTCTGGGTTAAGTGTGATATCAGTGAAGGATCTTCTTTCTGGAAAAGTAACTGTTACTATTGTAGGGTATCAGTTTTAAAGGTGTGGCAACCATAGACCAAAATATCCCACAAAGCAGAATAAACCCAGTGAACTGCCCAAGCATTGCTCTCATGAGAAAAAATTCTTCCAAGAGACTTATCATTAATCCATTAACTATCATATGAAATGATAATAAGGACGATTTTCTGCAGTCTCATACTTTCGACGAAATGTCAAATTCGTATCAGATATCTTTTTTTTTTTTTTTTTGCTAGTTGCTTTACGTCCCACCGACACAGATAGGTTTTATGGCGACGGTGGGACAGGGAAGGGCTGGAAGTGGGAAGGAAGCGGCCTTGGCCTTAATTAAGGTACAGCCCCAGCATTTGCCTGGCATGAAAATGGGAAACCACGGAAAACCATATTCAGGGCTGCCGACAGTGGGGTTCGAACCTACGATCTCCCTAATACCGGATACTGGCCGCACTTAAGCGACTGCAGCTATCGAGCTCGGTTTCACATATCTTAATAATCGTATTCTTCTATCAACGCTTTCCTCATATCTGTGGGGTCTTGGGTGCGAACTCTGTCGCACATGTGGATTCGGCCCTGTTTTAAGGCTGGATACCCTTCCTGACACCAACCCTATATGGAGGGATGTAATCACTATTGCGTGCTGTAGTGGTTGGTAGTGCAGCGTGTTGTCCGAGTATGAAGAGGAGAGTGTCGGTACAAACACAATCACACAGTTCCCGGGTCAGAAGAATTAATCAGACGGGATTAAATTCCCCGACCCGGCCAGGAATCGAACCCGGGACCCTCTGAACCGAAGGCCTCAACGCTGACCATTCAGTCAATGAGTCGGATACATATCCTAATAATAATAATGTTATTCATTTTACGTCCCACTGACTAATTTTACGATTTTCGGGGATGCCGAGGCGCCGGAATTTGGTTCCGCAGGAGTTCTTTTACGTGCCAATAAATCACCGACAGGTGGCTCACGTATACGAACACCTTCAAATACCACCGGACTGAGCCAGGATCGAACCTGCCAAGTTGGGGTCAGAAGGCCAGCGCCTCAACCGCCTGAGCCATTCAGCCCGGCACTTCACATATGAATGAGAATTAAATTCTCCATTGAATGACTTAATGACTTGGATGTAACCTTAACATTTATAATAAAATTGAATTGAAATTGACATCTTTCAGTGGATGACATTCCTTTGCATCCTTTTCCTGTAGATAAAGCAGTATTATTTATATGTGCTTGACGTCTTTCTAGTTATAAATTAATTTCAGATACGCTAAACTTATCAAAATTGTTTCCCAATAACGTCTATAGGCCTATGATAAAATCCTTCAGCAGAATTCCATATCCTAGTGGCAAATAATTAAGGGTAAGAGCTATACAAGGTGGTTGGAAACAACGTGAAATAGGTATGTGAGCGTCAGTGGGTTGGTCATACTGACAAATAATTTGAACAAAATAAGTCGATATCTCGCGCCGTTGTCCTTTTATCAGATGCTGGAGTTAGCCAATCAGATCACTTCGCGGCGGTTTTGCTAAACCTGTACGTGACTTACGACAACAGTGACTACTGTGCGAAATTACGAACTACTACCTTCAAATTATTTATCAGCATGACCAACCCTCTATCGCTCATGTACCCGGGTTACTTTGCTTCTGACCACCCTGTATATATTTGCAAAGTTTTCGCTCTTCAGCGTTGTGGATAACTTGTTACAGTTTCGTTAAGTGTTTTCCTATAGTAAAATCCCCGACCCGGCCAAGAATCGAACCCGAGGCCCTCTAAACCGAAGGCCTCAACGCTGACCATTCAGCTAATAAGTCGGATACATATCTTAATAATAATAATGTTACTTATTTTACGTCCCACTAACTACTTTTACGATTTTCGGAGATGCCGAGGCGCCGGAATTTGGTTCCACAGGAGTTCTTTTACGTGCTAATTTTATTTACAGGTTATAGCTATCATGGTTACAACTATATGTGCGCTGTTGATTAAATGGATCAAGGGCCGGAAGTGATGACCGGAGCGTACACTAGACCGGACGAATATGTACCTCTACACTAAAAATAAAAGCTGGAAATTACTGTGCTCACAGCCGAACAACTTAAGTTTTAGATCTCCAGTTTTTAAGGATGGTGTACAGTGATGTAATACTGAAAATTCTAAATGTAATCCTTCCAAAGAATGGATAAATAAATATGTTTCCCCACCTACCGTAAGATTTACTGGAGCACTAAACAAAGGGCCAAACATATACTGATACGTCATTAGAATTCGTGATGACTTCATATGGAGTGACTCGATCACTGTAACATTCATAAACCAACCTGCGATAGTATCCGAGGCAGCATTGTTAGAATAAGAATGTCGTACAGTGTTTCATCACAGAGATAAGTATTCTTCCATTAGTATAAACATTGCAACCAAATCGGTGGGGTGAAGGGCTGACAAAAATATATCTACTTTCTAAGTTTAAAGTGACAGGTTTACTTCAAACTACAGTATATTCCTTAAAACAATTGTTCCATTATCAAACTAAGTCCGGTGGTGTATCAAGGTGTTCAAATACTGCAGAACCGCGTCGGTAGTTTTTTTCGGTTTGCAGAGGAAGTCCGGTGAGATAATATTTATGGCACCGCGATGTCTCCTGGACCCACAAAAGAAGACAGCGTGGCGCGAAGTAACTAGCACAATTACAGTCTCATCTACAACAGATCTTCTATATTTGCAATGTTCCATACATCATTCCAATGCATCTTCAAATTAGATCTTAAATACCACCACATCTCCTTATGGCCATTTCAGTTGATCTCGTGTTAGTCACGCCTTTCCAGCATTGATTGTAAAATAGTGGAACTAGTCGAATATTGACGTGTGGAATGTGATTCTGCGTCAAAGGGACACATCAAAATGCCTTACTAAAGTAACCCGAGTTGCTCTAAACAGGTGTCATATTAACTGCAGACTTCACGGTATTAAAATTAGGAGGTACTGGACCTCCCTTTCCTTATCAGCCACTGACTAGTGTCTACCCTTTAGGAAACTTGAAGAAGCCTCTGTGTAGAAGAGTATTAGGAACCAACGATTATTTTCAGTACGATATATTACATAATACGTATAAGAAGGATGTGCATAAATTATTATTGTTACCAGCAATCAGAAAATAAATAACACTGTTCTCATCCTAGAAGAGAACAGCATTGAAAGGTATCGCATTTCAAGTACCTAGGATGCCAGATTAATACGAGAATGGGATTCGATCAAAACAAGAATAATCATTCAGGACGTGTGTTTCAGGAATTTAAAAATCATGAGTGCCAACATAACTTGTGATTTAGAAATTTAAAAAGTCATGAGTTCCAACGTAACTGTCGATTCGAAACATGTTAGAGTGTCGTGAAGAGCCACGTATTATCGATGCTGCTTCAGGTGTCGAAGACTTGGCAATAAAGGCTTCGTCATCGAAGCTGTCGCAGGCTTTAGAAATGTGGATACATCGCAGAATGTGTAAGATACTTTCAACAGACTACGTCACCTACGAGGAGATTCTACATCATGTTGCGAAATCATGATGTGTCATAACCCACAAAACTTAGGAATGCGACCTATTTTGGTCACATCCTCCGAAAAGACAAATAAAGCCTGATGGAACTCATCATTGATGGCAAAAAATAAGGGTATAGCTGACGCAGGTGGAGAAGGTTATCCTGGACGTAAAACTTCCATCAGTGTTTCCACAACCATGATACAGCATTCCTAACGGTAATATCAAGAAACAGGAGTGCTTAACCCATTATAATCATCTAATGTCTGTAAAGAGTAGTCACTAGCCAAGTAAGAAGAATATGAATAAGAAGAAAAGTATAACGAGAAGTCAGGTTACATGAATGACTGAACCCCCCTTATTGTCGTATATGTAAACACAAGTTTATTTTATTACACTACACTTCGTCCAAAAGAGAAAATATAGTGAGGTCAAAGAAGATACAAAAATAATTCATACAGAGAGAAAATAATGGCATCGTTAATCCTCCACATCCTCCCCACCCTGATCTATCTCCAATGGTACGATCAGCTGTACTTATCGGGTTATCTCCGTTCCATCGCTGAGTCGGAGGACGAGAGTCCTCGCCTTCCCGTCAAGACCAGGTCTCACTCCAGTGATGCGAGCTCGTCGCCATATGTGACGTGTACGCAGATCATCTTGAAGCAGAACGACATCCCCCTTCCGGCACTTCGTCGATCTTCGGTCTGGTTGCCGCACCTCGTGGAAACTTCTTAGGGCGAGAAGATACTCCTTCTCTCACCTCTTCCAGAAGTCGTCTTGCATATTTGCCCTTAGTCTTGCTTCTTTTCTCAGATCTTCTATAGGCACTAGGTTCTGGACCGTTGGGTGATGTTGTTAATAGTCTCCCGTTTGTGAAGTGGTTTGGTGTCAGTACGTTGGGACCGTCTTGTGTAATTGGTCTGCTGTTAATGGTGGCTTCTATTTCTACCAATATTGTCCTCAGAGTTTCCTCGTCCAGTTGAGACGTGCTCAACACTTTCCTCAAGCACTTTTTTGTTGTGCCTACCATTCACTCCACCAGCCTCCTCACCAAGCCACCCGTGGAACAGTAAACTTCAAGGATACACCGTTGTGGGCAAATGCTGGCTCGTGCGTGGGTCCGTGAAGATCGAAAAAGTTCCGCCAGTTCTCCGCTCGCAGCTTGAAAAGTCTTCGCATTGTAATCCGTGTCTGCTGGAGAAGCTTCTGAACACATGATGAATTTTTCAGTACTCATGTCCGATGTTAATTTCAGGTGCAAGGCCCTTGTAGTGGCGCAAGTGAACAGTACTATATGCGATTTCTCTAACACGCTCCCCACCCTGATATATAGTGGACCGGCGAAGTCCACTCCCGTGACCGTGAAAGGTTTAGTGGATTGTATGCAATCCAGAGGTAGGGGCGCATCTATTTCGTCCCCTCGGTGGTTCTTGGCGATTTTGCAAGGGATGCACTTGCGAATGACTTTCTTATTGGACTGACGTTCCTTTAAGATCCAGTACTGCGAGCGTAGCTCGCACAGCACAATTTTTACTCCCAGATGTTGTATATTTATGTGCGTCTGCTAGATCAACTGTTTTGTAAATTGATGGGATCCGTCGAGGATGTTTTGTGATGTCAGGTCTGGATGATCCAGGCGTCCCCCCAGTATGATGAGATCTCCCTCTAGGAAGGGATTGTAGCGTGCAAGTTTGGACTTAGATGGGAGATTTATTTTCTCTCATAGACATGTGTGTTCTGTACCAAAGCTTCCCAGTTGTACAATGTAGATCAAACGCAGTTACACACTTTCCAGCTCTGTTGCAGTTAGTTTACCGTCATGTTTCTCCGTGCTTCGAACATGCTTTATAAACTGTAGAATCCAACCCATGACTCGAATCATCTTACAATACGAGCTGAATCGACTGGCGTCTATGGGACTTTCCCATGTGCTAACTGTTATTACTTGGCTGTTCTTCCGTGCCTCTGGGAGTGGGGTGGTGTTAGATACCGAGTGTTGAGGCCATAGTCAGGAGCGTTGGCAAGCCATCTTGATGCGTGCCACCATCGTGAGCTCTGCAACTCTTTCGCTAACATCCCCCACGATAGTGTATCTGCTGGATTGTCTTCACCTGGACGATGTCGCCATTGTGCAGGATTGAAGCTCTGGTGGATTTCCGTGACACGATTTGAGACGAATGGTTTCCATCTATTTGGATTGTTGCGAATCCAGCCTAGTGTCGCCATAGAATCACTCCATAGTGTTGCCCTCGTGATATCATATCCTGTAGACTGACATAAACACTTTAGAAATATTATGCCCATTATAGCTGAATGGAGTTCAAGTCATGGGAGGGTCACTTGCTTGATAGGTGACAGTCTGTTCTTGCTGCAAACCAAGTGTATCGAGACTGTATTGCTCTCGACCACTCTAAGGTAGAGTACGGCACCATAAGCCCTCTCCGAAGCGTCGCAGAATAGAAGCACTTGACAGTTCTCTGCCGTTGTAGAAGAAGATCGTATCTATCGAGGGAACTGAATGGCCGTTCGACAAGTGAATGAGGCTGGAAATCTAGATTTGCCACCTTCTTGCTCGGTCTGTGGGTAGGAGATCGTCCCATGCTATCCCTCTACACCAAGTATCCTGGAACAGGATTTTTCCTGTAATCGATATTGGCGACAAGATACCAAGCCAATTGTAAAATCTTGCTGTAGCTTATAGTACCTGCCTCCTCGTTGCCGACTCTCCTGGTAACGTTCCGATGACGTCTTTAGGACCGAAAAGATGTCTATGTGCGTGTTAAAGTAAACACCCAAAACTCATGTCTCTCTCGCTTCTCTTCGCGCCCTACGGTTCTTCATATATCCTTTAACATTGCTGAATTGGTCGCCCACTTTGACATTGGCGTTTTTATCTCTCGGAGAAGCCCTTTTATCTCGTAGTACACAGCAAAGTTTTCACTATCGTCTTCTATACTGGCAGTGAAATCATCCATGAAGGTCCCTTAATCTAGCAGTTTTGTAGCCAAGGTATACTTGTCACATAGTCTTGAAGCCAATCCACGTAACGTAGCTGATAAAAGATATGAGCTGCACGTACGCCCAAACGGGAAGCGAGCGAATCTGTATACTGCAGTGTTGTCAGTTGTCTTCCAATTTCCACTTTCCCCTCTCTCGATTCCAAACCATAGAAATCTCGTTAAGTTTCTATCAGGTTTATCCAGACATAACTGCAGAAAAGCTTGGGTTCCGTCCCCAATTAAAGCTAGTTGGTAGAGTCGGAAGCGGAGTAATGTTGATAAAATTTCTGGTAGGAGATTAGGCCCTGCCTCCAAGGCATCATTGAATGATAGGGAACCCCTTTCATGAGAAGAAGCATCAATGACTATTCTCCATTTCATCGTGCCGTTTCTTTGCTTCTTTATAGCATGGTGAGGCAAATAGAAGGTGTCGGTAACCGATTCAGCCTCGGAGGACATCTCTACATGTCCCTTTGCGAAGTAGTCGGTCATTAGAATGTAGTATACCTCTCGGAACTGTTTGTTTCCATTACGTTTGTTCTTCAGGGAATCAAAACATCTCTCGGCGTTCTTGCGATTCGAGTGAAGAATTACTCCCTCCTTCCTTGGTAGGGAGACAACCCTCCATCCATCTTTCATTTTGAATGACTCATGGAAGCCTTTAGGACAGTAGATTCTCTCGCAGTAAGTGCTCGTTGCTCATTTTCCTTTATCCCTAGTGTCTCTAGATCCCAAAATGTATGTAGATTGTCCTCGGAAGATATTAATTCTACATTAATACTGACATGGTTTACGGACACGTGATTCACTGTAGTACCAAACTTCACACTAAGAGTCCAACCGAACCTAGAGGGAAGAAGTACCATGGAACTCGAGATGAGTACTGGCTGTTCGTCCTTTATCACCTGCCAGTACCGGCCTCCTCCTATCAGGACCTCCAACGTCATACCTTCTGCACCATATTGAGGATCTGTTAGTTGCAATTTGCGAAAGTGTGATAGACTCTGGATGTCAAGTGGACGGTTGGGTGTGATGAGTACGTGTTCCTGCTATCGAATGCCGAGATTCGCAGGGAAATGTGTTGATTTAAGGTCTCTTGCAATCTTGTCCGGTTATATTCGTGATCTATTTCTGCATCTGACACTGCCTTTGTACTGTCATTACTGAATGTGGTTATGTTTGCTCGCACTGTTTTTCGCTTCCTCTTCATCAACATTAACACCTTGTCTCCGTTCTCGCCTGCCATACTTGTGAAATATTACCTTAAACAAACTGCACGGATTTAAATCGTCCTGAATAAGTAAATGTTCTGTTGCCTCCTAGTTTGAGATTGCAAGGGGAGTACTTGTCCATTATGTTGCTATAAGAATCTGATATATAGCAGCACCAGTCACATATACTTTCTTAGTTTCTTTTAGCACTCTTTGTATCTAAGAAAACAAGATGGCTGCTCTTTCCATTCGATACTCGTGGCCACTCTCTCGCAGCTAAAGAATCTAGCATTTAGCTATAAATCTGAAATCAACCCTTAAGTGGCAAACGTTCAATGAATAACTCCGGTATAATATCTCAAAGTAATTCAAATAGGTAATTTGGATACTTATCAGCGTTCTCGATGCCTCGTGGTGGAGAACCATGTGACCGTGATGTGAAGCTCGTTTAATACAAATGTTGACAGTTTCGTTTATTTTCTTCGCAAATTCTGAAGTCTGGTGTTGGTGTATCTTCGTAATTCATTCCGCGTTTCCCTAAACCTTCCCGCATTTCGGCACCAATTTTTGCCGTGTATGTAAACACAGGGTTTCTTTTTTACACTTCACCTCGTACAAAAGAGAAGTCAAAGAAGATACGAAAATAATTCATACAGAGAGAAAATAATGGCATCGTTAATCTTCAACACATAGTTTAAAATAAAAGGTTTCCTATGTCCGTTACTAGCATATTATGTTCAGTCAAGACCATTTAACTAAATGAAATTAACTGTCCTTTCAGGACAGAACCTGGAAGATCTGTATGAAAGAAAAATATCCTCCACTGACTTCCCCCTCTATCATTATGATATGAGTGGGAGAAGGACATTTTCTCTCCCTTCGTGTTGGAAGTATCTCATATTACTAGATCCTGCCAAACAGAGGGGACTGAGCTTTCTGATAGCCACTTTTATGTCCACTGCAATATTGCCCGTGAACGTGCTTCGTCATCTGGACTTCCTACGCCAGTGCGATTTGTTCATTTATCTTTGACGACCTGAGATTCACGTTGAAATCATCAGGAGTAATATGATGGTTTCTGGAGGAAATTTCTTACCATTTATATATATTTTACAATTGCCTTTACGTCACACCAACACATATAAGTCTTATGGTGACAATGGGATAGGAGTGGGAAGGAAGCGGCCGTGTCCGTAAATAAGACACTGTATCAGCATTTGGCTGGTGTGGAAACGGGAAACCACGGAAAACTATCTTCAAGATTACAAGCAGTGGGGTTCGAACCCACTATCTCCCGATTGCAAGCTCACAGCTGCGACCTTAAGCGCACGGTCAACTCGCTCGGTTTATCATTTATTGTTGTACTGTTTGGCTGAATAGGATTACATTTAAATGCCATTAATATTGAGGTCAGTTGCGCATTTTCGTTTACAAACTAAACGCAAACCCCATGGCACTACAGCCCTTGAAGAGCCTTAGCGTACCAGGCAACCGCTGCTCAGCTCGAAGGCCTGCAGATTACGAGATGTTGTGTGGTCAGTACGACGAATCGTCTCGGCCATCTTCCCTGGCTTTCTAGATCGATTTTCTTTTACAAATAAGAAACAATTAATTTATCTTACATTAACTTGGATTTAATGCTACTGCATTAGAAAAGGCACCTGTTAAATCAAGGGATAACAGAAATAACAATCAGGATAAAGCGAGATATCCTGAGGATGATATTTTATGACAGATACAAAGGAATTCTCTTCTATATGACGCCACATTGAGACTACGTTCACTTACAAATACAAATTCACATACAGGAAGGCTGAATACGAAGTTTCGAGTTTTGGATGTAATTTTACTGAGTGTTAAATTAGTACCTGCAAAGCAATTACAATTACATATGCAATTACGATTCAGTCACAAAACCGGTATACTGTATATGGTCACCAAGAAACTACTATTTAGCATCCACTGCGGCAGATATACAGTACATAATGACCTAAAGATGAGGGACTGGTCTGAGAGGCTCAGACTGTAAATCACTGGATTTCTGATTTCAAGTTCGCAGGTTCGATCCCGCATCATCCCGGAGGTATTTGAAGGTGTTCAAATATGGCAGCCTCGTATGTGTACATTTACCTGAACTTAAAAGAACTCCTGCGGCACGAAATTTGATCTCATCAGAGTCCCCAAAATCTGTGTGTGTACGTATCTAATGTTTCATTCCATTTATTAATAAATGTATCTATCTTGTTACAACCATGCTCATTTCAAAGTTAATTTCCTATTTTTGATACTTGTCACTTGATTATATATATCATAATTTACCTGTATATCTACTAATTAATCATTTCCATCACACATTACCTACTGTCGAGTGCAGGATTTTTTTCCGTAAAAACTAACAAAACCCTGTGATCTACCATTAGGATTTATTCCTTTATTGATGTGATTGACAGATAATTCAATCATCTTGAAGATCCTTGTTCAATATCTGCTGGCTTATTTTCCCCAGACTGATTCGTCTAGTCTTTCGAAATACCCACAAATATGTAGAATGGATTAGAATGCACACTGATTGATTGTTGATAAATACCATATACAGTATATCCTCAAGTTTAAAACGGAATTTCGAAGAAAGTGCTATAAACGATAATGTCCCTATTATTTCTTGTAAAATTCAATGGGTAATTTGCAGTTGAACACAAGATTCCGACTCTTTCTTTCACTGTCTTGCGCACACCAGTATTCGTTGCGTACAACAGGTCAGAGTGACACAGATAGTGGAAGTACTCAGTAGCGCAAGTACCTAGTACGCCTGTCTAGTATCCGTAGATGTACTGAAACGTAAAACAAATTTCTAGACCCTAAGATTTTATGAAAACCACAAAAAGTAATTAGTACGACCAACAATAGCGTTAATATGTCCTAAATTATATATTACTTCTTTAATCTCACGAGCTGTAAACAGCACGCCATCAGTACGTAGTGGAGTTCCACGCAAGCCATAGAATACTAAACATGACTGACTTCGGGGAGCCCTCCACACCGTACTACAGTTCCGCAAGAAAATTTCAATAAACATCAGAGGAAAGGCCTATAGAGTATTTTAGAAATCACATGTATCTTGCATTCAAACTGGTCACTGACTGTCACTAGAATACGTAGGTCGTCTGTGCGAATATACTGTTTTATTTCCATTTATTAATTACGTGTCTATTGCGAGAATATAACATCAATGTTGGAACAGGAATTGTGGGACGATAAACATAAGCAATACGTAGAGATTTTAATGGAGTTTAAATGGAAATACTTGAGTTTAAAAAGTAAACTGTAGAATTTCTGGAAGAATAACTGAGGAGAAGGACGTCATTTGCTAGTGAGTTACCGTCACACTAACACAGAAGGTTTCTGGTGACGCAAAGATGGCAAAAGATTAGAATTGGAAAGGTGTCTTAGTTAAGGGTGAGAAATTACGCTACCGACGGACGGATTCAAATGCACTATCTCCCGAATGCAAGCTCAGAGCTATGCAACCCTAACCGTACGGCCAATTTGCTGGGTCTGAACAGGAGGATCAGTGTCCGAAATACCCCTTTTCTTTCCAATACGTATTTTTCCAGTGAGGTTGCCTAGTCAAGAAAGTATGTCAAGAAAGTGACTAGATTTCTTTACCATTCGTAGCGAATGTTATAAAAACACGTTCTTACGACATTTTTCTTCTTCATCTTCTGCCTCTCCACTACTTGACGCTTGTGATCACAAGTCAGAATTTCGTTCGGTCGCAGGCTACATAAAGAAGTCCACAAGTTGCTCTCAATGATGATCAAATATGTATGTTCATGAACCAATACATGTATCTTCTGCCTGCACCTTTTTGCCCACTAACTTGCCTAGAAGAATTAGTTGAAAGATTTCACATTCGAGATTCCTCACTGCGCTGCATAACTAGGAAATGTTTCTGTGTTTAATTTTGAGGATGAATTATGTCCGATTCCACGTTATTTTCCAGATGCCATCACTCCCTACTCGATCAGCCCAGAAAACTTTCAATAGGCGCTTTAAGTATGGACGATCACATATTCGTTGGCAACTTGTACATATGATTACCGTCTAATTGACATTTACGACCAGTTTTTTCTCATGACCGAGCTCGATAGCTGCAGTCGCTTAAGTGGGGCCGGTATCCAGTATTCGGGATATAGTGGGTTCGAACCCCACTGTCGGCAGTCCTGAAGATGGTTTTGCCTGGTTTCCCATTTTCACACCAGGCAAATGCTGGGGCTGTACCTTAATTAAGGTCAAGGCTGCTTTCTTTCCACTCCTAGCCCTTTCCTGTCCAATCGTCGCCATAAGACCTGTCTGTGTCCGTACGACGTAAAGCAAGTTGTAAGAAAATGTTCTCATGAATCTGTCTGCAGTTCAATCAGAATATTGGCAATTTCAACCAATCACAGCGCTTATCACCGTAGATTTATCATTTTCATTACCTTTAATTTCATCACACCTACGCGCACTTATTTTCATGTAATTTCATTAGAACTGTGCACTGAAATATCTTTATAGCTTCTTTGGTCTAATATTATAGTAAATTTTATCAAAGATGGCACACTCAACAAGATCTTAATTCTGTTGTAGTCGACAGTCGACATATTGCAGGCTATGGCCCAAATAACTTAAATGGAAAAATGAAACAGCATACGTTCCTGCTGAAAGTTTAGTTCCTTGAACATGTTGCAGCCATAGCATGATATAACCAACTCAAACGCATGTGCATTTCAATTTGTTTTCTAATAATTTATTAACTTCCATTTTCATTAAGTATTTGTGTTAGGTGCTTTACGTCGCGCCGACACAGATAGGTCATATGGCGACGATGGGATAGGAAAGGCCTAGGAGTTGGAAGGAAGAGGCCGTGGCCTTAATTAAGGTACAGCCCCAGCATTTGCCTGGTGTGAAAATGGGAAACCACGGAAAACCATTTTCAGGCCTGCTGATAGTGGGATTCGAACCTACTATCTCCCGGATGCAAGTTAACAGCCACTCACCTCTACGTGCACGGCCAACTCGCCCGGTCAATATGTATTTAATTTTTTTTTTTTTTTCTGAACAGTCAACGTTGGGTACAAATACACCTCCGGGTTCCCTCAAGACGTATTCTCATTTTAGTACTTCATAAAATCATGTGCTCCTTTCTTTCGGTCGTGTTTATGTACGGAAAACGACATGTTCACCCCTTCACTTACCATGTATGGAAGTGTACATCTTATTTATGAACTGGAATGGATGCCGTTGTTTGCAACGACTTTCATCGATTTTATAATCTGCGGCAATTATTTCTAACGGTACTCAAAAATTCACTACGATTTTGCATTTTGAAAATGTGAGAAGTACCTTGAATAACGGGACAACATCGATCGGGATTAAGCTGGTAAAAAACTGCAGAGGGAGAGGAATTCCCTGAGGCACAAGAATTAATCCCTTTGGGTGGATTTTGCGAGGACCGTATTTGTGAATTTCAAACTTCCTGGTCGGATCATTAGGCTGAGTGCTTAAACAGCTAAACATTCCGACATTTCATAGAAATGCACTTCACATTGTAAGACAGGTCATCTGTGAATAAACAGGGATTAATTTCTGGTCGAATTATTTTCCTACTAAATGTTCGTCCACACAGTCAGGATGGGATAGGAAAGTGATTGGGCTGAGAAGAAAGACACCGTGACCCTAATTAAGGTACAGTTCCAGCATTAATTTTAATGTTTATTTCAATGAACTTAAGTAACATAGTCAGCTTGCATGGTTTTGAAGTACAGTAACTGGAAGTGTGCACGCAAGCAAGGAAATAAATGAAATATACCCCGTTGAGCATCCTGGAATTGTTTTATCAGTTTTTCCACCTCATTTCTTGACAAAAAGAAATATTATAACAAGTAAAATTCACAATGTCGTCTTCCCCATCATTTAGCCCTGTCAAGAACAGATACGCAAGTAGGCCTACTGTATGCACTGCCGCACAGGTAATCACACATACTACAAAAGAGAAAAACAAATAGATACACTCTTAGAGACTATTACGCATACCGGTTGTTTACATAGAAACGACAGCTGCCCAACTAAACGACGCCAAAATATCCAAATATCACGCGCATAGGGTAACTATAATCTCCGCCTGGGTTTCGTGCGTGAGTACGCTGTCTCTCATTTGAAACAGCTCACCATTTGGTCTCACGAGGCTGAGTGAATCTCGTTCCAGGCCTCAGTAAAGTATTAAAATCCTTTTGCGATCCAAGACCGAATCCAGGATCTTCGTGTAAGATATAGGAACGCCATCTATCACGCCATAAGCCAGGTTGGTCTCTAAATTTACATAAAGTAAAATATGTATATTTCCGTAGGAAAGGATCGAATAGGGAAAACGTTTCTGAGATTTTATTAATATTCAATACTATTTTAGCAGAAAAACGCATTTATTTAGAATTAAAAAATATACTATATGAAAAACAGTAGTGGCAGCAGAAGTATTAATAAGGAAGTTAGGTTTAGTTATATTAATTATTTGTGTTTTAATTATTGCTGTAGTGTTTGTAAAATTAGCAGATCGAAATTTTGTATGAAATATCCGAATTCGTTAACGGCCAATCATAGTGGAATTTATTGGCTTTCCTCAATATTTTAGCAGACAAAATTATTTTCTAAAAATTGGGACATATTTACGTCACACCGACACAGTTAGGTTTTATGGCGGCGATGGGATAGGAAAGTGTAGGAACTAGTTAGGTGTAGGAAGTAAGCGACCGTGGCCTTAATTGATATATAGCCCAAGCATTTACCTGGTGTGAAAATGGGAAAACACTTTTAAATATATTATTTTCCTCGTCATTATTGGCATTATTAACTTGACAGATTTATTGTTCTGTAGCAGTGCTATTTATATTTAGAAACTTCTTTGTATGCTCAAGTGAGTACGTCACACACACGAGATACACGGAGCTCTTGAACATAGTTTTTGAAGCACCTCATGCATAAACACAATAACATCGTTCTAACTATAAAAATGCATTGCAATACCCCAGAGAAACTCATCTCAAAAACAAAATTTGGGCTTTATAAACTGTTTTGTTGTCTATGTACGACTATTCATCTGAACATTACTGGTAAGCTTTGGTATGAGATTTTTAAACCTCAAAGCCCGTTCACTATCGAGAGTATAAAGCGAAAAGTACAGACCAGTCCGTTTGACATGTGTTGTACGTAAGCTCTAGAAAAAAATTATTTCTGGTTATATTAGACATGTTTGTGAAATTACTAACAGGTGTGATAGAAGGCTGTGCAATTTAGGAAAGTTTATTTAAGTGAGGCTCAACTTGTAGTATCAATCAATCAATCAATCAATCAATCAATCAATCAATCAATCAATCAATCAATCAATCAATCAATCAATCAATCAATCAATCAATCAATCAATCAATCAATCAATCAATCAATCAATCAATCAATCAATCAATCAATCAATCAATCAATCAATCAATCAATCAATCAATCAATCAATCAATCAATCAATCAATCAATCAATCAATCAATCAATCAATCAATCAATCAATCAATCAATCAATCAATCAATCAATCAATCAATCAATCAATCAATCAATCAATCAATCAATCAATCAATCAATCAATCAATCAATCAATCAATCAATCAATCAATCAATCAATCAATCAATCAATCAATCAATCAATCAATCAATCAATCAATCAATCAATCAATCAATCAATCAATCAATCAATCAATCAATCAATCAATCAATCAATCAATCAATCAATCAATCAATCAATCAATCAATCAATCAATCAATCAATCAATCAATCAATCAATCAATCAATCAATCAATCAATCAATCAATCAATCAATCAATCAATCAATCAATCAATCAATCAATCAATCAATCAATCAATCAATCAATCAATCAATCAATCAATCAATCAATCAATCAATCAATCAATCAATCAATCAATCAATCAATCAATCAATCAATCAATCAATCAATCAATCAATCAATCAATCAATCAATCAATCAATCAATCAATCAATCAATCAATCAATCAATCAATCAATCAATCAATCAATCAATCAATCAATCAATCAATCAATCAATCAATCAATCAATCAATCAATCAATCAATCAATCAATCAATCAATCAATCAATCAATCAATCAATCAATCAATCAATCAATCAATCAATCAATCAATCAATCAATCAATCAATCAATCAATCAATCAATCAATCAATCAATCAATCAATCAATCAATCAATCAATCAATCAATCAATCAATCATCACTGAGCTGTACTTAGGATTTTCGACCAGGTGGCAGGTTCCCTGTCAGTTATTATGTCCTTTCTTAAATGATTTCAAAGAACTTGGAAATGTATCGAACAATTTCCTAAATAAATTATTCCATTCTTTAATTCCACTTCTTATAAATGAGTATATGTTCCTATTTATCTTCTTCACTCCAAGGTTATCTCCGTACTATGAACGTTCTTATCTTTAAGAGCACCGCTTAAACTTTTTCGTCTACTAATGTCACTCCGCGCCATCTCTTCACTGACAGCTCGGAACATCCCGCTTAGTCAAGCAGCTCGTTTCTTTACTCACAAGTCTTCCAAGCATAAGTTTTGCAACATTTTCGAAACACTACTTTGTCCAAAATCACCCAGAAAAAAATTGTTTTGCTTTTCTTCGGAACTTCTACAGTTCTTGTATCAAGTAATCAGTGTGTGGGTTCCATACACTGCAACCATACCCTAATTGGAGTCTTACCACAGAATTATGCGGTCTCTCTATAATATCACTACTATAACACCCCCTAAATACTCTCATAACAATAAAAAGAGATACGTAACCTTTCATTGCAATAACCCTTAAATACTTACTATAATCCATTTGAGGTACATTCACACCATAAACACAGTAATGAAAACTGAGAGGACTTTTCTTCCTGGTGAAACTTACAACCTGACCTTTTATTACGCTTACCGTCATACCATTGTCTCCTGTCCATCTCAAAAGACTGTCTAGGTCACTTTGCACTCGCCAACAATTCAGTAACCTATTTACAGTATAACATTATCCGAAAATAGTCTTATCTGTGATTCCGGTTCTTTATCCTTATGATTTATATAAGAAAACATAAAGATCCAGTGGTACTGCCCTGCGGGATCCCTTTATTGCAGGATCAGATAACACTTCAACTACTCTAATACTCTGAGTTCTATTTTCACCTTGCTGGAATACCACAAGTTGTGCCATATAAGAATAGCCTTTCCGAAACCCGAATTGCCTTCTCTCACCCCAGTTATTTATTTCCGATATGTGTCTATTATAATCAGAACAATGTTTTCCCAGAGTTTTCAGTTTCTCTATAGAGCTCATCGGGTTTCATCAACACCACGTGAAAAAAAAATTTTTCCTTCTATTCGGTTCCGCCAATTTCCGATTAAGCTATCCTGGCCAGATTAATTTATTTACCATTTGTTGATAATGCTTTGTGTCGTTCGCATTATCTTCGCAGCTAACATATGGTAAAATTAGATCATCTACTACAATAACATTTCTTTCCATGTCGCTTCCAACATAACACGATATGACAGATACTTTTGATTCTGCAGGTCAAATTGGCGCTATCGGTTTTGACCTATCCAAGGCCTCTGATAGGACAGATCACGGGAGGCAACTGACGAATATGATTCTTAATGGGCCAGGAAAACGCGTGTTTGAATGGATGGATGGATTTGTGGAAATTAGAATTTAGAGATTTAGAATAGTTGGAGCTTTTATCTGATCCTGGCATGAGTAATAGAGAGGTTTCGCGAGGCAGTGTTATTGGATATTGTTGTTTCCTGATGTTTAATCACGGGGAAAAGTCCTCCCAGTTTTAATTACTGTGTTGATGTGATGAAAGTATCTCATGGATAACACTGTATTGAGCCCATAATTCTATCTTGCATAAATGTCAACTACAAGATGGAGTGCATCCATACTTTCACTGCAAGTTCATCTCACGTTCCGTGGCATGACAACTCACAGCAAGAAGCGGCCCACAAAGCATCGAACGAGGTCGGAACATTTCGGAAGACCTCGGGTAATTAATAATGAAAGTCTGGATAATAACCCTTATTGCGAGAGATTTCGGTACTGTCATTAACAAAAAAATAATTAAGAATTTTAGGAAGTATTTGATGAAGCTTAAGTGCACAGGGTGTAAATGTATTTAATTAGGCTCGGAGAGAAGGTGTCATTCATACTGGAAGAGTAGTGTACACGTATCAAGGACATAGTCAAAATGCGCGGGAACCCTCGTACAGGAATTTAATTAATTACGCCCGTTTAAGAAACAGGAAAGGTCACTAAACAGCACCATCGTGACTGGGAAAATAGGTGGAATCGCTTGGGCGAGTCTCGAAGAAATCGGTCCAGTGGTCATTAAATGGAATGATTGCACAACAGTACATAACGCCAAACAGAGCGTCCCTAGGGAAGGCATAAATACCCCCTCCTCAACCAAGAGCGTCAGTCATCATTCAATTGTCCGAGAGGGTGAATCTACGTCGGGTGACTTTAAGAAGAGGACTTAAAGAGTGCGAAATAGACTTGTAGAATCTCTAAAGCCAGTTGGCTTGAAGGACGAATATTTTATCATGCGGTAAATGGTGAACGAAGGCAATTTTAGATCCTGAAACATTGTACTTACGATATCCATAAATTATTGCTGGGTTCCCGAACTTATGCGTAGGGAGACAGCGGATTCATAGACAGCTCTTGTGAATTATTGCGGACGATGTTATTTTGGTAATCGGTAAGGGAGGACTGTTGTAGTCTGGCGAAGATAAGCTTGTGTTTCACGGTCAGTCACACCTGTGAAACACCTGGAGAGGAAGGAGTTGGAGATTTCCGCAAACTACGTTAGTTGAATTCTCGACACGAAGCGGGGTTGTTTAACTGTTTTAAATGCGTACAGAATAAAACTTATTATTATGTTTCAGAAAATCAATGTATGTTGCTTTAAGACGAGTGAAGAGTCCGTGTTTGTATAAGACAGTATTTAAGCGAAGAATGTGTGCTGCATTTATGAGGGGCTAAGTCCCGAGGTGGCTGGCGTAAGACGAAGCAGATATAACACCACGTGAACGGCGCAATGAGTGGTCTGTCCAATTTAAATATCATGTTTTGAGTTAGAAATGTAAATTCTTGTCCCGTTAAATTAATTCATTAATAAATCATAACATCGCGTTGTATATGTGGCGTGTGAAAATTAAAGTGTTGCCACGACGATGATGTGTCTTGTAATTATTCCAGTATGGAGGAGAATTGTCTGTTACTTATGTCAGCGCGCGAGACATTAAACTGTGTTTAAATTTGTTTAAACTGAAATGAAAATCAATTAAATATTCGGGCCGGTGAAAGTTACAATAACGATAACAATAAAATAGACGTTATAAGTGTGATAAAGTCAAATAACGATGTATCCAATAATAATAATAATAATAATAATAATAATAATAATAATAATAATAATAATAATACAATTCACATCAGGATACTGCTAGTTGCTTTACGTCGCACCGACACAGATAAGTCTTATGGCGACGATGGGATGGGGAAGGCCTAGGAGTTGGAAGGAAACGGCCGTGGCCTTAATTAAAGTACAGCCCCAACATTTGCCTGGTGTGAAAATGGGAAAGCACGGAAAACCATCTTCAGGGCTGCCGACAGTGGGGTTCGAACCCATGATCTCCCGGATGCAAGCTCACAGCCGCGCGCCTCTACGCGCACGGCCAACTCGCCCGGTTCACATCAGGATAAAAATGAGATGTAACAATTATTCGTTCAGCAGTTATGTAAGCAAGATTTGCGGTTTATATCGAAATCCAGTGAATCCATTTTGGGGAAATTTAAATTTTGTGACACCGTGTATTTGTGACACAGAAAATCACGGCATGTTAATTTGATCCTGATGTCCGGAAGCATTTCGGAAATTTAATTGTGAGATCATTCATTATAAAGTTGTTTGGTCATGGGATCGCTTGTATTTAAAATGTTTCAAGTTAGAAGAAAATGGATTGCAATGTAAATGGAATATTATGAGAATAATTAGGAAGATGTTAAAGGCAGAGTAAGCCTGTATTTTACGATTTATGTAGAATAAGTGGGAAGCGGAGAGTAAGAGGCCCTGCAGTTCGACGGAGAGGAATTTTTGTGACATGGTGTACAGGTTGAGGTGTAATATTTCTGAGACAGGCTGTATAAGAGGAACGATGTCCTGTAGCAATCCAGAACGACTGAAGAATATAAGGGTTGTCAAATCCAAGTGAGCACGTGGTAACACTTATTTTAAGTACAAGTTGATATTCTCCCATGATTTTACGAAAGACCGTAGGTAACGGCAGTTAAGTCTATTCTGTAAATACGAGATGAAAATGTCGCTGACTGGAAACATTGCTGGTGTGAAAAATTGGATTGTATTAGATTGAACGTTTAGCTTGCGTAGATTGATGAGAAGTTACTTCACTAGACAGTTCGTGGTGATTCAAGATTGGAGTGATGATATGGGAGGTCAGTTGGAGCCACATACTCGTGGTATGCCGTGAATATCGCGATAGTAGTGATTATTGTTTTCAGTGCTATTACGTAATATGAAATGAGAGTTGATTTTATATTTACTTAGCGAACTTCACCGCATGTGTTTAAATTGTATTGAGGATAGATTAAACTATTTGGACATGTTGTTTAACTTCGATTTCAAGCTTTATTGTAGGAAATAGACACTGAAATATTTCCAGGTTCGAGTTCACCTTTGTAGCGAATTTTACTTCATGCGTTAGAGCTTCAAATAGGATCAGATTTAAATATCCAGAAATTGTGTTAAAGTTTCGATTTCGCCTGGCTGTATGAATGATGTGTAGAAACCATAACGTTGGATCAACGATAGATTTAAAATGCCGCGTGTATTATAAAACTTAAGGATGCGTAAACACTGTGCGTGGGCTCAACGACAGGATCGGGCGTCGTCTGTAGACAGGCAAGTCAAAGGTTAGGCATTTTTGCGAATCGACTTGAACGATGTTAGTGTTTGAAGTAGTGGATACGAGTGTGAAGGATATTAGCAGGTACTATTTAATACATGTTCCGGCACAATTCTCACTAGCTGGAAGATGCTCCCATAATAGCGTTGCATCAGTAGCGGCATGAATGTAAGGGTTGTCCCACTTGAAAACCTGGCTAATGGAGATTGATCCCTATTACTTAGCCGCGCGTTTTCAAGTTCGATGAACTTTAGTTTATAATTGTTTCCTTCTTTACTTTAAGATTTATTGTTTGGGTGTCCGATATATTATTTTAGTGCCGTATGTTGACACTTACTTGATTTATGCAGAATTTACACTGTGAATGCGGTTTCGAATCATCAGCTGCTACTATATCTTACATTTATTTTTCGTTATTCACATTATTTATGTGAGACGTAGTTTGGTTGAAAGGGACAAGTGTAGGTAGAGATTTTTGCAATTATAGTCGTAGTTATAGAAAATTGGGAAGACTTCCTTTTCCTTTATATTGTAGACTTGTATTTCAACGAATTTAAAGACGTAACTGTTTCATAATCTGAAAGTTGGTTTAGTAAGAATATTTTCAAATGATTTATCACTTTTATTTAACTTCAGTGTTTGCCATTTCTTCTAAATGTATAATGAATTAATGTTTTCCGGCATTTCGGTGCTTAGTTCCTTCAGAACGATGTAACGTAAGATCCCATCCGATCAAGTACTGTTGGTTCCTTCTTGACATCTGTTTGCGTTGATGCATGTTTCAGCATCGGGATTCCTCTGTAACTTAAGGGTGTCATGAGTTGACAATATATGGAGGAAATTTATTTTTGATTGTGACCATTTCTGTCAACTTGTAATGAACACCTTGCTATCAATTAATATTTCACAACCTATCCAAAGCGAGTGATAGTCGATTTGGTTCGATTAAGGATCCATTCTGGTTATGTTCGAATATCCGATAGGACAGTCGACAGGTGGATAAACTTAATTAAATGTAAATGTTGAATTCTACTTGTTGAATGTCAGATTTTCCACGGATCATGTGGATTAACCCTCAGTTATCGTTTGAATTAATGGTGCACGATTTTCAGGTTTTTCTATTACTTTCCTGAGTTTTGCTGTCCACGAATTTTACACTATGTTTTTCATTTTTTGGAATAAAATAATAATCGATTTCAAAATATAACCTAACCACTCACGTTATGTACTGTGACTGCGTTAAAACATGATGTAACAAAATTAACTGACTTTTCTTGCCTATTTAATAAATAAATATTAGCGTGATTTCAATTGAATAAATATTTTAGTAAGCACATTATTGCTCCTCTTTTGAAGTAGTTATGCTCTCCACTGAACCATATCGTTTGTTCGGTGAAGTGATAGAAAAAACTGGCAACGACCCCAAGATCCAAGGGTACGATATTGCTTTACCGAAGCAGCCGAGGCAGACGACGAACGATGGAACGATAAGTACATGGATTCAGTATGTACCTAGGAGAGATATTTATTGCGATAATCACATTAACGAGGTTATAAATAAATGTTACAGATCTCTTCATATAATTCTGAGGGCATTTGGGGGTTGTAGTAAGGATGTACGGTAAAGAAGGAGGCGTGTATCTTGCTGGTAACCCGAATTAGGGTATGGTTTAGGGACCCACACCAGGATTAATTGATTTGAAAACTGGGAAATATCTAAACACGGGTAGTTCTGGGTGATTTCCAAAAAAAAATGGTGAAATCTTGAACTTGTGTGTAAGGATCTGCCTGACTAAATGGTACATTCCTGGCTGTTAGTGGAGAGATGTAATGGAATGAAATTGGTAGACAAATAAGCTTGAATGAAGATACTTAAACGTATGAATGACCATAGTATGAAGATAAAGTTGCAATTCAAGCGGAAAAATTGAGAAAGAGGAAATATGAATTGAAATAATTCAGTACCATTGGAGATAATCGGTACAATTTCAACTTTTTTGAAATCATTTAACTGAAGAGTGAGTGAATATATGATAGGGAATACAACACGTGGACAAGAGTCCTTATTCAGTTAGATGGGCTGAGTAGCTCCGACGATAGAGCGCTGTCCTTCTGAGATCTTTGCCGGGCTGAGTGACTCAGACGGTTGAGGCGCTGGCCTTCTGACCCCAGCATGACAGGTTCGACCCTGGCTAATCCCGGTGGTATTTGAAGGTGGTCAAATAAGGTACGTGAGTCTCGTGTCTATAGTTTCACTGGCACGTAATAGATCTCCTGTGGGACAAAGTTCCGACACATTGGAGTCTCCGCAAATCGTCAAACAGTAGTGAGATGTAAAAACTGGAAAACTGCAATTATTACTATCATCCTTCTGAGCTCAATTTACCGGGATCGATTCGGACTCAGTGTGATGGTATTTTAAGATGTTCAAATACGTAAGTCTCGTATTGGTTGATTGGCTGGCACGTAAACGAAATCTTGCGTGACAAAACTCCGGCACCACGCCGTCTCTGAAAACCGTAAATGTAATTCGTGTGAGGCGTGAAACTAGTAACATTTTTATTATTAAGTGAAGAACAATGGCGACTGCAGCATTGATTTCTGAGTATTTTGTCAACCAGCTCAACAGTATGAATATTTTGAGCATTTAGTAACCCTATACGTCCTCACGGTTCTATAAGTTGTGAGAACTCATATTTCCTGGAAACGGCGGAGCTACAGTTAAACAATTGGGGGATAAATTTTTCCGTCCTATGAAATTGACGTAATAATTGTAAGCCATTCTACTTGACTTCATGTCTAAAGGAAATTAAAATCATTGTTATTATTGATTATTGATGTGCGGTGTGCCTGAATGAGCGATGAATGGAAGAGCTTTAGGAATAAAACACCGACTGGTTTATCGATCTAATTTATTCTAATACGGCATAATTAGCACACAAACAATTATATTTCGGAATTAATGCTACCAATTCCCTACTTAGTTGCTATTTACAAAGTCGCTGTCCTCCTCATGGTAGGTAGTCTGGTTCGCTTGCATTACTTGAGATGGGTGATAATCCTGATTAACAGACCTCACTTTCACCTGGCTCCACACAGCAGTTGCACGCAGACAGGTTCGAACACACAACCTGTTAACAATCATGTTATACGACGATAGTTTCTTGGCTCGAGATCAGCCGAGTCCGGTAACTCACACAATCAACTCAGTTAACTCATAGTCAACGCGACTGCTCCACATACTGAACTACTCAACACGTATCACAACTACAACAGTGCTAACTAGTACTCCTCTCCAACATTACGACGACACTGACCACTTACAGCACTGCTAACAGTGCTCACTCGACAACTCCGACGACAGCCAGCACTACTGATGTCCTTCTCCAACACACTTGTCCACGCCTAGCCTCCATTTTATACCTCTGGTGACGAAGTTCGCGACTTTTCGTGGTGCGACCGGAATGAGAATATTCTGATGAGGCCTTCCAGAAGATGCACGGGAAAAAAGCGAAAAAAATGGAGCGAAGAGTATATTACTGATTCATTACTTCTTTCCAGAAAATACCGAAGATGGCTACAGAAAGAGGGCTGGCACGCAACATCAGTTAATTCTGTTCAAGTGTGCCTGAGTACAATTATCCGAGGGTACGATTTGAAAGTTACATGCTTTGAATTAATTCTTGGAAATTGTGAATAAGTGGCCCATACTCGAAATCCGATAATAATTCTCAAAATCTTTTCAAATCTATTATGAGGCATGAAGGGCCAGTAGCACGGTCACTGGCTTCTCACCATGGCACCAAGCTTAAAATACTCTTCAGTACATGTGGGAAGTTTGAAATAAAATTTCTCACCACTGTGGTTCTAATTCCATATAAAACTGATGGTCTCGTTGCTATGAACACGATATTAACAACCATGTAAAACTTTCGGCTTGCTTGCTTTTCAAATTTACTTTCATGTTTTGCGATGATACTGGTGCAAAATTGATTTGAATTCAATATCATGATATAGATATCAAGCACAACCGCAAGGTACGTCGTTAACTATGCACAACTTTAGAACTATTTCATAGCATATTTATCAGAGATAGGACGACCCAAATTGCTCATTTTGTTTTTTGTTGCCCTTCTCCTACCACGTTTAGGTGAGACCGAGCTCGATAGCTGCAGTCGCTTAAGTGCGGACAGTATCCAGTATTCGGGAGATAGTGGGTTCGAATCCCACTGTCGGCAGCCCTGAAGATGGTTTTCCGTGGTTTCCCATTTTCACACGAGGCAAATGCTGGGGCTGTACCTTAATTAAGGCCTCGGCCGCTTCCTTCCAACTCCTAGCCCTTCCCTGTTCCATCGTCGCCATAAGACCTATCTGTGTCGGTGCGACGTAAAGCAACTAGCAAAAAAAAGAAAAAATGAAATTTACAGGTGAGATTGCATCTGAGGTCAGTGGAATTCAAGAGTGTTGAAAAATGGTGACTGCATGGCATCAGCTTCTAGCGTGTTATACTTCTGCGGGTTGAACAGCTCGGTATTTTTTATTTTATTTTATAAGGAATTGAAAGTGTCATTAAATTAATGCCATATTCTTCGCACTAACGGTATGTCCTTTCAGCAATGCAAAGAAGGGCCAGAATTTGGGAAAGAATAATCCGTGGCCAATACTAATTGTATGCACGTTCATCAATGAACATTTCCAATCTGTTAACCAAATGTATTAATCGATTAATCGAATTTAATCGGTCCTGAAGTATTTACACTCTGGAGCACAAACAACAAAATATAATTTTGATAGAACACGCGCAATGTAGTGTGCCATTCCACTATTCCAGATATCAAGCTCAATAGAATTAAGACGAACGCGGTTACTAGTAATGAAGTTAGACACAGTGAATAAATTATATAAAAAGTCAAGGAAGTTTAGAGTAACGCACAGTCGGAATGAATAAGATCGCGGTGGCAGTGACCGAGAAAAAAATAGATATTCGAATTGTTAAAACTAACGCTGTTTAAAATCACCAATGAAGTCCGCCTCCATTGTAAATGGTTACCGCGCTGGCCTTGGGCCACAAGGGTCCCGGGTTCGATTCCCGGCAGGGTCGGGAATTTTAACCATAATTGGTTAATTCCCCTGGCACGGGGACTGGGTGAATGTGTCGTCTTCATCATCATTTCATCCTCATCACGACACGCAGGTCGCCTACGGGAGTACAATCAAAAAGACCTGCACCTGGCGAGCCGATGTCCTCGCACACATTCCGGCACTAAAAGCCATACGCCATTTATCACCAACGAAAATCTAACTGAAGGGAGTCGACATGTTACGATCAAGAAGCTACGTAAATCGTATAAAATATTTAAAATGAAAGAATAACTTAAGGAAGGGGAGCTATTTCCAGCTTGTAAATAACTACACAATAGAAGAAAATATATAAAGAATAACTAAAAGACGCGTGAATTGACTGGCAGCGGCATGGAAAAACTGCAAAAAACAAGACTCTAAGAGAAGATATTCAACATATCGCAATATCAATGATTAATAACTAGTAAAGCCATTCTGTATGAGATAAAATTGAAATATTCGCAGACATATTGGAGATCTAATAGTACTGAGATTATACGAAAAAAATATGAAGCGAAATCAAGTAGTTAAATCATGTTAGAAAGCTTTGAAATCGTTAATATGTCACAGCTGATTATATCAATGTACTTTGTCTTTTCAGTCGAGTTTTATAAGGAAACCATAGATTGATAAGAAGATTTGAGGTCGACTATCTGGATAATTCCGAGCTGGACCGACATGGCAGAGATGACTCCTGATTTCCGATGACATCACGAAGACCGGCCAAGCAGAATGACCAGAATCCAGAGCTGCGGAGGATGACCAAATGACAGATATCATTCCGAATTGGAAGGAAAAAATAAGCTTCTTTAATAAAATATAAATATATCGATAAATAGTTACAAGGTAAGCACATTTATAGTTAGAGTTGTGTTTAGAGTCTTCAAAATGACTTAAATTATATAAGAATCTCGCGAGTGATTATATATGCCAGTGATATAAGGGAATAGGTAGTCTTCGCAAGAAATAAGACAAACCCCAGTTAGGGAATATAATAAACTGAAGATAATGTTTCAATGAGAGCAAAGAATTCCATTTAGCCTTGTTATACCGTACCATACATAAAGATTTTATAAGAAGAAGAATTTTAGGATCTGCAATACTCATTGCAAGTGATATTATGATATTAGAGTTTATATGTTACCATAATAAATTAGGAGAAATGTTACATGCGGATATAATGGCAGACTGAAAACAGGTTAATGTCATCTGAGAAGATATTGATCCGATACTACGAATATTTGAAAATAGGCTATTTGAGTGTCGGATAAGATATATATGCGAAATGTATGAAATAATATGAAGAGATGGATATAAAATGAGTTATGATGTAGATATTATGATGTTATACGAAGAGAATAAAGAATGTATTGAATGAATATGTATTTCTACGACGAAATATGAGGTGTAAATGAGTTATTTGAAGAGTAAGGAAAGGCATATTGACGCAGAGTAGGATCACATATGTTCGTTATGCAGTGACAATGTATTGTCCGAGAATCCATATCCTATGTTAATGAAGACGTGATTACGCATACAGGAAATATTATGGTAGATTAAGATCATCAAAAGGAATCCTTATTAGTTTGATTGGTTATGCATTTGGATATTTTAACTTGATTTCACTTTGAAATCACATCTTTCCCAAAATAATGATCGCATACGTAGGTTAACATGGATAATTATTACCATATTGTGTAATAAATATGACTGAGAGTAGATGTTGCATATTGTCTTCAAGGATGAATATCCCTAGGCAAGATACTTAGAATAACTCGCACATTAGGTCATTTATTGATATGTTTAGGGATATTTAAGAACCTTATTACCTGTTATATGCGTCCAATGAGGATTTAATTTCAAAAATGAATTAATATCAAATATGACGGTGGTTAATATAATAATTTAACTTTAATAGAAGCAGATTTGTGCTGTCCATTGAGAAACTTATCTTTTACAGAAGCTTATATTGAAATGCTACGAAACCAGAATATCAAGATTTTAATAATGAATCTTGTCCCAAGCAAAGTTAACGAAAACTGAGGTATAGAATGACCCTTCAGATCAATATAACCAATATCTTCCCATGCCAAGATGCATTTTATCATTTTACTTTATGAATATTTATTAAATATAATTAGTAACTAATTTCAATTCTGATATATATATATGAACGCAATGCTGTGAATATGAGCATAGATGATTATTACTTACCAGAAGAACAAGCATTAATTAATTTCCAAACTTATTTTCCAAATTTTCTTTTCTTTTTCATATTCATAATTATTATTTTCTTAAATAAATTATATTAAGGCTTATATTATGTGTTATTTAAAGAATTCCGTTATAACGATGGTCGACATAGATTTAAGCTGTTGAATTACCGATTTTCTTGCTATTTCATGATACGTCAGATGGAGACGTCCAACAATCCTGATGACAGATAGATCAATATAGCGTATCAGCGTTGTCTGAATCCCACGTTAAAAATAGTTATGAATATAGAAATAATGAACCCTGAGATCTGGTCGGTATTTCTTTACGTCACATATCCTGGATGCGGGAAGGGCGTAGTAATAAAGGTAAAAATAATGAACTGCATTTCCTGTTCATATGGTGCACTGTTAGCAAGACCACATTATAGACTTGACATTATTTTCTTTGAATACTTCACTACAGCCCAAGTGGCAATTGACCCTGATTTTAATCATAACGTTGCAGGAATTAGTTGACTTCGTAAACTCTCTGCAGGGGGGAAATATTCTGTCTAGATTCTCACAGTCATAGAGAAGAAGTGGCTTTGAATACCAGGACGATGGGTACAATCAACAAAGCATGACAATAAGTGGAGTTAGCACATCTTATAAAAGATTGTTTAGAGACAGGACAAGTAAGAGAGAAATTTAAGGATGAAGAGGATATGGAAAAATGTATAACGAAACCATGATATATACGATTGTAAAGTTATTGAACAAAGAGTGGATGCACACGGGAAGAACCGCCACATTATTCACTATTCTTAAGGGAATATGGGGAAGTAAACTGATGAAGAACTTATACATGCTACTTAGTAACAGAATTGTGCGTAAAGCATCCTAGACAATGTAACTTTGTTTAAGTCTAGAGTAATCTACTCTTCGACAAGATTTTAAATCTGGAAAAATACTCCGGATCAATGTCCGGTTAAAGACATTAATAATAATGTTACTGATGGCAATATACCATTTGCCATTGGAAGTTTACTATCTTTAAGGAGGTCACACATACCTAAAAGTGGCTTTAATCAATTCAGTTGTAGTTAGCGGTACGATATCAGACAATTTGGTCGATAACACATCTATAATTCCCTTTCAGCTTTCGAAAGACTCTCGAACATGAAAAATGTGCTTTTCCACCTAGTTATTATATCCAGTTCCAATATGCAAGGCTCAAGGTCCAGTTCTTTTAGTTTCTTATCAAGTTGGTTTTCTTGATAAGTGTTGTATTTTAAAGATAAGTGCTGTCTTTTAAATGGCCCGTTATTTTCCTACGCTTAGCAAAGAAAATATCCAGTGAAACATCCTTATGAGCTCTAGTTAACTGGTCAGCGCCGCGAAAACTATTGCAATTGGCTTTTTTCAACTCCAAGGATAATGTTTCTGGCATTGTCTGTACAAATATCGACAACTTAATTTTGCAAATTCCGCTCATAAATTGCATCGCCAAATTCCGCACTGCATGTAGTGACACCATATCTCTCTTTGACCTACTCAGCTCACAGCGCTGAACTACAATATCTCCAGTGCGAAGAAATGAAACACATTGTCAATTCCAAGTTACTACGGTTGCTGATACTAAAGTTCAAAAGTCTGCAGTAAGACTAAGTGTTATAATTTTAAATTTCTAAGTTAATACAACTTAATTCCTTTCTTCATTGTTCCTCTACTGGCGAAATTTTGTGTGTTCGAATAAAGAGCTTCGGAACCATTATTCGGGACAATGTTAACTAGCCTAATATTATTGGGTTAATTATGTTTCATTTATAGAAGGATACAGATAGAGATGAGCAAAATTGTCCCCGTTACCTGATTACGTAGTCTTTAACTTACCGTGTTTGTTAAGCAGGGCTCACGTCGAGACTCGGGTAGATCACTTCTGCCTAGCCGAGCGGTAAAGCTGTGCTTGGTTTACCCAAAAGAAGGTGGATCGATTCCCTATCAGAATGTCGAAAGATTTAGAAACAATATTTCCACTTCCAGGGAGGCAAATGGTCCTACACCAAAATGCTTACCAGGTTAATTCCCAGGAACAAATGTCTGAGCATCTTAGTACCAAGGTTGTAGATGGTGCAATCATTTACATTCCACACTTCCAATGGCTTTACTGTCCTGTTCGGGAATCTACTTTTAAGGAATCTTATCCTATGGAGCAAATAGCGTCTGATATCAAGACACTGAGAGATTTGAAAATAATTCCAGCACGTGCTTATAACGATTCTGTATCAAATTATTCTCAGTATACAGTAAAGGAAGCCGGCCCCGTGGTGTAGGGGTAGCGTGCCTGCCTCTCGCCCGGAGGCCCCGGGTTCGATTCTCGGCCAGGTCAAGGATTTTTCTCTCGACCTGAGGGCTGGCTCGAGGTCCACTCAGCCTACGTAATTAAGATTGAGGAGCTATATGACGGTGAGATGGCGGCCCCGCTCTCGAAAGCCCAGAATAACGGCCGAGAGGATGCATCGTGCTGACCACAGGCCCCTCGTATTCTGCAGGCTTTCGGGCTGAGCAGCGGTCGATGGGCAGGCCAAAGCCCTTTCAAGGGCGGTAAGTGCCGTGGGGGTTGGGTTGGGTTGGGTTGGTTATACAGTAAAGGAAAGAATAATGCCTTGAACTTCCTATAACATACCTGTTGAATACTGAACTTACTTGCAAACCCTGGGAAATATAATTCTGCAAGTTGCTGTATTCCAGCAGCAGTCTCGCCATATTGATTTCATCATCCCCCTTAGTGATTACCTCACGGTGTTCAACATATGGCATTGTTACTTTGTCATTCAACTTAGTGATTCAACATAAATAAATCACACGTGAACAGAGATGTGGTCCTGGTCTTTCTTGAGCCATGAGCTGGTTAATACCAAGACTAAGTTGTTCGAATAATGATCTACACAGCCTCTTCAATTAAAACATTTACCTTAACAAGACGGGGGGAAAGAATATCCGCGGTTTTAATTGGGACCAGGCTCGTCTCCCCCATTAGTGTGCACATCGTTAAGTCGGTTTGCTGAAGAAGAAAACTCAGCTCTTCCCCGTAAGGTAGACATCATTACTCTACCTTCAAGACGGAGCTAATAATAACTTACTTTAATTTGATGACGAATGAAGTGTTTCAGGTTATTACCACATGACTTACTTAATATTTCTCTTAACATCCATCTCAGTGATGCATTGTGGGTGACTGTGAGAGGAAATTACAAGTCAAGTAATAATATAACGTTAGTATTTCACATCCCAGTTTTAAAAGAACATAAATTCTGGAGAAGTTAAGTATGTATGCTCTAGACAGAATATTATGCAACACTCATATATGTAAGAGTAAGTAACAGCCACTTTTCGTTAGACAACCAAATGAGAATATAATCAATTTTCCTGTTTTTTTTCTTTGTTGCTTGAAAACGCTACGTCGTATTGATGATAATATTATCTGACCAATAGACTGTACACATCTGGAGAAACATTTAAAATATTTTAAGTTTCAGATAATGATGTATTGAACAGTCAGTTGTATTTTAGGAAAATCAAGCGTATGGCATGACCAATAAATAATTAATAGAGAGCAAAGGCTTGTTGGTTTAACAAAATCTTATTGCAAATTTGGAATTGCAAATTTTAGTTCAGGGTACATTTTATTCTTCTTTGACTGGTTGAGAAAACTAACATGTTGAATTGATCTGAAATGAATTCCTTAAAGTTGAGCTCCCTTTTACTCTGTTAGAATTCAGACCTGTCCAGGTCTTATGGAAGTGTGATTTGACGCGGGTACGAAATAGTTCTATAAGGAAAAATGGGTTGGTGGCAAGGTCTGTATGATTTATCTACTGTAATACTATACTGTAGTTAGAGCCCTGCACGGATGCGTGTCTTGGCGGATACAAACTGTATGGTAGTGCGGATAATTTTGCTGATAATTTCTAAATAATGACGTTTACTGATTTTTAATTGGGTATACGCTTGTTTTTGCTTGTGGTTAGATGATCCTTGATATTGGTATGGGAGAATAATGATATATTGGGAGCCATGAAGCCATAAAGCCGTAAATCTGACCTGAGCTTAACTGGCTCCTGCCCGCAATTAATGGAAGGAAGGAAGAAAGTTCAATACGTCGGTAGTTGTCGCAAGAGAAAGTCCCTCATAAACCTGTGACTGTAGGGGTTCTGGTGCCAGGTGTCAGACCTATTGTACTATGTTAACAGATCTATCCGTTTCAGTACCTTCGCGGATGCGGATGCGGGTACGGATGCAGAACGGATGCGGATATTATTGTGTGTATCCGAGAAGAGCTCTAACTATAGTACCTTTGGCACATATAACGGTTAGTTACGACGAGCTTCAGAAATAGTAGGAGTTTTAGACATGGTACCCTTAAAAGTTTATGCATACAACTTTACAGACAACGTAACTTACCTATATATTAAAATAGTTTACTAAAAACAGCTTTGGCAAATCCGTCCGTCCGTTCTACTGGACCGATTTGCTTTATTTTTGTTTTATTATCACCGCAATTACCTGTCGGTGAATCATAAGACATTGGTAAGAGGCAGGCACACCACCCCTACACCGCGGAGTTTCACGTTCATGAAACCTTTGAAAAGGGCGGGCAAAACAAATGACTACGGCAGGCATATGAAGACGAGTTATCTGACCTAGTAATAACGAATGCTGCTGAGCAGCGCGGCTCCACTAGTTATTCCTTAAATCAGATTCCCAAGTATCACTGATTAAAATTCCGATTCCTAGAAATCAGTGTAACCCAGAGGTGCTCTCGCTGGGCATTCCGTCCCGCGGGCTCCCAGCACTGTAAGCGGGCGGACTGGCAGGCGATGAGCGCAGCGTATGCTATTCAACCACAGTGACGTGGCGGCTACGTCACAGGCCGTGAAGGTTGGGCGAAGTTCTCTCTGTCACACTGCGGCGATACCCGAGTTTGAAAGGGAGGCAGAAAGTAGTGAAAGAAAGAGGGCAGAAATCCATGTCATTTTCAATTTACGTTATTAATGTTCATTGCAGGTTATGCATTTTGACTGGATACAATAACGAGTTAAATAATTTTTAAATATTTTTATAATATACTATAATTAATTACAATTTTCACTATTACATTTTAAAAGGTGCTGTAGAAACAGTTCTAATATAATACGGAGTTAAGGTGGGTTGGCTGTGGCTTGTGGTTGTTTGGGTTGAAATTATCTGATAAACTCACCAAAAACCCAATCATGCTTACCGGGAATAAAATTAGTGACGTTATTTACATTATTATTGTACTATGATCTTGGATAGTACATATCTATACCCCTATTCTTGATCAAACTCCCTCTCGCCATTTAGAGGTTAGCTATTATCATCGGACGCCTCTTAAATTTTAAATACAATTTTCAGAAATTCAGTGAACAGGGAAAGTCACACAACACTACAACACTGTGCAAAATCATTCTTGCAATATATAAATATATTACTTTTGATTAATGAATAACAGTAATTTTAATTTTTTTTATTGGAAATACTGTCATTCCCATCCAAACAAGTGTAAATCGTAGTTTGTACGCTTAAAATCTATACCTTTGCAGACTGTGTACACAAAAATGATAACGTGTCGGATTTTTTGAATATAAAACAAAACATACTGTTTATATCGAGGACAGTATAAATAAAAATCGGGGGGGGGGGGGGTGACTTTAGACACACTACATGATCATCAAATCAAATCCGAATATTTTGAAAATTTCGTTTTTGTGTTGCGATTATAAAGTTTTATTTTATATGATGTACCCCAATCAACAGTTCGCTGAGTAGTGGAGGGGAGCTTCATAATCACAGTCGAACGTCAATTCCCCCTCGTTTCCATGCAAAGTGTGTCCACTCTCTCGCTTCACTGTGTCGTAAGCGTGTGTATGTAAGCTGCCCGCATTTACGTCACGCCAGCCCGGCCGCATTGGGCTACCTTCAACGGGCGCCCAGCTGAGCACCTCTGGTCTAACCAAATAACTGTTGTTTCTATTAGGGAATATTTTAGAAACATATGTGAGTTTCGGTTAAAAAGGCGGTATTTCCACCCTGAGAAAGTTGTGGAAGAACGGAAGGGAATGTATAATAAAAGGCACATGGAATGTACCCATGATCGTGTATGGTACTAATTCTAAGTAATTATATCTTCCTGTTCTGGATTGCTCATGGCATTAGATAATATTCAAGTACTGTAATGCATGTGGACGAAGTACTGAAACATTTTAAAAGTGAACGTATCACCTTTTGAACAGACACACCTCATATATAGCAAGACCTCCGTACGGAAACAATACCCTCACATTTCCAGTCAGCTATACAAATGCGAAGGTAATTTTGAACAAGGCAGTATTGTCACTAAATATATCTACTGTGTCAGTTTACTAAACATCCGAAAGGAAGAAGTGTTTTCGTAGACTACAAATTTTTAACCCGGAAAACATTTATTATACAATTAACGATTGTGAATAACATTAAATATTCATCAGTTTATCCCTGAAATTATGGGTACCTGAAGCCACCTTGGCAGGTTTGAGTTTTCATAAATTAACCGAGACGGGATTGGCTTATTTTAGTACCTTCAAATACCACTGGATTGAGCAATGTTCGAACCAGCCAACTTTGGTTCAGAAAGTGAGTGCCTTAACCGTCTGAGCCGCTTAGCCTGGCGAGGAAAAATAAATCATTTGCTGTGAATCAGGTAATGACTACCAGATCATGCATATTTGTATCTTTATTAAAAGAAGGAAAACCGCCCTTGGAAGAAAAGTTATGTTTACACAAAAACACTTTGACATAAGCGGTACATGAACATTACTTTTTCGAGAGTCTATATTATACAACTGATAGCATAGAGATACATTCTTCCGCTACACAAATTCTAATAGTCAAAGAACTACTCTTGTTAACTGTTTTCTTCCACAGAACAGCAGTGGTAGAAATGAGAATGTACTGTACTTGAAACAGTGAAATATAAGATATCATTTCAGCAACCTGTATTGCACCTCGTTCGATAGAGTGATTTTTTAAATACCGGTATTTATTCTTTAATGATACTTGTTCGTGGCGTCGACACTGTAAATCTTTTTGCCACCACTTGCACCATATGATATGAACCTGCGTGTAATTGTTATTGCGTGAGTGTAGAGTGTTGAATGTGAGGAAAGGGACCTTAAGGACGACACAATCACCCAGTCCCCAGGCCGGGGATATTAATCATTTACAATTAAAAACCCCTGACCCGGCCGAGAATCGAAGCCGGGGCCACCTGGTGACAGGCGGACGCGTTGACCCCTACACCGCGGGGCCGGACTGGCGTGGAGTTACTAACACAGTAAAAGTGTCTTGATCAAACATGGTATTTCACTTATAGGTGGGTCAATTAAATTTGTAAATGTGCAAAAATGACATTATTTTTATTTCTTGCAAACAATTCGATCAGAAACTTTTCATTTAATGCCGTATGTCTCTTTCTAAATTTCAGCCACTTGTAATTCAAAACTTTAAAGTTAACTTCGACTTTTTTGTGTTGTTTCCAATTAATGTCAGCCTGAACCTTACCTAACTTTGAATTCCTTCAAGTGAGTTATGTTATTACACGAGCGATTTCTACAAAACCTTCAAGTATATTTCTGTTATACACAGATGTTATATGCTTAAAGACTCACTAGTAAACAAAATTAATTTTCGAACAGAAATTAAAATAATATGTAGAAAGTTTTTTTTTTTTTCTACAATTTGCTTTACGTCGCACCGACACAGATAGGTCTTATGGCGACGATGGGACAAGAAAGAGCTAGGAACGGGAAGAAATCGGCCGTGGCCTTAATTACTGTACAGCCCCAGCATTTGCCTGGTGTGAAAATGGGAAACCACATATAACCATCTCCTGAGCTGCCGACGGTGGGGTTTGAACCAACTATCTCCCGGTTGCAAGACTCACAGCTGCACGCCTCTAATCGCGCGGCCAACTCTCCCGGTGGAAAACTATTTAAAATATATTTTGAAATATTTATAAAAGATTCCTGACTTAATTTCGTCTCCTTCTTCTTATACCTATTTTTCCATAAACTGGTGGGGTCCTAGGTGCGAATTGTTTCAAACATGTGGAACTGATCCTGTTTAACGACCAGGTGACTTTTCTGACAACTTTATGTCGAGGGATTTATTCACTATCGAATCTCTCCGTCATGGTTGGTAGTGTGGGTTGCTGTATGTATACAGAGAGGTCTGTATTGAGATGAACACAGTCACCCAGCACCCGATCCACAAGAATTAAACTAGCATGACCAAAATCTCTGACGCAGCCGGGAATCGAAGCAGGGTCCCTCTAACCCAAAAAACCGTGAATAGCATCATTCATCAAATGAGCCGGACTACCACCTTGATTAAAATTATTATCAATACCAGTTTCCTCATCGATGATTACTCGTATTTTGCCATTACTGTCAACTACTGACACAACCAGAAGTGTTCAAAAATGTAAGGACTAAAATGCTCGGAAAGTCTTGAACACTATTTCTAGAATGCTCAGTGTACTCCACAGACATGCGGATCTCAGTAACTGAAAGTTCATTTTTGAAAGATTTGAGAATTCCTTACAGGGAGTCGAAATGGCGTCCGTTTGGGTGAACCATATAAAAATATTTAAGCCAGATAAAACAGTTATTCCAAATAAACTTTCAACGTATTCGATCGTGTTTCTCACACATAGTACGTACTGAAGAGATGTAAAATGCTGATAAATTATGGTCAACCGGAAACCAGTGGCGTCCGAACCCACTACGTCCCGATTTCGCGTAGGTTGCTCTTTCCAATAGAGCCTTGGTCGGCTAGGTCATATTTGTTCTGCTGGAAACGATTGAAGCTACAGGATGGAGTATCAGACGGTAAATCGGAGATTGTAGGTTTGGATCCCACTGGTCTCCACCTGGCCTCTTTTGTTCTGTATTTAGCGTCTCTTCATTACGTACTATATGTACTGAGCACGTCCTAGAATATCGAAAGTTTATTTCGAGCACTGTTCAATGCGGTCGGGAAATTTCAATATTCAGGTAAGTTGTGTTTCTACTAAAAGTAAGCTCTAAAATTCCAAAGTAAAATATAAAAACACTGAAAGTCATAACAGGAAATTCAGCCCACTTCCGCTCTTTAACTCCACAAGAAAGGGAAGTGCCTTACAACTGCCTGGAACTGGCAACACTCCTTAATTTATTCCTGTACTAACTGTTACCACTGGCCACATAAAAGTGTGTATTATGAACTACTAGACAGAAACTTCCATCGTCCCAGAACAAAACCCAGTACAGAAGTCACTATAGTACTGAGGTCTCTCCTGACTCTATATTGAAGTCTCATCGCCTGCAGCCGGCGGGCAGCTTCAGCTTCGTCTGATAACACGACAAGAAAAACTTTGAAATTGGAACGCTGCTCTTTACACAGCATAGCACGGCACAGCTCACCGAGGCTCTATGTTTGAACAGACAAGGGGAACGTCTCTTCGCCTCTGCTATGGAATTTATTTGACGTTTTGAAAATAGTATTTTTCTCCGTAGGCGTCTCCTGGAGTGTATACAGTCGTAATTTAATATCCATGTAGAATATACATGTGTCGAATCTCTTTCTTGAATACTAAGGTTGTCAGTAATGGTGGGAAACACGGCACTCTTACCAGACACCAATTTATGCTCGAACTAGATAACAATAATAGGCTACGTTTAAAAGAAATATCATCCTAGTAATTCACATTAGAATTAATATTTGATACCGTTCAAGATGATGTATTAAATGAGATTCTCCGAGAAAAACTTACAGATAAACCATTTTAAAACTATAAAACATACGTATTTTATTCATCACTATACCTGATGATGGTGATGATGATGATAATAATGGTTATTTATACTATTCATCCATTAATACATATTATCTTTCACTTTTTCTTTCCTTTAGGAAAATTTCGGTGGATACACATAGTCAGTTTTATTAGCTCAGTCAGTATTTATACATTTCCTGACTAAACGTAAGCTTTCCAACGAAAAACGCCTTCTGTACTATACTGCAAACAGTACATTTGCAATGAAATGGTACAGTACTTTCTGATACGTGACCAGTAACTGATTCAGCATGCGTAGAATAGCCTGTAGCTTTTCTGGTATGACTCATCTTACTGAGGTTTCAAGCACAATAACATTATCTATTCGAAGTTACCAGAGGCGTTTAATGCTTACTGCTAGATAAATATAATGTTTGCTAGATTTTTCTTAGATCCTTACTTACATGTTGCGAGTGTTTGGTATAGCAATGTCTATGATCCATGAGTATTACGCACTTTATCTGTGATTATGAGGACAGATTTGTTAACAGATATTATGCTGCTCGTGATGACAGAGAGATTCCGAAATATTTCTTTCATTTTCAGTTATTAAAAGATCCAGGCTTGTAGTTTTGCGTGACACTCCACGGAATGATCATAGCTAAGAGATCTCCAGTTATAAGCGGAATTCTAACGATAGGCACGTGGTTACTATTCCCAAAACTCACGTGAATTGACGAGTATTCAAACCGCGATCCCCTTTGTGAGAAGGGAGGGACGGTGGCAGTCTTTCTTCCCTAATGTAGAAACCGATCCACAGGGACAATACTTTCAATGTCCAAAAATCTCACGTGTGTTTGTCGGCATTTTCGGTGAAAAGGGAGGGACGATTTCAAACAGCTGTCGCAATTCCAAACAATATGGACGTTTTCGGTCCAGCAACATGAGACTCAATTGCTGACCTCAGTGGTGTGGGCCATTAGTCTCTGTTGTATCAGATTAAGTGATGATTTCAGGCTAATAAAAGTAAAGAAAATGCTAGACAGAATAGGAATAGAAGACTGTTAGGATAGATTCAGAATGAAGATACGAAGCTTACGAAAATAATGAAGGGTAGGATACCCGTTTGTTCTAGACTATGTAACATTGTATACCATCTAGAACTAAAAGAAAAATAAGGAATTTGATTCCTTACTCCTGTGGATCGGTTTGTGTTTGCCAAACATATCGTACCTTTCTTTGGAATCTCTCGGATTAAAAGTTCCAGTTGCTGCCTCCTGTAGTACAATATTAATAATTTCGTGAAAAGGGTACCGCGGTATAGGGGACAACGCGTCCGCCTGTCACCCGGCGGCCCTGGATTCGATTCCCGGCCGGGTCTGGTGCTTTTAATTGTAATTATTAATATACCTAGCCTGTGGACTAGGTGTTTGTGACGTCCTTAATCTTCCTTTCCTCACACACAACATTCCATACTACCGTCATTCCAATTACCTGCAGGTTCATAAAATATGGTGCCAGTAGGGGCAAAAGATCCTCATGAGTCGACACCCCGAACAAATAGCACTTTTACAAAACCGGCCATGCTAACTGCGGTCATAATTGTATACAAATGGGTGTGCGCACTAATTGTTGATGATGATGATGTTTGTTGTTTAAAGGGGCCTTAGAGCTAGGTCCTCGGCCCCTACAGGGCACTAACTGATTGAGCAAATGTTTCTGTTGTTACCAGCAAATATTAAAGTCCTTTCCGCTTTCATTTCGCGCACGAAACACTATGATCTCTATTGTACTGTATATTGAAGAAAGGGTGTAGCCTAAAAGTCACTCCGTAACTGTTTTCACAAAGACTTTGCCACTTTATCGTTTTCCTCTTCTCTTTGCAGTTATGCACGGGATACACGTTTTGCGATATTTCTACTTTTTTATTCTGCAATTTTTCTAAAAGAGACTCGGTCAGTAGATGAGCTGAAATTACTTTGTCCCATTTTAATCTCTGTTGGAAGTTCCAAGGCTAACAGTCGCAGATTTTCATCGCAAACATTCAGCTTCGAACATATTGGTTCAGCAAAACGAGAAAATTATTTTAGATACATCAATTTCCTCTGTACAAGGGAATTTACTGACGTAGATTCTAATTGGTTCTTCCACGCGTGCAGTTGTGGTGACGTCATCATATGATAAATTTTACGATCAGTGAAAACCGCTTATTTAACTAAAAATGTACAGCTTTCCTCTTGTACGCAAGATATACAATGTGTGCCACATTCTCCTGTGGACTCGAATCATAGCTTGAATTGGTGACTGTGGTCTCGCTTCACTGGATTGACGAAAATCAGGCTCGGGGTTCAAACTCGGATCTGTAACACCTCTCGTACCTGTCACTGTCGTGATGCCTTCCCTTTCAGGTAATGCAGATGAGGTGTCGCTGCTCCCACTATCACTACATCTCTGCGTACACAACTCTGAGACAAGTCTGGCATGCATGGGATGATTTTCAATTAGTTCGATCACATATCGACCCATCTCCCTTTCTTCCAAAGTTATATTACGGGAGGAAGGGAAACAATTTTCAAGGTAATGTAATGCGTACACTAGAACATTAGCTGTATTCTGACTGCTCTCTCAAAGGGACATACGAGTATGTTAAGTGTCTGACACAGAAAGCTCAAGCTTCCGTCAGCTGGTCCAAGGCCGCACTAGATAGACAGGCCACAAGGCTCGGACCGTGACGTCACGCTAGTGGCTGGCGTTCAGCATGGCAGTGTAGGGCCCGCTCTCACTTTCACCATGATATTGTTCATTTATTCAACCTTAACGATAAAATTGAACACTCCTTCAATTGTGGCTTTACTTAGGCTTGTATACTACACGAGTTTTATGCGGGGAGAAAACTGGCAGGGCAGTACATGTACATTTCTTTACGTAAAATTATGATGACATCTGTCACTTGTAACTCAATACGGTATCTTTAAAAGATTAGAACGCATAATACGTATACAAAAAGTTTTAATGTTACTAGGAAAATGCATGATGGCAATTCACAACAATAATCTGAAACCTTTCTTACAAATTAAGCTGCAACTTAAAACTTACCTAAGAATTCCTAAGGTTTCAGTTTGTACATTTTTATTTTCCTGAGGATTTCTTCTTCTCAGCGATGAGTTTATCTACGGTAACTTTTCTATTGTTATTCAATAATATATTACAAAAGATGTATATACATCTGTCAACGAAATGTTTAAAACTATTTATTTAATCACTGCATCTTTAAACATTTTCGTTTTCCAGAACATTGTTGACAAGCGAAGTCAATTTTTCTCTGAGAATCCTCATGTAAAAACATTAGTATACAGGTTTACATTTTGTAGCTCTAGAAGAGTCTGGTACAACACCTTTTGGTACAGGGCAGGAGCAAGCCAAGGCCGCACTAGATAGACTCAGACATTTTTTTGTCTGACTCAGAGTTGTCAAAGTCAGGATAAGTTGTCAGCTTGATTAAGCCAGTTATTTATTATTTTAAATAAATGACCAGTATCAAACAATTTTGTGTGTGTGTGTGTGTGTGTGTGTGTGTTTCGTCAAATGGATTTTGAAAAGTGGTTTGTAAATTGCTTTTGCACAGCTTTTCAAACATTTTCCTGTTATTATTAGAAATTATGCATGCTACCTTATAAGCTATAGGACTATCTGTTAATACTTTAAAGACTTGCAAAGTTAGTTCTTCTAAGAAATGTCACATTAGGTTCTTACACGGAAACAAATCAACGTCTTCATTTTTTTAAAGACTGGATGACAACATAAAAGTTTGTGCAGTTGTAGTTAATGTAGTGTTATTTTCTCCGCTTTTACTACTAAAAGCAACTCCCTCTACCTTTCCTCCTAACGAGCGATCTGGCCGTGCGGTTAGGGGCGTGCGGCTGTGAACGTGCATCGGGAGATAGTGGGTTCGAATCCCACTGTCGGCAGCCCTGAAGAAGGTTTTCCGTAGTTTCCCATTTTCACACCAGGCAAATGCTGGGGCTGTACCTTAATTAAGGCCACGGGCGCTTCCTTCCAGCTGTTATGCCTCTCCTATCCCATCGTCGCCATAAGACCTATCTGTGTCAGTGCGACGTAAAGCCACTAGCAAAAACAAAAATAAAACCTTTCGTCCTTTATAGTTCAGCTCACGTTTTATGTAGACTCCATTCAACAAGTTACAAAATATTTCATGCTCCTTTAACAATTTTAGTTCCTTTTTCAAGTAATTCCAATGTGAATCATCAATACCCGAATTTCCCGTGCCTAGTTTTGCAGTAAAAGACTGTGAATAACCAAGTGGGGCATTGTAAGAAACGTTGACTGTCTTATCTTCTTTTACGCCCCAGGAAATGCGAAAAATATTGAAGTGAACCATGTTACTAGAATACAGGAGTAAGATACTTTCTTTGCAAAGGCTATATTTAACGGTTCCTTAAAAAAATTATAATTTATCAGCAATGATACACTCATCAACTTCACTTTCAATTTCATCGATTATTTTGTGTACAGATACTATTTTGTCGTGGACAGTCACTTTTGAGTTACGAGCAGGTCTAAACAGGAAGTTATAAATACTTTTCTAATTTGACCATTTGAATATCTTGCCCCCCATCACCTAATGCACGTATATCAGGGTTATAACTCATGAAAATATCATGTTTAATGGATTTAAAATCAAGAACCTCGTTTAAAGTTAAGGAAGTACCAATTTTCGGAATATTTTCCTCAGTCACATACATTTTGGAAATACAGACTTTGGCTGTTAAAGTTGACGGAAACTTTGTCCAAATCTAATTTGCGTTTAATACTGAAATTACCCTGAACGTCATCGAAATCCTTGATCCTGTCATATTCTTCCTCAGCTTTCTTTCTTTCCTTCCTCTTCCCGTTTTTCAATTTCTTCTTGTCTTTGAATAGGATTTTTGCTTGTTGTTGGAAGATTTTTTATACAGATAGGCAGGCACATTTTAAAACTTAGGAATAGCATCGTTTGAGAGTTTTAAATGGTTAGGTTTTACAGTTAAAAGAGACTCATCAGGTCTTTTAACGGAATCGTCCCTAATTACGAAACTTCGTCGAAGTGTTTATGCACACAACTGAGCTTGCTGAAGGGATGAATTCGGTTCGATGGATAGCTATGATCCACTTTTGTTTCCGAAACACGCCAGTAGGAAATTTAAACACTGAAATATAGGCTGTTTTGAATTGTAGTTGATTCTACAACCAGGTATACAACACGACGTGGCCATAATTCACAATGTTCACACACGTTTAAATCATTCAACACCATCGATAGCCTCAATCATTCAACACCATCGATAGCCTCACTGCTGCGAGGTTCAGATCAGCTTACAAGTCACTGGCGAGAAGTGAAGCGGCTGGCGGCTAGTGTGACGTAGCGCCCGAAGTGGAGGGGGAGCCTTATGGCCTGTATATCTAGTTGGCCTTGGCTGGTCACATGGGCTGTCCTCGTCCAGCTATATTCTAACGCGTGCAATCTTACTAGTAATTTCTGTGTCCATTTCAGGACCTTGCAGCTCAAATGTGTACATTGCTTTCGTATGGTCCTCGCAACCCCTCTACAAAATTTCATTTTCGGTTTCGATATGAACTTATCGATAGTGCCCTAGTCAGGGCATGGGATGGCCATCAGGTTAATAACTGTCGTGTCCATTCTGATGCGTACAGTAGTCATATACCACGCCTAATATTGCACTCCCAGTATCACTCGTAAAACTAACAGAAAATCGCGGAGGATAGCGTTTAATCCGTAAGACGAAGAAGTACCGCAATTTGGTCCCGCAGGACCAATGTTACGTGTCGTATACCTACCGACTCTAGGCTGGCGTGATAAGCACCTCGAAATTTCAACTAACTGAGCCTGGATAGAACTTGTCAACTTGGACACGAAATGCCAGCGCTGTACCCTCTGAGAGACCCGGTCAGGCTGTATTTTCAACCATATTATTTCTCAGTAGTGAGGTTTAATCGCTTTGTTCTAGATCGTCAAATGAGTCGGGCATGCAAGTAGGGATATCCGGGTTAAAAATTAATACGTTTTTCCCATATGGGGACGTTATCAGGGCAATAACTCCTGGCCAGAGTATACGCGTAACCTACTAGGTGGCCCGCTCCTCCCCTTCAGGGAGGGGAATGAAAACATTTTCATGATGATGAGGGCAATAATACCTTGCTCCTTTGTTTTGTGTGGATACTAACTCTTTTTTCCATAAGATTTATAGAAGTTATTTCCCACTCCTTTAAGTGTAGCCATGTTAATTGTATTTAATAAAAGGGTCCCGGCATCTACAGCTGACATCTCTCACGTGATTTTATAACAAAGTGTTAATATACAATTTTATTTCAACCACGAAAAACAGAACTAGTGATTTTTCTCGCAAAGTTCCCTCTGTATTTAAATAGGTTAATAAGAGATTCTGTGCAACAGTAAAATTCAGATGCACTATTTGCGTTCGTCTGATGGATGAAGAACGAGCACAAGGTTTCTGAAGCTGCAGCCAAGTCAGGCCGAGCCCATCACTGCTGCCAAGAGAACGTTTCCTCTTCCATACACAAAACAGTAATAAATCATTTAAATTCCAAACTTTGTTCCATTCAACGTTTAATGCCTTAAGGCTCTCATCATTCTCCCGACTACATTCTCATTTCAAATTCTCCTTAACCCATTTTCATTTCCCTCAACCACCTCTCTCTTCTCCTCTTATCTATTTATATACATGTATATTTTGTAATTCCTTATAACATTTTTCTCTCCTCTTAAGAAGCCACTCGTCACTGATTTCATTGTATTCCATTTGTTCGGAGCGTGCCGAGGACTAAGGTGATGAATAAACATTTCACAGGCGCGTGCGCACTCATTCATATGCAATTGTCATCTTAAAAGTGGAAGAACGGGCGCGCTATGTTAACACCACCCACTAGGGAGCGAGCAACAAGATGAAAAAAGAAGGCTGAGGTAAATTGAAATAATGAGAAACGAAAACCAAATGACAAGATACAAAGGAACGGGAAATTGAATGGAAGCTACTTTCCGAGAAGTAGCAAGAGGATTATTACAATTCACTTCGAGGTGAATAGAAAGCTTATTAAAAGCACTGTATGAGGTGGCGTCCTATGTCATTGTAAGTTTCTTGTTGGTTAGAGTTCATGGTACATTGCACAGAATTATTTTTATTTCTCATCACTGAAATCTTTTAAAGCTGTGCAAAGAATGTTATCATATAGAAATCGGTATTTTTTACCAATTCTATTCAACTTTCAACCTCAGATCAAAACTGACGACGTAACGTTGTGACGAACTTCAGCTGGCTTTCCAGCATAAGTGTTGCGAGTAGGAACAGAACTGATCTGTTAAAATCGGATTTTCCGAAGAGCATTATATCACTAGTTGAGACTGAATGAGAGCGTCTGCTGCCTTCCGCTCAATTTTACACTATTATGTCTTATGTAAACATTTACGGCAGCAGGCTAAAATACTTTTCAATAATGTACTCTGTCCAGCAGAATTATAATGTTATTTGCTTTACGTCGCACCGACAAAGAGAGGTCTTATGGCGACGATGGGATAGGGAAGGCCTAGGAGTAGGAAGGAAGCGGCCGTGGTCTTAATTAAGATACTGCCCCAGCATTTGCCTGGTGTGTAAATGGGAAACCACGGAAAGCCATCTTCAGTGCTGCCGACAGTGGGATTCGAACCCACTATCTCCCGGATTCAAGCCCAAAGCTGTGGTTCACCAGAATTATGTTAAAATATATTTCAGTACTTGGCTTTACACAACGTTCCTCTTCTTTTGTTGCTCAGGTAGTAATAATATGGCCTCATATAGCGCATGCAGGCATTTTTATTAGACGCCTTCTAGGCTGCGTGCCTTTCAATTTCAACGTTCCTTTATATTCTACCAGACGGCAGAGAAACAAATCTCTGTTTGGCTCTCCATGGTTGAGCTTTGTTTAATTTTGTCGGTATACATCAAATGAGTCACAAGAGATATTTTATAAGCCAACATCCTAGGACATGGAGTGCCGAATGGACTTCTTTCCGCCCTTCAAATATCCGACTACCTCTGTCGGTCAATAAACTTGGTGTCTGGAGGCCGGTGCTCTATCAGTGGTAACGGAGAGAGATACTTATTCAATCAATCAATCAATCAATCAATCAATCAATCAATCAATCAATCAATCAATCAATCAATCAATCAATCAATCAATCAATCAATCAATCAATCAATCAATCAATCAATCAATCAATCAATCAATCAATCAATCAATCAATCAATCAATCAATCAATCAATCAATCAATCAATCAATCAATCAATCAATCAATCAATCAATCAATCAATCAATCAATCAATCAATCAATCAATCAATCAATCAATCAATCAATCAATCAATCAATCAATCAATCAATCAATCAATCAATCGACCGGCATTTAGGGCGGTTGCACAGTTGGCAGATTCCCTATCAATTGTTTACCTAGCTTTTTCTTAAATATTTTCAGCGAATTTGGAAATTAAACGAATATTTCCCTTGATAATCTATTCCAGTCCCTTACTGCTCGTCCTATAAATTTATATTTTCCCCGATCTCTCCTCTTGAATTCCAACTTTATCTTCGTTCCCATTTTTAAAAGCTCCACTCAAGCTTATTTTTCTACTCATGTCATTCCATGCCAACTCACCACTGACAGCTCGAAACATACCGCATACTCGAACATCTCGTCTCCTTACTCCCAAAGTCTGAAGTTTGCAACATGTTAGTAACACTACTCCTTTGTCAGAAATCACCCATAACGAATCGTGCAACTTTACTTTGATTTTTTCCACTTCTCGTATCAAGTAGTTCTGGTGAGGATCCCATACACTGGAGCCATACTTTAACTGCGGTCTTACTAGTGACTTATGCGCCCTCTCATTTATATCCTTACTACAACCCCTAAATACTCTCATGACCATGCGAAAAGTCCTGTAACCTTTCTTAACTACATCGTTAATATGATTACCCCAATGAAGATCATTCCTTATATTAACACCTAGGTACAGTAGAACCCCGCTTAACCGAAACCCAGCTTAACCGAAATGCTCTGGCAATATTGTATTTTAATATTTAGTTTTTACCCTCTCATTTATATATATATTAATAATTATCTTGCTATATGTGCTGAGAACTACTAGGCAAACGCTATTTTTATATTATGACTTATGCCAGAATGCACGTGTAGCATAAAACAAAAACAGTTTCCTACCATCTAGTTCGTTCCATGATACATTTGTTCTTCAACAAGCAGGAATTATCATTACTGTATTATTGGGGGAGTCCGAGCCTTGGGTTTAGCCGAGATCAGTCTCAAAACTACAGCAGGGATCATTTACTGCATTCCCTGCATCATCCATGTCAGCCAATTAAGAATCCGAACGGAATCAAAATAACTGTATTATTATTATTATTATTATTATTATTATTATTATTATTATTATTATTATTATTATTATTATTGTTGTATTATTCGTCATGAAGATTATGCAGATGACTCCGACCTTGACAATGCCAGTTTTGAGAATAGAGTTACAGCAGATGATGGAGTAAATGCAATGGAGGTAAGATTGACTTCATCTTTTTATTAAAATACAGTACCACACGCTTAAATTACAGTACTATAATAAAATTACTGTATACAGTATTCAGTTCAGTAGTAACAAAAAAGTTTCATTATTTCAGATTGCCGGGCTGAGTGGCTCAGACGGTTAAGGCGCTGGCCTTCTGAACCCAACTTGGCAGGTTCGATGCTGACTCAGTCCGGTGGTATTTGAAGGTGCTCAAATACGTCAGCCTCGTGTCGGTTGATTTACTGGCACGTAAAGAAATCCTGCGGGACTAAATTCCGTCACCTCGGCGTCTCCGAAAACCGTAAAAGAGTAGTTAGTGGGACGTAAAAGAAATAACATTATTATTATTATTATTATTATTATTATTATTATTATTATTATTATTATTATTATTATTATTATTTCAGATTGCTTCGCGCTTTGTTGAACAAACCAATGAATTTACACCAGCTGATGTATTGTTGATTAAACGGTGGCGCGACATAGCTGTACGACATCGCTGCACTAAGAAAATTCAGAAGAAAATCACGGATTTCATACAAAGAGTGGCATTAGGTAAATATTTTAAAGTTAATGTACTGTATGCACCGTTGCTTAACAGAGTTTATGCATTTTCATTCCGAAATTTAACTTCAGAAAATATTTACCGTGTGTCCTCCGAAAAAACGCGTCAAACGAAGTGGCTCCTCCCCATTTATAACGGATAAACGGGGTTCTTACATTGTTTCCCATGAGGTGCCATTCCTCCATCAACAAATAATTAAAACTGAGTGGACGTTTTGTCTTGGTGAAACGTACAACTCGACGTTTCATCCCATTTATAGTCCGCCTCCATGATTAAATCGTTAGCATGCCGGCCTTCGGCAACAGGGGTCCCGGGTTCGATTCCCGGCAGGGTCGGGAATTTTAACCTTAATTGGTTAATTTCGCTGACACTGGGGATGGGTGTATGTGACGTCATCATCATCATTTCATCCTCATCACGACGCGCAGTTCGTCTACGGGCGTCAAATCGAAAGACCTGCATCTGGTGAGCCGAACTTGTCCTCAGACACTCCCGGCACTAAAAGCCATACGCCATTTCCATTTATCCCATTTATATTCATACCATTGCCTACTTTTTTTTGTTATTTGCTTTACGTCGCACCGACACGGATAGGTCTTTTGGCGACGATGAGGGAGGAAGGGGCTAGGAGTGGGAAGGAATCGGCCATGGCCTTAATTAAGGTACAGCCCCAGAATTTGACTGGTGTGAAAATGGGAAACCACGGAAAACTATCTTCAGGGCTGCCGACAATGGGGTTCGAACCCACGATCTCCCGAATACTGGATACTGGCTGCACTTAAGCGACTGCAGCTATCGAGCTCGGTCCATTGCCTACTACTACATAGTCCAGGATACTGTATATCCATAGAAATGTGTCTTTTTATTATGCTAGTGGTGTAACGTCCACTGACACAGATAGGACTTATGGCGACGATGGGATAGGAAAAGCCTAGGAGTTGGAAGGAAGCGGCCATGGCCTCAATTAAGGTACAGCCCCAGCATTTCCCTGGTGTGAAAATGGGAAACCACGGAAAGCCATCGTCAGGGCTGCCGACAGTGGGATTTGAACCCACTATCTCCCGGATGCAAGCTCACAGCCGCGCCCCAAACCGCACGGCAAACTCGCCCTGTCTTAGAAATGTGATCAAGCAGGAGCCAATATTAGCATCATAGTAAAGCCATGTACAGCGTTCACACAGTGGGATATCAAGACTTCCACTTCAACTTTCCGTATAGTTCCGGAGTAACCTAATGACACAAGCCGCTGAGTGGAACTGTTTATTGCGGTACGAGAGGGAGGTGCTTCGAGCAATGTATGTAGGTAACGGACAGCGTCAACGAGTTTTACCTCATTCGCTCCTGACTCGCTGCTTGGAAACAAATGAAGTTAAAGTCCATGTAATTAGTGGAAAGCTCTCCTCGCCATAGAAAGATGTAATGGGAAACAGTGGCGAAGGGAGGACTGGGACACAATGGGACGAGCGCTGAAAATACAAGTGATGGCAGATATTACATGTGGTTCGAAAAATACAATTGGGGATGTGTATTCCGACGAACACAAACATCGCGTCCACGACTACAGGAATCAACCAGGAAGTGTTTATAATCCCCATCCTTGCTTGGAATCGAACCAGGGGGCCTCGTATATTACACAGATTCTAACGCAGACGGTAGGTACGCCGAACCGATAACATTACTGTACAAGCCCGTGAAATGAAAATGTCAGTTATGATAGCAACTACAACTCTACTAGTCTACTATTACTACTACTACTACTTTTACTGCTGCTACTACTACCACAACCGAGTTCGATAGCTGCAGTCGCTTAAGTGCGGCCAATATGCAGTAATGGGTTCGAACCCCACTGTCGGCAACCCTGAAGATGGTTTTCCGTGGTTTCCCATTTTCACACCAGGCAAATGCTGGGGCTGTACCTTAATTAAAGCCACGGCCGCTTCCTTCCCATTTCTAGGCATTTTCTATCCCATCGTCGCCATAAGACATTTCTGTGTCGACGCGACGTAAAGCAAATAAGGCAGAAAAAACCTACTACCACAATTACTAATATTATTATGTGGTGATTTGTCCGGCCCGCGGTGTAGGGGGCAATACGTCCACCTGACACCCGGCGGCCCCGGGTTCGATTCCCGGCTGGGTCAGGGGTTTTTAATTGTAAATTATTAATATCCCTGGCCTGGGGACTGGGTGTTTGTGTCGTCCTTAACGTTCCTTTCCTCACATTCAACACTCTACACTTCCTCCATTCCAATTACACGCATATTCATATCACATGGTGCAAGTAGGGGCAAAAGATCTCTATAGTTCGACGCCCTGTACAAACAGCTTTAAAAAAATGTGATTTGAATATCACTAACTTTCTACGCAAATAAAATACAATAACGATCATTCAAGATATCGTTTTCTTAGTCGTCATACATGTACAATTGATGCAACATGCATTAATAGATATACAGAAATACTGGTTTCCAACTCAAAGCACTTAGCCGTGCGGTTAGGCCCGCGCAGCTGTGAGCTTGCATCCGGGAGGTAGTGGGTTCGAACTCCACTGTCGGCAGCCCTGAAGATGGTTTTCTGTGGTTTCCCATTTTCATATCACACAAATGCTGGGACTGTACCTTAATTAAGGCCACGGCCGTATCCTTCTCACTCCGAGACCTTTCCTGTACCATCGTCGCCATAAGACCTAGGCCTATCAGTGTCGGTGCGACGTAAAGCAAATAGCAATAAAAATTAGATGATTTAAAATACCAACAATCAGTCACTGGGCCTACGCCTTAAATCTACCTAGCTTTATTGTCAGGATTGAAGGTAACGGGCTTATGTTAGTTTTCTCATGATTCTCTTTCCTCTGATAGGTACTCATTACAGAAACACCAAACATAAATTTTAGGAAACGTCAGGATGTCGAGAATATTGTCCAATAATAATAATAATAATAATAATAATAATAATAATAATAATAATAATATTGATTTTGCGTCCCACTTGTAAGGCATTCAAAGATGCCGTGGTGCCGGAATTCTATCCGCAGGAGTTAGTTTACTTGTCAGTGAGTCTACGGACGCGAGGCTTTTATTTGAGCAACTTCAAATTCCATCGTGCAGAGCTGGATTCAAAACTGTCAACTTGAGCTTAGAAGGCCAGCGCTCTACCTTCTGAGCTACTCAGCCCGGATTCACAAGGAGATTTGTACATGCTGGATACTAATGACAAGACGTATTTAACCTTCCCTGAAAAATGCCATTCTCCTCAGCCAGGATCGAACCAGAGAAACGCAACAACTAATTTGTACGACACTAACGTATATTATTATTATTATTATTATTATTATTATTATTATTATATGAAAACCTACGAAGCGATATCAAAAATATGCTATTTTCCCTCTGTTATGGAGTACTTTTTCTTCATGATGATAAATGAGACTACAAAATTCATTTAAGAGAGTCTGCGAGTTATGCATTTTAGGAATATAATTACATTCTGGTCATTGACAGAAGTACACGTTCTAAATAATCCTAAAGGAATAATTGCGAAATGTAGAAGCCTTCTTCACCAGTAGAAGAATCTCCAGTTGGTTACACTAGTCTTTCCGGGCCTGAGAAAGAATCAGTCGTTCAATTTTCTTTCGCATCCGTTCGCCTTCTCTGCCAAAGGCAAGTTACATAATAATTGGCAAAAGATATTCATGAACTGCAGAAAGAAAAAAAAAAGGAAGTCCGCTCACGATGGATGTACTGCGTTACAGACAAAGGAAGGTTGAAACAACAGGAGAAGGTTGGAGCGATGCGATCAGCGAAGCCAGCTATGTCTAATATTGCTTTGAAAACGCAAACCAATGGGGAGGATGTGAACAGTGAAGAGTAGGGTGGTGGAGCTGCCTTTTGTTGAAAAAAGAAACCTTTACCTTTTCCTCACCGTGGCAGTGTATTCGCTTGGCTTCACAGCTGCAGAAGACACGTAAACAAGCTTTTTATGGTTTGTATTTTGTTAAAATTCGTTTTCCTTTTTTCTTTGCTCCTGTCACCAATTGACACGCTACTTTACGATGCTGGCTTAGATAGTAGGATTATTGAACAGGAGCCCATGAACAAGTGTGTACTGCATGTGTATCACATGCGTAGGACGACGCGGCAATTAACCTGCACTTGATATCTGGAAATTTCTAAAAGCTCTCATTTCGTTCGATTATTATTATTATTATTATTATTATTATTATTATTATTATTATTATTATTATTATTATTATTATTATCACCATCATCTATATATTTTAAACGTTTACTAATAACACAATTGTGAAGCCCGTCCATCTGTTCTAGTGGACCGATTTGTTTCATTCTTGTGTTATTCTCTCTCGAATTACCTGCCGGTTAATCGTTAGGCAGTGATAGGTCTCGAGGTTCACTCATCTTTGAGAAATCATAAAATGAAATAATTAAAGATTACTCCAATATATGCAGGCGAAGGCTTACCCTAGTCCGCAATACGCACTTTACTTAGTGGATTGCTTAAAATTACCGACCCATATTAGTGTTGAATCCATAGTTTTCGGGGTCGCTGAGATGAATAATGGCATTCGGGAACAAGTTCAGCCACCATCGGCATGGGAGTTGGGAAAAGAGGAAAAAGAAAATGTCTAAAACGACCGAGATTTCGTATGTATTGAACCCATAATGCTAGTAAGTTCAAGGGTTCAGTATGTATATAAAATATGTATCTAAAATATGTATGTATGTTTATTTACGTTCCAGCGTAGTTATCAACTGAACTTGATACACAGATAACTTACTATCTGCAGCAAAATACTTTAGGGGTATGACAAACCAAGTACCCCTACGATTGCGGGTTGGGAGGGAGTCATATGTACAAAGCGTCAAAAATGAGCAATATTAGCGTCGAATCAATAATTTTTGTGGTCACCGAGACGAATTGTTACACTCAGGATGCCGCTTAAATTCAAGTACAGCGTTCATCACCATGCGGTTCAGAAGGGGTGAGGAAAAAACATCAAACACGACCGAGGATAGTGTTGAATTCATAGTTTTTGGGTTCCCTAGGCTAATAGGTGACAGTCCCAGTGGCAGTAGGAATTGTGCACATCGTATCCACACCGCGACGTGCAAATACCTACAATTACTTGAATACCTGCCGGCAAAATCTTTGTAACCATCACTTTTTTAGAATGCTGAGTTTCCGTGCATAAAGATGTATGCGGGCAGAGTGGGATATGTAGGAAGTCATGTCGGCAAACATGTACGTTAAGCGCCTTTTTGCTTTTGTTTAAATTTCGCCACGGCTCGTGCGGGTGCAGAAACGTTGTATCAATGGAGGAGGAACATCGCGTGTTGCTAAGTCGTAGTGTGTGCAACGATATAAATAAGGGACGAAAACGCAAAATTAAATATAGTAAATGGAAGAGGAATGAAAAGAAACACATGCGGAATTCGAGGCAACCATATTTGGCCCAGAATAACAAATCAGTGACTGGGAAAATCTCTGCATAACAGGTGGGTGCAAAAACATTGTAAGCCAAAGGAAGAAAGCCTGTTATAATAAGCTTGGATAGACCACCCAGACTGTATCTGCCTGTATCTGCGCAAAAGAAAGCTAATCTGCTAGACATGTGTCGATACATTCCTGAAAAATATCGAGGTGACAATGTAATGTTTATTCATCATTGCAAAACATTCTTGCAACAATATTGCTGGTGTTCAGTGAACTCTGTTACAGAATGGGAAGCTCCTACAATGGGTAATACAAATTAAAAGTGTGGTTTCTGTTTCATTATTTGTATACAGAATAAAAACAATAAATGATATTAAAAGCTATAAATATTTTCAGTAGTATAGACGTTGTAACCTGAAAAAATGTGCTACTTCCGTTACAGTTACAACCTTTTTGCACGGACGTCCAACAATCATCTCTTATATCTTGATTTTAAAGTCGCACATTTCCAAAATTATTATGCATTAATAACTAGTGAACTCATTTAAATTAATTATCAATGGCAGAGTAAGCATTCACAAACAATTCATTTGTATATTTGTTTCTCTTCTCTCCTGAAAAATTTGTTTTTGTGGGTCACAACGTTTTTGCCGACAGGTATTCAGTTATTTGAAATGATCACCTAAATGCAACACAATATGGGCCGCCACGAGAACAAAGTTCCACGTGAAACAGAATCATCTAAAACTTTAAATTGAACACACTACAGTAACTATAAAACTACGAAATATTTTGGAAAACGTCAATAACGTCACAATAAAGAAATCTACAAAAAATCACTTGACACATAGGCTAATTAACAGGTAGTACAAATCCTAAAATTAGATGTTCAAAACAGTACCCTTACAGCACAATGAGCAATTTTATACGAAGACGATGTTATCTGAACTATTCATAACGAATGCTGCGGAGCTGCACGAGTTCTCTAGTTATTAATTTTATACTCTCAATAATAATAATAATAATAATAATAATAATAATAATAATAATAATAATAATAATGTTATTGGCTTTACGTCTCACTAATACGCCGAAGTGCTGGAATTTAATCCTAGGAATTCTTTTACGTGCCAGTAAATCTAATGACACGAAGCTGACATATTTGAGCACCATCAAATATCACCGGGCTGAACCAGGATCGAACCTGCCAGTATGTGATCGGAAGGCCAGCGTCCGAGAAACTCAAGGCGGTACCTTTATACTCTCGAAAATCTTCTGAACTTAAAAGGAAATATTCATAGTGTTGCAGGGAACAACGGAGCTCATGGGGAGAAGGTAAATTATGATGGTAAAATTACGCTTGAGGAAGTGTGAAGAATGGCAAATAAACTCCATTGTCATAAAGCAGAAGGAATAGATTAAATTAGACCTAAAATGGTGAAGTATAGTGGGAAGGCAGGGATGAAATGGCTTCATAGAATAATAAGATTAGCATGGAGTGTTGGAAAGGTAACTTCAGATTGCACAGAACCAGTAATTGCACCTATCTATAAGCAAGGAAACAGGAAGGATTGCAACAACTACCGAGGTATCTCATTGATTAGTATCTCGGGCAAAGTATTCACTGGCATCTTGGAAGGGAGGGTGCGATCAGTGGTCGATAGGAAGTTAGATGAAAACCAGTGTGGTTTCAGACCTCAGAGGGGCTGTCAGGATCATATTTTCAGTATGCGCCAGGTAATTGAAAAATGCTACGAGAGAAATAGATAGTTGTGTTTATATTTCGTAGATCTAGAGAAAACATATGACAGGGTATGGAGGGAAAAGATGTTCACCATACTGGGGGACTATAGGATAGAGGGTAGGTTATTAAAATCAATCGACGGCATTTATGTTGAAAATAGGGCTTCAGTGAGAATTGATGGTAGAATGAGTTCTTGGTTCAGAGTACTTACAGAGGTTAGACAAGGCTGTAATATTTCACTTTTGTTGTTCGTAGTTTACGTGGATCATCTGCTGAAAGGTATAAAGTGGCAGGGAGGGATTCAGTTAGGTGGAAATGTAGTAAGCAGTCTGGCCTGTGCTGACGACTTGGTCTTAATGGCAGACTGTGCCGTACACTTGCAGTCTAATAATGTATCTTGCAACATGAAAATAGATGCAATGAGTATGGCATAAAAATTAGCCTTCTGAAGACTACATTAATGTCAGTAGGTAAGAAATTCAACATAATGTCAGATTGGTGATACAAAGTTGGAACAGGCAGATAATTTTTAGTATTTTGGATGTGTGCTATCCCACGATGGTAATATAGTAAGTGAGAGTGAATCAAGGTGCAGTAAAGCTAATGCAATGAGCTCGCAGTTGCGGTCGACAGTATTCCGTAAGAAGAAGTGAGCTCTCGGACGAAACTATCTTTACATAGGTCTGTTTTCAGACCAACTTTGCTTTACAGGAGCGAAAACTGGGTGGACTCAGGGTGCCTTATTCATAAGTTAGAACTAACAGACATGAAAGTATGAAAGAATTATTGCTGATACAAAGAGGTGGGAACAATGGCAGGAGGGTACTCGGAATGAGAAGATAAAGGCTAAGTTAGGAATGAACTCGGTGGGTGAAGCTGAACACATAAACCGGCTTCGGTTGTGGGGTCATGTGTGGCGAATTGAGGAAGATAGGTTACCTAGGAGAATAATGGACTCTGTTATGGAGAGTAAGAGTAGAGAGAGACCGAGACGACGATGGTTAGATTCAGTTTCTAACGATTTAAATATAAGAGGTATAGAGCTAAATGAGGCCACAGCGCTATTTGGAAATAGGCGATTGTGAAGACAATTAGTAAATTCACAGAGGCTCGCAGACTGAACGCTGAAAGTCATAATGATCTATAATGATGTATGTATTATTAGTTTATTATTATCATAATTATTTCTTCCTCGGATATGGTCATCTAGGGACCATGTGACAATTTCAATACTCCTTCATCTGCTCACTGTGCCTCATTTCCTCTCCTCGGACCATTTTGAGCCTGTTTTCCTTCCCTCCCGACCTTTGAATCCTTCTATTTTCAACACTCTCTTTCAAAAATATATCTCTTTCTGTTTCTCCTTCTCCTCTTATATTGTTTCTTTCCTAATATTTCTTGACTTCATGAATCCAGGTTGTTGTTGACTTCTTGTTCCAAAAATATTTGAAGATCTGTTTGGTTAACATGTTATTATTCATTCTGTATAAATGCCCAAAAAATATAAATCGCCTCTTCCGCATTGAATATGCTATGTTTCCTATGTTTCGGCATATTTCATCATTACGTGTTGATTTCCCGAGTTCCGTAGTTCTTAGCGTACCCTGTATTTTCCGTACAATTTTTCATTCCAGTTCTTTTAATTTATTCAGCTTGTAATTCAGTATTAGACATTCATTCGCGTATAGGCATTCCGGTCTGACTACTGTGTTGCAGTGTAGTATTTCAGATGTTTAGGTAAACACTTTTTAGTTCTTCTTCTTGTATTATTATTATTATTATTATTATTATTATTATTATTTGAGTCATAAGTCCATAGACTGGTTTGATGCAGTCTTCCATGCCACCCTATCCTGTGCTAACCTTTTCATTTATACGTAACTATTGCATCCTACATCTGCTCTAATCTGATTGTCATATTCATACCTTGGTCTACCCCTACCGTTCTTACCACCTACACTTCCTTCAAGAACCAACTGAATAAGTCCTGGGTGTCTTAAGATGTGTCCTATCATTCTATCTCTTCTTCTCGTCAAATTTAGCTAAATCGATCTCCTCTCACCAATTCGATTAAGTATCTCTTCATTCGTGATTCGATCTATCCATCTCACCTACAGCATTCTTCTGTAACACCACATTTCAAAACTTCTATTCTCTTTCTTTCCGAGCTAGTTATCGTCCATGTTTCACTTCCACACAATGCCACGCTCCACACGAAAGTCTGCAAAAACATCTTTCCAATTCCGATATCGATGTTTGAAGTGAACAAATTTCTTTTCTTAAGAAAGCTCTTCCTTGCGTGTGCTAGTCTGCATTTTATGTCCTCCTTACTTCTGCCATCGTTCGTTATTTTACTACCCAAGTAACAATATTCATCTACTTCCTTTAAGACTTCATTTCCTAATCTAATATTTCCTACATCACCTGCCATCGTTCGACTGCACTCCATTACCTTTGTTTTGGACTTATTTATTTTCATCATGTACTCCTTACCCAAGACTTCGTCCATACCATTCAGCAACTTCTTGAGATCGTCTGCAGTCTCAGATAAAATAACAATATCATCGGCAAATCTCAAGGTTTTGATTTCCTCTCCTTACACTGTGATTCCCTTTCCAAATTTCTCTTTGATTTCCTTTACTGCCTGTTCTATGTAAACATTGAAAAGGAGAGGGGACAAACTGCAGCCTTGCCTCACTCCTTTCTGAATTGCTGCTTCTTTTTCAAAGCCTTCGATTCTTATCACTGCGGACTGATTTTTATACAGATTGTAGATAATTCTTCGTTCTCGGTATCTGATCCCTATCATCTTCAGAATTATTATTATTATTATTATTATTATTATTATTATTATTATTATTATTATTTTATTAACATCTCTACAGAAGGTTTCTTACATAGAGTTTTTTTAACATGTCGGAAGTCAGTGACAGACATTTGACGAATTTAAACACCTACAAATGCCACTTATCTGAACCAGGAGTAAACCCGCTATCGTCGGAACAAAAAAATACTTTATAATCGACAGCCTAGTGAGATTGAGGTCATCCAGCGGCTCGTGCAGCACATTGAGGGTCTAGGATCTGGGAAGACGAATGCCGTTCAGTCATATAAGATGTTGCCGTGCAGAGTGGTCAGCGTAACAAATTCCACAGCGTTATGATTCAGATTTCTTGAGCTTTCATGTCAAAGAGCTCCTCTTTTCACCCCGTGAGGCCCTGAGTGAACCATATTGAAGCCCTCAAACTAGCTTTAACATGTATTCAAGGGCCGATAATTGAACACAGGCTCTGTAAGTCAGCAGAACAGGCTTTACTCCCACACCCCGGGAATAACGCTGAATTACGTACTTTTAAGAGTCTTCTTCCTAATGGTCCCCTTCCGCAGTTTTTGGAGTTGGCACTTACGTGGATTAAGCTCAGTTTTATGGCCGCATGTCCATCCTGACGCCAACCCTATGAGGAGGGATGCTTTCTCTATTGCATGTTAGCCGGACTGACTAGCTTAGATGGTAGAGCGCTAACCTTCTGAGCTCAATTTGGCGGGTTCGATCCCGGTTACGTCCGATGGTACTTGAAAGTGCACAAATACGTCAGCCTTGTGTCGGTATATAATTATATGTCTCTCTATTATTAGTATTATTATTATTATTATTATTAGTATTATTATTATTATTATTATTATTATTATTATTATATAATTCGCTGGGGCCATCAAGGACCACGTTAAGTCTTGTTGCATTTGACACTGAACTGGCCTTCTTTAGAGCCCAAATTTCCCTCACTCTTTGTGAGTGGGCCTGCTTACGCTCCTCTGTCCAAGGGGCACCGTGTCTTCTCTTCGGTTGCTCATCTCGGTTTAGCCCGTTCGTCAATATTTTCTTGCGGAAGAGATCTCTGTTAAGGGCGTCTTCAGCTGAGATATGTAGAATTTGCACGTCTTCTTTGGTATTTCTAAACCAGGGAATTTTGGTTTTGGGGTTTGAATCAAAGAAGTGAAAGATTTCTTTAGTTAACTTTCTTCCGTCCATTCCTTTCAGATGACCGCAGAATCGTGCCCGTCTTTTTCTGATTGTGTCCATTTTGCTGTAGACTTCCTTGTTGGATCTCTTTTGAAGGATTCCATTTCTGTACTTTGATCCCAAGATTCCTCTCACAATTTTGCGTTCTCTTTCCTCCAGTTCTTCAAGGAGTCCTTTGTTAGCATTTAGAGACAGGGTTTCGGCTGCATATAGAACTACTGGCTTCAGAACTGTTTCATAGTGACGTATCTTGGTGTTTTGGGAAAGGCATTTTTTGTTGTAGATTGTGCGGGATGTTTGGTAGGCTATTTCCAGTTTGCGTACTCGCTCCTCAAGTGCTTCTTTGTCCAGACCATTTTTCATGATGATCTCACCCAGGTATTTGAATTTGTCTACTCGGGTGATGTCCCCGTATTTTGTATGGAGTTTTGGTGGAGCCTCTTTGATGTTAGTCATTACTTCTGTTTTCACAAACGATATCTGCAAACCAGTTTGTTCGGCAATTTCCTTTAAAATTTCAACTTGAGCTCTAGCGGTTTCTATGTAGTTTGAAAGAACAGCAATATCATCGGCAAATGCTAAGCAGTCTGTTGCGATCCCCTTGCATTTGGTTCCTATTCTCAATGGACTGTAGTTGGTTTCCTGTAATCTCATCCGCCAGGTTCTGATGATTTTTTCAAGAACACAGTTGAAGAGTATCGGGGATAGCCCATCACCTTGTCGGACTCCTGTTTTGATGTCAAAGGAATGCGAGAGACATCCGTGGAACTTCACCTTGGATTTTGTATCGTCCAGGTTGACTCTAATTAATGCCAGCAGTTTCAAATCAACTCCAAATTCATTTAAGATGTTTAGCAGGACTTCCCGGTCAATGGAGTCGTACGCTTTCTTAAAGTCCACAAAGACAGACAGACACATACTGCTTGGACCTTAGTGTACACTATCTGATGATCGTTTTGATATTTTGGATCTGTTCAGCTGTTGAGCGACCTTTTCTGAACTCTCCTTGGTATTCACCTATTTGATGTTCGACTTGTGCTTCCAAACGCTCCAGGATGGCAAGTGATAGAATTTTGTAAGTCACGGGTAGCAAATATATTCCTCTGTAGTTGTTGATGTTCTTCATGCTGCCTTTTTTGTGTAATGGATGGATCAAAGCTATTTTCAAATCTTCGGGTAGGGTCTCCTTGTTCCGAATTTCTTCTATTTGCTTTTGCAAGATATCAAGTTATTCCTCTGGGGCATATTTCCATAGTTCTGCTACTACTGAGTCTTCCCCCGGCGCTTTGTTATTTTTGAGACGGGCAATGTGGCACTTGATTTCATCTCTGTCGGCTGGTCTGGAATCTGGGTACCTGAGTAAGGGTTCCTTGGTCTCAATGGCGCCTTGCGGCTTAGAGCAGTTAAGTAAATTCTTGAAGTAATCTGCCAGAATGCTGCAATTTTCTTCATTTGACGTCGCCAGTGTGCCGTCCTTTCGCTCAGAGTATAGAGATGGTGGTTTATAGCCAGTGAGTTTGCGTTTGAAGGCTCTGTAGTACTCTCTGCTTTCATTCTTCCTAAAGTTTTGTTCTATCTTTTCTATGAGAGATTTTTCGTATTTACGTATCTCAGTTCTGAACATCATAGCTGCTTGGGCACGTTGGGTTTTGTAGGTTTCCCAATCATTTTCTGATTTCGTAGAGTAGTACTGTTTCCACGCATTGAGTCTTTCTTGGAGGACTGATTCGCAGGTGCTATTCCACCAGGCATACTTTTTGCTTCTCTTGATTTCTGCAACGTCTCTGGCGGCCTCAACAAGGAGACTTTTGGCGTTGTTTAAGTCACAGTCACTTGGTCTTCCCTTCAGCTGGAACTCCTCGACCCTTTGCCGAAGTTTATCATTGTCGAAGCGTGTGATCTGTTTGGTTGTCTTCCTTGTGTTTGCGGGAATTGGTTTGAATGTTATAAGTGACATATAATGGTCTGAGGCCACATTGATGCATTTCTTTACCTTGACATTCATAATCTCAGGGCTGCTTCTCCTGGAGATTGCAACATGATCAATTTGGAACTCTCCGAGAGCTTGGTCGGGAGAACGCCAAGTCATTTGGTTTTCTGGGTAGATGGCGAAAGTGGGTAGACATGACCTGCAGATTATGATTTTCGCAAATGGACACCAGTCTTTTGCCGTTGGGATTGGTTCTTTTGTGAGCAGGGTAATTTCCTATAACTTTCTTGTACTTCTGTTCACGACCTAGTTGGGCATTGAAGTCACCCAAAAGAAGCTTGACATGGTGTTTGGGGATTTTGTTTAATTTTTCATCCAGTAGGTCCCAGAAATTATCAACTTCGTCTGGATCAGACTTGTTCCCATCGTTTGTAGGAGCATGTGCGTTAACTAGGGCGTAGGTTTTGTTCGCGCATTTAATTGTGAGTATAGACAATCTGTCATTCACAGGTTCGAAATTTGCAACCGATTTAAGGATCTTGGTTCTAACAGCAAACGCGGTTCGAAGCATCACAGCTCCATTGAGGATTCCTCTTTGCGCTTTGCTCTGGAAAATCGGTAGCCTTCGGATTCAAAAATCTCTTCATCTGGGTACCTTGTTTCCTGTAGGGCCATTATGGATATCTGATTTGCGTGAAGAGCTTTGGTGAGGGTTTTCAGCTTGCCAGTTTGTGTAAGTGAATTTATGTTGAAAGTTGCTAGAAAGGGTTTAGATTTTGGCCTGAGTTTTTGACTCTTCGGGGTACACCGAGACGCTCCGACTCGTCTCTTGCATGATGTCGAGTCTCCTCCAGAATCCGAACGAGACTCGTGCGCCGTGGCGTTCACGACGAGGGATTTATCCGAAGATTTACCCCCTGGGGTATGTTTCTTGAAATGTTGTGCCATCATGCTTTTTGACTTGACTTTGCTTTGGACGGGTACCCATCCTTTTACAACTAGGGTTGTTAGCCCTAGAGATTGCCTCAAGATGTTTTCTGGCTTCTGGTCATTTACCAGTCTTCGCCGTAACCCTGGCAAGGGACCAGTTTTTTTTCATGGTGATATTTTATTTCCCTACTACCCTCTGACTCTGCTGGCTGCAGAGCCAGCGAGCTTCCCCAATTCCAATGGGACGCGCCCGATGGAGGTAACCGGTAAATCCCCACACGGCTATTATTATTATTATTATTATTATTATTGTTATTATTATTATTATTATTATTATTATTATTATTATTATTATTATTATTATTATTATTATTATTATTATTGCGTGTTGCACTGTTGATTAATAGTCTGATATATTGTGAATAAATTAAGATTTATACTAAGATTAATACTAGGGGAATTACCTTAACGTGATTAAAATCCCCGATACAGCTTGGAATTGCACCAGAGACCCTGTGAACCTAAGGGCACTAGGCTGATCATGCAGCCAAGGAGATGGACTCGGTACTGATGAATGCATTGAAATTAATGATGCCTTAGATCTCAGCTCCATGGAGTGAATATTGAAGAGGCACTAGTGACATCTACAGTGTTAATATGTTAAATCCCTAATACAGAGACAAAACTCTTGATTTCGAAAACCTTGTATTTTCTCACTGGATATCGAATAGTAATCAGCTTTACGTGAAACTAATAATAGCTACGCTCTTACATAGAATAGACTGACTGGACATGATATCCAGATTTCGATTTCTAAAACTTGACATGCTGTGATCAGGTTTCAAACGATAAGAAATTAATGATCCATTTTTTGCATGATAGGATGCGAAATACATACACCCAATTTTATTTCAAAAATAGGATGTGCAGAGGACGGGTTTTGAAACACTATGATCTTGGTGAGACGCCAGTGGTGACGTTTAACAATTCTGATGGACAGGAATGTTAAGAAAGAAGACAACTATGAAAAAGCGATATGTTATTAAAGCGTTCGCTCAGCTCTTGCCAAGCTCCCGTAAGCCTTGACAATGATATATGCTACGAGTTATAATTTCCCCTTCTGACTGCCGACTTGGATTGTGTCCCCTCTCCTGGACAAGGTCTGTCGCCAAATCCTTGTCACCAGTGAATGGTAACCAGAACGACAGCTGTCGCGTGTCATCAGTCACCACTTGACTCTCAGCACAAACTCCGAGGGGTTACAATTTAGTCAGCTATGCCAGTGGCATCAACAGGCTCACTAAGTTTTTGAACAGGCGTATTCTTACTGAATTAAGGATTAAGTGCAAGATGCTATTCTTTACGATATAACAGTTCGTATCACACAAAGAGCACTCATTACAAATTTCTTCCACATAGCCAACTTCTTCCATGCTTTCATTTCATTATTTACATATTTTTGGGAATGAATTTCTTGTTTTGCACGACATAATATTTCACTTTTCTGCACCTGTCGAACTTCAGAAACCTCGACTGAGTATGTGGAGCACTTCGAATATGGAGACTGAATTCACCCTTGATATTACTTCTCTGGTGAGTGGTTTACTGTATAGGGCTGCTGCTCACCACGGTGTACAATGTGTCTGGAAAAGTCACTATGGGAAAATCCTGTTGTCGAAATTGGCGGATTCTGTATTTCCACGGTTGGGTGGTTTCGAAGGTGGTAAATACACGAGTCTCGTGTCCGTAGATTTACCAGAATATAGCGCTGTCTGTGTAAACCATTAAAATAGTTAGTAATAACAGTAATCAATAACAGTATTCTTAGATTTAGGTATATAAATAAACTGAGTGTATGTACTGTATGTATGTATGTATTATGAACATTCAGGGTGGACGGAAACGACCTGAACCGGATATATGAGCGTTAGAGTGTTGATTAAAGGGATACATAATTGGAAATACTAAGTAGATCGCGCCGTAGTCATTTTATCAGCTGCTGAAGTTAGCCAATCAGATCTCTTCGCGGGCGACTTCAGATGGGCTTTGTGAGGCGGTGTTGTTAAACCTACATGTGGCTTATGACCGGCTTGAGAGCGCCAATAGAAGAAATACACTTCTCCAGGGGATGGACTTAAACAAGGACCTCCTGCTTGCCCCACAGCAAGCACGCTACGGTGACAATGGCTGCAACCCACGGTGTATTAGTGTTTGCTGCTGTTATCTGGGCATGACTCTCAAGCCCGACCAAGCCACGTGCAGATTTACCAACACCACCTTGTAAAGCCCATTTGAATTCGTCCGCGAAACAATCTGACTGCCTAACTTCAGCAACTGATGAAATGACAACGGCGCAAGGTATCGACGTAAATTTTCAAATTACTTATCAGTATTACCAACGTTCTAGCACTCATATATTCAGTTAACGTTGTTTCCGACTACCCTGTATATCTAACCCTTAGTCTCGTTTCCTGATACGGGGTCATGGATGAGGTGAGATGAATTTTATGGCATGCTTTTAGGACCGGATGCCCTTCCTTACGCCAGCCTCAGTAGAGGAGCTGATGAGAATGGAATTAATGATGGTGAGCGATCTGAACTTGGGTGAGGAGGTGCTTGGAATTGTCTATGGCCTATGAATGAGAACTGTTCCAGCAGAGAAAAAGGAAAGTCAAAGAAAACCATTCTCAAGACAGCCGATGGTGGGTTTCGAAACCACTCACCTGCAGAGCTTGGTTCCATAGCCGTAGCGCGTTAATCCTCGTGGCCACCCCACTCGGTAATGAACTGGCTCTAGGCATATACATTATAACTGCTATTTTCTTCAGTCTGTCGAAACATTTATGAATAAATAACGTTTAGAACATACCTGAATTGGAAAACATATGATAAGAGACTTTTTCCTGAAAAAGAAAAGAAACAAGTATTTTTTTGTGTGTGATTATTTGCCTTACGTCGCACCGACACAGATAGGTTTTATGACGACGATGGGATAGGGAAGGCCTACAAGTGGGATGGAAGCAGCCGTGGTCTTAATTAAGGTACAGTCCTGGCATTTGTCTGGTGTGAAAATGCGAAAACAAGGAAAGCTATCTTCAGAGCTACTGGAAGGGGGGTTCGAACCCACTATCTCCCGCTTGCAAGCTCACAGCTGTGCGCCCCTAACCGCACGACCAACTCGCCCAGTACAAATGTATAAAGGAATCATAACTGTGATAATAGTATTATACTCTAAATACAGTACATCTTCATTACAGACCGTTAGTATGCAAGCCTGTGTGAATTAACTAAGCAACTTCACAGTCCTAAATATTTGTAACTATCTTCGAGATCTCGTTTAGTTTCTCACCTCTTATCACTAAATAATTAAAAACTGAGTCTGCCCATCGTCATCTAAGTCTCCCTCTACTTCGCTTTTCGTCCATGCTCGAGTCTACTATTATCCTAGGTAATCTATCCTCCTCCGCTCACCTGACATGACCCTACTACAGAAGCCGCTTTATGCATACAGCTTACTCCACCAAGTTTATTCCTAACATCTCTCTCACCGGGTGAGTTGCCATGCGGTTAGGTGCGCGCAGCTGTGACCTTGCATCCGGGAGATAGTGGGTTCGAACCCCGCTGTCCGCAGCCTTGAAGCTGGTTTTCCGTGGTATCCCACCGAATGCTCGGGCTGTACCTTAATTAAGGCCACGGCCAATTCCTTCCATCTCCTAGGATTTTCCGATCCCATCGTCGCTGTAAGACCTATCTGTGACGGTGCGACAAAAGCAAATTATTGTAGTAGTAGTAGCAGTAGCAGCAGCAGTAGTAGTAGTAGTAGTAGCATTTATCACCTTACATTTTATTCCTCCCTGTCATTCTTCCCTCCTTTTGTACGGGCAATCATTCGTGTTTGTTACATTTACTTTATGAATATTATGTTCTGAGCCCAGCTAGCTTTCACTCCTGTACAGCAAAGAAGGTTTGAAAACAGACCGACGTAAAGATAATATCGTCCAGGCGCTGCTTTCTTTCTTGAGGAATACCCTTGATCGTCGAAACTCAACTCACTGCAATAGCTTTAGATTTTCTATCTATTTCACATATAATACTACTATCCTAGAAAAGCATTATATCCCAAATAGTTTAAATAATCCACCTGTTCCAGTTTTATATCTCAGACATGTGAATCAATCCTATTATTATTATTATTATTATTATTAGCATTAGCATTTCATATTGGTTGTTAATATTGAGATAACGAGAACTAGAATTGTCATTGTGCAAATCCAGTGAACCTATGACGTCTTATCCATCTTGTATAGTTGACCTAAATAAGGAATAAATAAACACTAAAGAACGGACGTGATCTGTCTACTATCGCAGAAAAAAGTATAGACACCCAAGTTTGTAGGTTAATAAACACTTTATCCTTTATCCTACACATAAACAAGCTACACCAAATTTTAGCTTATTTTATTCTACGTTTAATTATGTGTAGTACAATTTTTTTCGTACCCAGTTAAAATTTTAAAGCAGGTTGAACAAAACAAGTGCCAGTATTTTTTTCCATTTCCAATGGAGCGCTCAAACGTCTTAAAGCTACTTATTTTTGATCTGTATACCAAGTTTTTATTTCATCTGATATTTGTAGAAAGAGTTTTGTAAATTTCTTGAAACAACCTTTTCTTATTACTAGGTGAAGTTCATGATAATATCAGGCTAAAATTAAAACTGCTTCTTTCCTGCATGTAATTGTTGATTTTATATTGATTTATATTAAACTGAGTAGTTTTGAGAGAAGAAAGCAGTATGTCCACCGAGCGGTGTTCCCTAAGTTGGCCTATATTATTTGCCGCGCCAACTGAACTCTTTCTTTTTTTTTTTTTTTTTTGCTAGTTGTTTTACGTCGCACCGACACAGATAGGTCTTACGGCGGATAGGACACGAAAGGGCTAGGAGTGGGAAGGAAGCGGCCGTGGCCTTAATTAAGGTACAGCCCCAGCATTTGCCTGGTGTGAAAATGGGAAACCACGGAAAACCATTTTCAGGGCTGCCGACAGTGGGGTTCGAACCTACTATCTCCCGAATACTGGATACTGGCCGCACTTAAGCGACTGCAGCTATCGAGCTCGGTAACTGAACTCTTTCACTGCTCTGTGTCAGCGTTGAGTCATGTAGAACTGCTTCGCAATGAATGTGTTGTGCTGTGGGGGTGAGAAAGTGGAGTAAGGGGATAACACGGTAGATGACGAGAAGTGGTATTCCCCCCCCCCCATCACCCGGAACTTTAAATACAAGACATTTCAAAAGTTGAATGCATTCCACGAATCCTATTATTATTATTATTATTATTATTATTATTATTACGCTGAAGCGTGGATACACTTCGAATAAGCCTTATCGCCTTGCCGAGAATTAAGATAAATTTCAATGACCTGGCCAGTAATCGATACCGGGCCCTTGTATCCGAAAACTGAAAAATGAGCGAAAACACGGCTTTCGACCTTTACCGTACTGAATTCACGGCGCGACGAGATATCGCTGTGGAGCGAATGCTACTGTGCTCCGCGCGCTCAGCTGACCGGGGTTGTTAGCGACAGCGTAATCTGTACCCTCTTACTAAGGTTTACGTAGAAATGTGATATTTTGGAGAAACAATAACTTCTTCCCTACTTCTAGTGAACTAAGTTTCCAAATAATTCTGCGAAATGCACTAACGAAACGAAGAGGTCATTCTTATAAGTCGGAACTTATGGCAAAATACAAGATATACTACGTAATTCCATCGTTGATATAACGAGCGCTAGTCCAATGAAGGTTTTTAAAGAACTGACGAAACAACAAACATCCACTTATTGTACAGCAGGGAACGCCCATTATGTTCAACCCGGCAACGTCGCTAGGGATTGCAGGGCCAAGTGCATTGTTCTCGCCGGCCAGTAGGCTGCTTGTGATCTCACAGAACCACCCAATTAAATATGAATCAATACAAAACCAACAATTGTATGCAAGTAAAACAGTTTTAATTTTAGCCTGACATACTGTACACATGAGCTGCATAACAAGCCGAATTGTTTAGAGCTATGATCACCCAGTAATGAGAAAATGTTGTTTCAAAAAATGTACAACAAATTCTTTTCGCAAATATCAGATGAAATAAAAACTTGGTATGCAGATTACAAGTAAGTTGCTTTAATATGTATAAAAGTTTGGTAACTATCAGATCAAAACTTTTAAAGTTATGATTTTTCAAACTGAGTGCTCCGTTGGAAATGAAAAAAATATATATCGGCACTTCCTTTTGTTCAACTTGCGTTAAAATTTTTAACTGGGTACAATAAAAATGTTTACTACACATAACTAAACGTGAGTAAAATAAGCTGAATTTTGGTTTAGCTTGTTCCTACGTGGGAAAAAGGATAAACGTTTTATTAAAGTATAAACTCGGGTGTCTATACTGTTTTCCACGACAGGAGATGCACATATGGTGCGATGCAGTCCTAAGAAGAGGCTAGAATATGTTCGTTACTTTCATCAACCTGGCTCGGTGGCTTATGAATATCACCGAGGTATGTGCAGTAATAGAATCAACGAATCTTAATATAGTCAATCTCTGCCACAATTGGTGTGAAAGTCTGTCTGCTAGACACATGTGGTAACATTCTGGAGGAGTGGAAGAAGCAATACTTTTATTCATTTCGTATCGACTTCCTTTTTGGGTAAATATCTTAAATAAAAACCATAATGTCAACAAAATAAAACGAGTACAGGAGGTAGTAAATCATTACAATATAATTGACGCACGTCGGCGACTCCTCGCTCCCGGGATGGGCTACCTTGGGGTAAGCACTCTTGATTTCAGTTCCACCTTAAATTATATTTAATGTTCACTTGAATTTTCATACAGGAGTTTGCCCTACTCGCCCCAGACTCGCCACTCAATTACTTCAGATGCCTTAGCTTTTCAGCTGGCCCGTCTGTTTGCTTTCGAGGTATTCCCCTTTCCTAGTTTTGCTAAACATGTAATTTGAAGATTAATATCATTTCGCACGGGGTTTGCCTCTAGTAACTCTGTGTCACTTGATGCACGGTAGTTTTTCCACTGCCCCGCATCAGAATTGTTTTTGATGTGGGAGTAAGTTGAACTGGCCTCTGCGCCAAGTTTAAATATTTCTGATTTCCCCCTATTTCCTTTAGGTTTCTCAGACGTCTTAGAAAGCACTTGAACTCCCATTTAAATGTCGTATTTGTATTTTGTGTTTCCTCTTACCTTCAAGATTGTATTGTAGAACTTCGATTATGCTAAGATATATTTAGTTAACCTCTTGGCCTAATAGCAAAGCTCTTGTCAAACAACATCTAATCTTGCATTCGTAAATTATGTGTCTGTATTGTGTGGATAGATGAATTTGTTCGGAAGTTACCTTGTAATGTTTATTTCGGAAAATAATATTCTGAAAACAAGAGATCACCGTTGATTTTTCTGGAAACCCGCAACTTTCGCATCTCTATGGCCTTTGGTAGCTTTCCCAGCCCCCGTTCCACGTTCCTTGTTTATAGCCGTCAAGTGGTCCAACCTGGTTTGTTGTGTGTGTTGGTGCGTTTCATCTGATGTTTATTGCGTGTCTAGGTTTAAGGTACCGTGTAATTTGACGTATTTTCTTCCCTTTTAACTGTGTATCGTGTTACAATACTTAAAATAATTAAAGGAAGAATTAAACAGACGAGAGATACCACCGAAATTGATTCTATAAGGAATTTTAAAACTTGTCCTCACTCTGATGAAAACATAAGAGAACAAGACAGAAAGGAGGAAATACAGTGTACAGTCCAGATGTACACAGACGGCAGCAAAACAGAATGAGGTGTCGGGTCTGGATTAGCCACATATATCTCAACACCGATAAGCTGCAAACAACCTGGACTTAGAAGTGGTTTACAATCGAACACCTATCTGTACAATCAAACAAGACCTGATGGAGGAAACCATTCGATTGTGGGAGAGCGAGTGGGAACATACTACAAACGGAAGCATAACAAAGTCATACTTTCCTAATATACGGAGTAGACTGAAAATTAAACTAAACCTAAGTCAGAATATGGCAGCTATGGCAACAGGCCACGGGATATTTGGGGAATACTTCTTTAGGTTCAAAATAACAGAAATGTATTTTTTTCTGCTAGGGGCTTTACGTCGCACCGACACAGATAGGTCTTATGGCGACGATGGGATAGGAAAGGCCTAGGAGTTGGAAGGAAGCGGCCGTGGCCTTAATTAAGGTACAGCCCCAGCATTTGCCTGGTGTGAAAATGGGAAACCACGGAAAACCATTTTCAGGGCTGCCGATAGTGGGATTCGAACCTACTATCTCCCGGATGCAAGCTCACAGACAGAAATGTAAGTTACTCAACTCCGACAGAAGTGAAGTTTGTAGGTGTTATAAACTCAATGGGCCACTGGCCGGTGGAGAAATATTGAAGTCATGGACAAAGACCTAAAGGAATTTCTAAATTTGCAAACAAAATAAATGTTGACATCTTGCAACGAGCAAGCAGTTAATATTGGCAGAAGACGTATCTAATTAATTGTATACAAGATTTGTTTCCGTAACAGGACCTAGAGAACGATCCACTGAGCAATGTGAGATAGGGAACCCGGGTTCGGAGAAGCCAGCTTAAGGCGACATTCCGGAAATATAAATCGATATTTTGGTCATTTTGATGAAATTTTTTCATGCCTGAAATTGAAAGGATAGAGTTTCCTTTTTCTTGGCTCGCAGTTATTCCGCTGAATTCAAACAATTTATCACTGTAAGAATGCTTTGTTGGCCAATTGTAATTTTACATTTAAATCCCATTTTCCTCTCATAATATTCTGTCAAATGTGACAAAATATGTATGGTATATGTATCACAGCTATATTAAGAAAACCAACGTATGGAATATTTGATTGCAGAATATTTTCAAGTAGTAGGGATATTTAAGTCCAAAATTTTAGAACGTAAAAATTACACATATAATAGTACGATATATCTCCTTATACAAACCATGTACAGAAAAATTGACACGTAGTGCTTTTAAAAGGAGTAGTATTATTCAACTAATTACGAATTTACATTAACATGTTAATTAAATTTCATGAAAAATGTAATAAAAAATGTCAAAAGAATATTTTGGATAACTATTAATTGTATATGAAAGAAATGTTCGTAGGTAACATTCCCACAAAGTTTCACTAAAATCCATGCGTTAGGTAAAAATTTATTTTTATGTCCGGAAGTGTCGCCTTAAGGAGATATGGAAGTAAACTTGCCTCGCATTACTGTTTTCCAGCTTATTTACAACTAACATCCGTACAAGTTTACACGTACTTTGCTATTTATTTACATGTACACTCTTTATTTCCTACAAGGAGGACGAGCCTGTTTACTAGGAGGTAATGATGCAGGTTTTGTTTACTTTACCTGTCCCTAACGTGGCTCTATTGTATCGTATTTACATTGTCCCATGACAACTTGCTATGAATCACCGAAAGACCCTTTCATCACTCAGTGCTATTCAGAGAAGTACAGTACAATACGATGGCGTGGTACCGGTACAGTTTTCACAGTACTCACTGACATGCACCTTGTGTGTGGGGAAGTATATTGCAATGCTCTCGCTGCTGAAAGGCTGTACAGGGAACGATTTCTTAACAGGCATCATCCGTCACGACGAGTGTTTATTTCTCTCGATCGACGAATGCGCGAGACAGGTTCATTGGAAAGAAGAACCGAGGGATCTAGCAACATGAGGACTACACAAATGTGACTGCATTGCTATTATCTTCTTAAGCTGACTTATTTGGTCCCAGGTTCACTACATCAAATTGTTCAGTGGAGTATCCTCTATGTCCTGTTGAATTTTTGCACGCTCTTATGGAAATTCCCTGTATAAGATATTAATTAGTACTGCCATTATGCACATATAACCGTGCAGTATTACTTTCTGTAATGGGACATGCTGTTAATAAGTGATTTAAAATAATTCACACATACATACATATATATATATAGGACGTCACAAAAATACGAGGGGCTGCCTGGCCGAGGCGGTAAAGGCTCGCTCGGTTCGCCCGGAAGGACGTGGGATCGAATCCCCGTCAGAAAGTCATAAAATTTAAGAAACGAGATTTCCACTTCTGGAGGTGCATATGGCCCTGCGGTACACTCAGCCTACACCAAAAATGAGTACCAGGTTAATTCCTGGGGGCAAATGTGGCCGGGCGTAGAGCTAACTACTCGTGCCGAGGTTAACAATGATGGAAGCCTTTACCTTACCTCCAACGGCCTTCATGCCCTGTACGGAGGTGACTTTGCTTTGCTTTGCTTTGCTTTGCACAAAAATACGAATTACCTGACGGTTGACTCATATACAATACACGAGGCAGTATTCACAACCATCTATTATGAAAGTGTATATTTATATATTCAAAAACACAGCAGTATGCCTGTCTACCGGACATTTCTTACCGACTACGCCGATGTTGGGTCACACCACGCCTAATGTCACGCAGGGATATCCGCGCGGCTTATAAACAACAAGATTGATGGGATGTGGGAGGTACTTTACTGCCAAAGTGACTAATTGAGTATTTGGCTGTCGTCCGGTAAGAGCAGCGTCTGCGTGTATGCCTGGAAGTCCCCCTGCCCTAGAATTACGTTCCAAACGGATTTAGAACTACTGTAGTGTATTTCAGTGTAAGGGAAGTGTGTTTCAACTTCCTCTTAAATTAAAAATCACCTCCACAACGAGTACCACTGCTATGTTCAGTCTTGTTAGTTACTAATGTAGTAGTAGTAGTAGTAGTAGTAGTAGTAGTAGTAGTAGTAGTAGTAGTAGTAGTAGTAGTAGTTTCTAGTTAGAAAGAATAGCATTGTAAAATATACCTGCACATATGAATGAAGTAATTACATATATTATGACCTGGAGTACGTAGGATTGTCTGGGTTGTTAAGGTGCGCTTGGTTTGGTTGGAAGTCTGTGGATCAGGATTCTTACCAGAACAAAATTGAAAAACATTTGTGTTACATTCTCTAATAAAATCATATGGAGTGAATACTTGCTGGTAGGATGTAGTGTTTACAGTGCACTATGTCTTCTGGTATGGGCTAGAATAAATTTGTTACTTTGAATGACCTGTATCAGTCTCGTCCTTGGTTTTGACAAAATGAAGGTGACCGAGGCATGTATGAGCGATGCTAGTAATACCATTCCTAATGCAGCCAGTCCCTGTTATGAATGGTGTGAAATATCGCTCATAGGGTTGGTTGGCGCATGCATTTCAGTGGGCTTGGCAGAGTGATATGTAATAGCAACTTCTGGCTCAGTGAGGAAAGCAACGAGAAACTACCTCACTCCTCATTTCCCTAGTATGCCTCTTCGGTGACAACTAAGCTATATATGACACCTGTTTTTGCAGCTGTAGAGGATCAAACTAGCCTTTAGGCTGAATACCCATCATACATACATATTTCGGATATGTGTTTGCCTAACTCCAATCTATTTATGAGTATAAATGAAACTATATTTGAAGAGTAATTAATGACTTGCAATAATAAAATATCCATACCAAGATATTTTGAATGGTACTCGTTAACTTGTAATATTTTAAAATGTTATTATTGAATTATTTACGTTTCCTTATATGGTCTAACGGACATACACGATAATTCACATCTAACCGAAGCACGTAACATTAAATTCTTAAGACTGATCCCAGCGCATTTCATTTTCTTTAATTTTTTCTTGTTTTATACAATTTTCCTTTACGGCCGATCGACACAGATAGGTCTTATGGTGACAATGCGACGGGAAAGAGCTAAGATTGTGAAGGAAGCGACTATGGCCTCAATAAAGGTAAGCTACAGCCCCGACGTTTGGGTAACGACGAAAAACCATTTTTAGGACTGCGACTGTGGGGGTTCGAACCCACTATCTCTCGAATGCAAGCTGATAGGTACGTGACCCAAATCCTGCAGTCACTTGCTCGGTACAGTACAGTTCTAATAATTTTATTAGATAGGCTATAGGGTATTTAAAATTACAAAAAAACACTCAAAATTTTAACAGCATTCCCGTTAATGTGACAGAGCGTACTCACCAAACAGGTACTGTTCTATCAATCATCGACACAGCTGTTGTCTGTGTCTTTTCTTCACTTAAATTCTAACATACATCGCAAACAAAAGTTCGGAACATCAATGACGCAATGTAACAATAAAGATAAAGAATGTTATATATTATTTCACAGATACGAACAACCTGGAAATATGAACTTTAACAGGCTGAAATTAGTTTCTTCAAATACCAAACGCGCATAAAGTGTGATGAGAAGGTTATAATTTGTGATTAGTGAGGCTTGTCCCTTCGTCACTCTGCCTTAGTACCTGACATTGTTCAGGTCTCTGAAGTGCTGTGCATGCTTGCGATTTCTACATTGACGTCATCTCAAGAGAGAAGGACCCATTACATCTGGGGAAATTGAATGAAGCCTGGAAGTGTCTGTGGAGGTTGTGCACGATCAAGAACTGCTAATTTTAACCTTATGTCTGCTGAATTACCTGGCCAGTTCATATGGTTGATACCCGACTCTCTCGTGAACTTCCTCACTGATGTTCTTCGATGTGGACGAGCATTGTCGTCGAAAAAAATGCATTCAGAACCATATTCATCCCTGTAAGAATGGTCGAATAATTTCATCGGTATACCGCTGGGTAGTTAACGCCCATCTAATTGGTATGAAATGTGTACGAAAATCATGAAAATTTCCAGCCCAAAACATTGCACCGGTACCTCCAAATGCATGGACCTACTGACATGCTCGCACAGTACTTTCCACCACGTCCTTGACGTCTCCACACAACTATGTCGTCGTGTATCTGGTTTAAGTAGTATTCTTGCTTCATCTGCAAACATGACATTACGGCAGACATCCAACCCCACATTAAGATGTTAGATGGCCCATTTTCTCCTGCCAACGCGGTGACGATTCTCGAGTAAGACACATCGAATCGGTCTAATTGACATAAATTGGGTAGTATGTAGCCGATTGGGTACAGTTTGTACAGAACATGAACCCCGGCTGCCCTTCAGAATTAATGTCGTAATTATTGAGCAGTCAAAATTGGCCTCCCCTGCGATCTTATACCGTTGTCGGCCTTGGACGACCTTCCCATCGGTCTATCAGTCAAATCATTGGTGTCACGATACCTTTTCCTGGTTGTTGTCTCTACAGTTTGAGTAACCCCTACGAAGCGTGATCTTGGTGCTTATGTATGTCCATCCTGAATCAACGTCACAATCCCGCTTCGATAGAACTAGGAATTACATGTGAAACGTAAACGCTAAAGGAAGCTCGTACTCCACTGTATACACTAATTTCAGTCTTCACCTGAAAAGGTGTAGTACAACCGCCTCCACTCCACACAGATCATAGGCAGCCACATCTGCTGTATAGTATACAAATAATTGAATTACAGTATACAGTGCTCTCTACCATTTGCAAGAGGATTACACGCACCCTACCACATCACGTGCTTAATCTCACAATATTCCAATCTTTTAAGCTACTGGTCCACAATACTCATACAACACGACTCCAATATATCTTAGAGTTTCTACTTCATTTGTAAATTTCGATAATATGTTTATTTTAGGTAGAAGAAATCAGATGAGGTTTGAACTTTTGGACGTAGAAAAGGTTTTGCGATCCTCATCGCACACTTAAAGTGATTTCTGTCATGTATATATTAAAGGAGTTTACTAAAAACAGCTTTGGCAAATCCGTCCGTCCGTTCTACTGGACCGATTTGCTTCGTTTTTGTTTTATTTTCTCCGGAATTACCTGTCGGTGAATCGTGGTCATGGATAGGTCTCTAAGTTCAGCCAACTTTGCGTAATCGTAAAATAAAGTCATTATCACTCCAATAATTTCAGGCGACGGCTTACCGTAACCCGCAATACATTCCTTACTTAGTAGGTTGCTAAGCGACGAACACTTTCATTAATATTCTGATGTACGTGATTTTCATCCTTAGTAATGTCATTGTATCCAGTCATGTTTGACTACTACCTGTCAAACCAGAGAGTAAACTCTTCCTCTGCTCATGCTGGATACTCTTTGATTCTCTATCCTTTCCCGGCTTCCAAATATATTCGACATATGGCAGACCGTACCTGATACCTTACATGATGCTAAGAAAAAATCTATGTACGAAGAGACCCGATCATGACATACGCCTTTACATTATCTGGGAACACCTATCGAAGGATAACCTAACTACACTAGAAAGAGTGTATCTTAAAAAGTACTCTGCCTGGCGAAAAACCCTCTTTCGAGACTAATATATGAGCTCATATGAAAACCGTTCTATATAGAACTGCGATTGAAAATACCATTACCCTCTACGACACAGTACCAAGCTTTACATCGAGAACTGCAGAAACAAAAAGGAATATATGGAAGGATTTTTACCAAACAGACGGCATGATAACGTCAGAATGGATAACGTCTGACTACGAACTGCGGCATACCATAACGCGCTTCTTAAAAATATTCATAAAACCATTGAAAAGGGCAGGCAAAACAATATAACCTCGACAGGCATATCAGACGAGTTATCTGACGTATTTATAACGAATGCTGCTGAGCAGCGCGGGTCCTCTAGTATTTCCTAAAAACTGGAAGTGAACCTCATTTCTATTAAATTTTACATTTCGCTTTTCAAACGTTGCATTTGAAAAGTAGGAAATCAAAAATTTCATTTCGACACATTTCCGTGACTTCATAGTTTCTGCTCTTTTAAACAGCCTCTTCAATCATTATTTACCAACCACAGAAACCGAATATATCTATATTCTAGAATGCTTGTCCACGGTGACCACCAAGAGAATCACATTCCAATATCCAGGATGTAACAATAAGGTACCACCAAACTTTCAGGATAAATTCCTCACACGTAGAAGAAGCAAATTTATGATATTGACATGCGTCCTGAAACGCTTTATTTACATGTCAGAACTCATTTTCTACAATTCCACATAGTACATCAATGATGGGAAACATACAGGAACAAAACGTACCAGCATACAACATGCAATTCTTTCTTACGTGAAATGTTCAACTAGCCCTCCTTTAGCATTTATACGTGCATCAACCCGTCATCGCACTAAATCCCGGATGCGCTATTGTATCACTGGTGAATTGGATGTAGTTTCGCAGCCTTTCACAACATGAGCAAGAAGACTGTCTGCAACTTGTACTAAGGTTCATTACACAATAGCTTTCAAATGCTTCCACAAATAAGCGTCTAGTGGGTTTAGGTCCGGAGAGCGTGGAGGCCAGAGAGTTGCTCCACCCCTACCTACCCATCTGTCACGGAAGTCGTTATTCAGAAGCCGACGGACATTAAACTGTAAAGAGTAGGAGCTCCATACATCAGCACACTCAGGATTTCGTGTGACGGTTGGCCGTGAATGTAAGAATTTGGGAGAAAGAAGAGAAGACACAGACAAGAGCTGTGTTTCCCATGATTAATGATCTATGGAGAGTTGTAGAAAGTGATCTCTAACAAGATTACATAACATATTTTCTTCTACTACGTGTGAGGAATGCGTCCAGAAAGTTCAGTTACACCCTGCAGACTGCCCAGTATCAGAGAAGCATTGGTCAGCGTATGGTATACCCAGTGTCCCTACTGCACGAAGGAATATGGTACAGATTTTGGCTTAACTGTTTGACTCTCCATAAGAAGCTGAAAGGAGATGCTTTTCTCCGCACGTAAACAAGGTTTTTCTTTTTAGAGATATGGAACACGGACAACTGATACGTTTCTTAGCCACTGGATAGAGCAAAGAAAATTAAGCATATATGTCAAATAAACAGAAAATTAGAGATACGTCTCCCTGGTTTTGACTCCTCGACCTTTAGTTGACGTTTTAAAAGATGGTTCCTACTATATTCAAAATACGACAGGAACGCGCAAGTTATACTCCAAGCCGTTTCTGCCATTAATTAACAAAGGTGTACAATTGTTGAAATATGATTGGTTTTATGACCCACTAAATACTTCTATAGACTTTCGAATAGCAAAGGTGCCAGATTTTGTTGCGCTGAAGTTCAATATCGTGTCAGTAAGTCTACCTACACGAGGCTAATGTATTTGAGTACCTTAATATTCCATGTGACTAAAGAAGGATTTGATTTACGTCGCACTGACACAGATAGGTCTTATGGCGACGATGGTATAGGAAAGGCCTAGGAGTGGGAAGGAAGAGGTCGTGTCCTTAATTAAGATACAGCCCCAGCATTTTCCTGGCATGAAAATGGGAAACACAGAAAACTATCTTCAGGGCTGTCGACAGTGGGATTCGATCCCACTATCTACCGGATGCAAGCTCATAGCTGCGCGCTCCTAATCGCAATGCCAACTCGCACGGTAAAGAAGGATCGAACCTGTCAAGATGAGAAATAGTACATATGTAGTCATACTAGCCTGAGAACCAGCCATTCATTAATCGTATACTAAAATATAATCTCAGAATTATTTTCTTATAGAATAAGCGTGGAAATTTCGCAGATAGCGAACACTTGCAACAGCCGCTGAATACCGTACACGGGAATTCTATTAATGAACACTCCCCTAGCTTCTCTAGGTGAAGGTCGCTTACCTGTAAACTTGCAGCCGGGAGATGTGTCAATCCCACCGTCGGCAGCCCTTGGGAGTAGCCGAAGATGGTTTTACGTAGTTTCCCACTTCCACACCAGTCAAATGCTGGGGGCTTTATTGTAATTAATTTCACGGCTACTACATTCAGAATCCTTTCCCCATTCTTGCGTTGCCGAAATCTTTATATGTATATTTTTTTTTTTTTTTGCTATGGGCTTTACGTCGCACCGACACAGATAGGTCTTATGGCGACGATGGGATAGGAAAGGCCTAGGAGTTGGAAGGTAGCGGCCGTGGCCTTAATTAAGGTACAGCCCCAGCATTTGCCTAGTGTGAAAATGGGAAACCACGGAAAACCATTTTCAGGGTTGCCGATAGTGGGATTCGAACCTACTATCTCCCGGATCTTTCTATGTATTAGCGCCATGTTAAACCTTTAGCAAAACTAAAAAATGTCTCTATGTAAAAGTTGGGAAGATACCTAACACCTCCTGCTCCTTTCTCCGTCTCACCCACGATTACAGACTGCTCACACTAGTACAGACCCCAGGGCAGCACAGGTCACTTGTCAGATCTAATACACAGTGAGAACATGGATTTATGGGGTCCATGACGAAGGTTTTGGGAACGTCCTTCATAAAGCAAAACCCCAAAAAGTTTTAATAAAGATTTATTCATACATATACTGTATGTTCTGGAGACTTTCTTTCCTTATACGAAAGTAATGCCCACTTTTGAAACAAGGAAGTTAAGAGTTTGCTCAATATCTTCGTCTACATTACTGATAGGTCATTTATAAACGCCTCGAGCAGGATGTCCGGCGCTGGGCAGTTCAGGGCGACTTGATACAGACAAATAACTAACACTATGGTAATTAATTATAAACAGTGAGAGGAGAACAGATCTGTTTTTCCTTCCAGAAGGCTTGCTGTAGGAAGTTCTTTGCTAAGTTGGGTATTAGAGCGAGCTTGAGTTTAATAAATGGAAATGGAAAATTACTTACTGAAAGTCGTGTTGAGCAGCAGACAGCGACTTGTGTGAGATTTCATCACCAGGCAGCTTGTGCTATAGAAAAGTAAAACAAGGCTCCTTCCTTCTCAACAGCAGTATATAAAAGATAAAACCCCGACAAACTAATATATTGAGGCTTTTACAAAGAATATATTGAAAAATTATAAGAAAGTACAACATTGTTTTTATGCATTATTCCTAAAGAGTATGAATATAATTACACATTTTTGATTGATTAGCCAGTACTCTTGGGTACTGAGCCTACCTCATACCCGGAGGTTCTGGGTTTGATTTCCGACCTTATCAGTGGTTTTACCTGGGCCTGACAACTAGATTGAGGCCCACTCAGGCTATGTGAGATAGCGACTCCAGTCTATAAAGCCGCGAGGATACGTCGTACTGACCATGCGTCACCTCGTAATCCGCAAGCCTTTGCCTGAGCTGTGGCCACTCACGGCTATAGCACAATGAGTTTCTTTATATTGACGGAATAACTTATAGGGACAGTACCGTCGATTTTCCAAAGAGCACAACCTCAAACTCTGATACAGGAAACGAAAAATATGAGAACAAAATATTCCAGGAGAAGTAAAATATTCGATTTAATCGGTCTTGGGACTGTAGAAGAGATAGTCCATTTTCTCGAGTAATAATTTGTATGGAGTTTAAAGAAATGAAAGGGCAATAAGGGCGTAGTATTGCAAGAGTGTACAGACCAGGAAAGGGTAGCGCAGACGCTGATTCAGAATTATTTGATAAGATAATCAGCTATGTGGGAAACGATAAGGAAACGAACGTGATCGTAGCGGGTGATCTCAATTTACCAAATGTCAAATGGAAAGGTAATTCGAACGACAGGAAGCATGACCAACAAATGGAAAATAAGTTAATATGGGAAGGGCACCTGATTCAGAAAGTGATGGAACCAACTAGAGGGAAGAATATTCTGGATGTGGTGCTGGTAAAACCAGATGAGCTCTGTAGAGAAACCGAAGTAATAGATGGTATTAGTGATCACGAAGCTGTT